>NC_091846.1:26904408-27207439 GCF_037783145.1 Equus przewalskii
TATAGAATTAAATCCAAACTCCTTGGCATGTCTTCTGGGGCCCTTCATATTCTCACCCTTACCTGGCTTTCATCTTCATCACCTATTGATCTCTCGTCTTTTGTGTTTATTTCCTTTGTATATTCTGAAGGAATTTCTTTTTTTCAAGCTGACCATGATCTCCTTGTTGATTTTGCTCGTGCTGTTCTTTGTTAAGCCTCAAAAACTCTTTATTTCATGCTCTCTTTATATGGTCCCAGAATTCAGCTCAAGAGTCTCCTACTTTCTGAAGTCTCTAACGGGGAGGAAGGTGCTCTGAGAGTATTTCTACAATAATCTGTAGTCCCTCCTAAGTTGTCTGCGTGCATCTCTCTATGCATGCGTCTTTCCTCCAATAGCTGACAAGTTCCTTAAGGAGCGGTCTTGTCTCCCTACGCCAAATGTGAAGCATAGTGCCTAGCACATGGTAGGTATTCAGTAAAAGTCAAATAAATGGATAAATGGATGGATGGATGAATGAATGAATGATAGCAAGTTTATTGAAACTAAATTATTTCCTTTTTTGTAGCATTTATATTTATGTGAATCTAGTTGTTATAAAGCTACAAATTCAACATTTTAGTCGGCAAGTTGATCCCAGTTTGCCAGCTTAAAAAGAAAAGCGTTGGATTTTCAGGAGAAAATAATACCTTAATTCAACCGGTATGTGTATGCAAAATATTGAGAGTCATTGAGTTTTATTCCTTTAAATAACATAAATTCTACATGGTGTGTACTTTACAGTAAATTAAATAGGTAGTGTAATGTTGCTTTTTCAGTAAGCTGGTGTTTGAAGGCGTTGTCAGTAAAGCTAGCTGTGTACATTCGTCTTTGTTATCCATTCCAAGGTGATGCTTTTTGATGCAGGTGGCCCAGCTATTCTCAGACTTTAATTTGCCAATTATTGTACCTGTGGCAAGGAACAGATAGTAATTAGTTTCACATTTTGCTCACTGGGCAGCTTAACGTTCTTGTCACCTTACATTGAGTTTTAAATGTGCAAAGCACAAAGAATGTCAAATGTGTTTCTCCGACTTGGGGCTAGGGCTGGAGGTCATACCTAGTAACTTGAATTGCTTCTGGCTACAGAAATTAAAGGGCCTGATTAATTATAAAAGAACAAGATAATATGGTAAAAGTACATCAAGGAAGGCAACGTTTGTGTGTGTATATACACACACATATATATCTGTGTTGTGTGCGTGTGTGTGTAGACTTATATATAAAGGCCTAGGTGTATCTTTTTATTTTCTTTCACAAAAATGCCATTTGTTAGCTTATGGAATCTGAGTGCTAGTTGATGGCTTAGATTACTGCCATTTTAAGGAAAGAAAGAACAGTAGGATCTTATTTACAAAGTAGCATTCAACCTTAATAATTTTCTCCTTTGAATATTCTCAGACAACACAGGTTACCCAAAACGCAGAAGGAGATGCATCTTTTTCTTTCTTTCTTTTTTTTTTTTTTGCTGAGGAAGATTCGCCCTGAGCTAACATCTGTTGCCAATCTTCCTCTTTTTGTTTTTTTGCTTGAGGAGGATTAACCCTGAGCTAACATCTGGGCCAGTCTTCCTCTATTTTGTATATAGGTCATCGCCACAGCATGGCTGGCAAGTGGTGTAGGCCCACACCTGGAAATGGAACCTGGGCCACCGAAGCAGAGTACACTGAACTTAACCACTAGGCCATGGGGCCAGCCCCTCATTTTTTAACATAATGAATATTCACTACCTTATAGTTTGGACAGTTTTGCTCCAGCTATGACTCACTAATGCCTTCTTTTAAAAATTGCCATAGAAAGGTAGAAAAGATCCCTTTGGAAAAATCCAAAACCACACTAGCAGTTTTGTCTGCTGTTCTTTTGCTTAATTGCCTGGGAGTAAAGTTGACTCATTTATGAGGACTTAACCTAGTGTCATTATTAGCAGAAAAGATTATTTAACATCATAAGAAGAGATGGGAAAATTTCAGGCACATAGCATCCCAAACATAAACTTTATTTGCTACCCTCTTGAATAATTTGTTTGCGTGTAATGTTGTTCACACCACTGATAAGAGAAAATGTATTTAATAACTACTCAGAATTAATATGCTATAGTATGCATGGCTGCCTAATTTAATTTATCTCTGATTAAGCCTATTATGTTTGAGATCGCTTTACAGAAGAGATTTTTTTTTTTTTTGCCAGCTGTAAGCTTATTTGAATTGTAATATAAGTTAATAATGTGTGAAATAACCAGTGGTGCCTACTTCTAAATGTTAATTTTGCCACTGACTTCCTGCGATGATGCATACCCAGATCATTTGTTGGCATTTAGTTAATATCTTGCAAGAACAGATATTGGAATAAATATGAAAATTAACTATTTTAGGATGCAGAGACAGAACAGTGGTGCTTTAATTCTGAAATCCAGAGAACAAGCCATTGCATTATGAAAGTAATTGAGAATCAATGATTCATAATCATATAACATGATATATAAGATAACACATAACTTTTGCGTGATTTTTGTTCGGAATGTATACCTTCAACATTAAATAATCATTTGATCAGATGAAGCAGGAACCTCAAGGGTTTGGCAGTGACCTAGGCAGCACTTGCCTTGAGGTCCTGGTGATTAGTCTCTTCAGTGGGCCCAGCACAAGGGAGAGGAAGGGACTTGTGCTATTGCTGACTTTATGCTTATACTGAACCAACTGTTTCATCTGCCAGTCTAATTCTCCCTTTCAGCGTCATGGACGGTTATCACCATCAAGTGGGCTAATTACGTCTCCTTGCTCAGCAGTTGGCCTCATTTGGAGTGATGCGCATCCCTAGATATAGTTTGCATGGCTCAGAATGTGAACTTCATTATTTATATGTACATTTAAATTTGGTAATCTCATTGCTTCTCACCCACTCCAGAACTGCTTTTCACTTGGAATGCCTGTTCTGGCCCTCTAATTGAAATTCCACCCAGTCCTCAAGGCTTTCTTTAAATCCTGCCTGCTCTGTGCAGATTTCCCGACCATCTTAGGCCTCGCCATTTCCTCTTTGAGCTCCTCCTGAGGTCTTTGCCTTGATCATTTAGTCACCTTTCACGTATTCTACAGTGAGCTCCCTGAAGGCAGAGACCTTGCGTTTTAAATCTTTGTGCACCCACAGTGCCTAATACAGTTTCTTATGCAAAAATATTATGTCAATAGGTGGTGGTGATTGATGGTCAGAATGAAAACCTGACAAGGGAGAAACTTATATATCACAAACCCTAGGTGAATAAATTTAAAGTCAGCTTGTAGGTTCTCATTTGTTCTAAATGTGAAGTGGAAACTTGCATGTAATGTTAAAAATATCAGAGATTATAAAGTAGATTTCTCCTCACTTTGAATGGCTCTTGCTAGACCTATAGTTTGAATCTCAGAATGTATATAACATGATGTTTCTTAGCCCTGGCTTACATTAGAATCAGCTGGAGAATTTCACACATGGATGCTGGTGACTCACCTTCAGAGCAATTAAATCAGAGAATAGTATCATTTTTAAAAAACTAACTAAATGTTTCTAGTAAGAAGCAGGAATAGAGAACCACTGGTGAAAGGAAACTTAAAGGTCATTAAATTCATTCATCCATCTGGTGTTTGATTGCTTTCTACAGCTGTTTAGTAATGAAAGAAGAGTACTTCTAATAGCAGGATTAAAATTGCAACTTTCTGATGCAGGCCCCCATTGCCACAACTAATCCTTCTCTCAGACTACCAACCAAGGTGACTCACCGTCTCGGTTTGTTGGGGACTGTCCTAGTTTTAGCATGGAAACTCCAACACAGTGGGGAAACACCTCAGTAGTGGAAAAACCAGGAGGGTTGGTCATTCTCCTACCAACACATTCATTATGTGGATTCTACAGAGCTTTTTTTTGATAAATTTCTTTTTGAGAAGAAGGAAGAATATTTTTGAGGGTAGAGTATTTAATAAAACTATGGAAATAATTAGGACACTTTAAAACCTTAGCATTTTTAAGGGGAAAGAGACATATCAAGAAAACAGGGAGAGGCCGGCCCCGTGGTCGAGTGGTTAAGTTCGTGCCCTCCACTTCGGCAGCCCAGGGTTCGGATCCTGGGTGTGGACATGGCACTGCTCATTAGGTCATGTTGAGGCGGCATCCCACATGCCACAACTAGTGGGACCCACACTAAAATATACAACTATGTACTGGGGGGATTTGGGGAGAAAAAAAAGCAGAAAAAAAGAAAACAGGGAAAACATTGCAACAGGTTCTTTTGTAGAATTCTTGCAATTAAGATAGAGGGGGCTTTATTGCATGTAATTAATTAAAGAACATCAAAATATTTTTCACTTTTATCTCTGCTATGTAGATAAATTGAGTGACTTTTTTAATGTAAGAAGGAATTAAACAAAAATCTCAAATTTGAAAATAGTATAATCAACTAAACTAAAAACTACTCGAGGATAATTGTTTTTACAAGTGAGAAAACAAAGACATATTCAAGACTACATGGAAAGTCACTGACAGAGCATCTGGCTCCTCCATCTTTTTCTGGTAGGTAATTTGGCTTATTTCCTACTATACATCCTTTTATTCCCAGAAACATTTAACACAGTCCTTTCCTTTCAGATAAGAGTAAATTTTAGTAGATTGATAGAAAAAAGTGAAACTATTTTACTAACAGAAATAATTTTTAACAGTTTATAATTGGAACATTAAAAATTATTCATCATGAATGCCCATTTGAGTTTTATTCTGATAGCATGGTGCAGTCCTGCAGCCTAAGGATTAATTTGTCCCACAGTTATTTTCCATTCAGGTTACATAATCACTGAGCAGCCAGTCTGATCACTACATGGTTGATTCATTTCATTCATCGATTGCCAGAATTGCCAGATGTGGCCCAGCAATCTGACTGTCTTCATAACCAAATCAAATCTACTGAATTGGCACCAATTCAGCCAAAGCTTTGGTGATCAGCTGCCCACGATATTGATGGTACCACCTAGATAAGATGTTAAACTGTACTTTTAGAAATGTCTGGTTTCCTTGAAATCGTGATAAGTTTTGCTCCCACTCTAAAAGTTATATGCTGCTATAGGAGAAAGCATCAATAAGTAAAACTTCTGATATACTAGATTTTCCCTTAACAAAACATTTAGCTGAAGTTGTAAAACTCAGAGAAACATGTTGTAGCATGGGACGTTGCAGATCAACTCGTCCATCCTTCCCAAAATATGTTAATAAATAGCACCTGAAAAAAAAAAGTGGGGAGGGGTCTGTAGGCAAAGAAGTTTGTAATATGTCAAGTAAAACAAAACCAAATTGGTGCCTTGAATGGAGCAGGGTAGGGCATGGGGCCAGGAGGCATGTTGCAAAATTGTCTAACCATAGAACTCGGTATCCTGAACATCTGGAGGGTCTTCATCCAGCCTCTGAATTTTGTAGTTAAATAAACTGTGTCCTAAAAAGATTAAGAAACTGATCCAGAGTTAAATGCTCTCTTTAATTTTTTTTCCAGTCCTCCTTTTTCTCCCCACTTTCATATTGCTTTCCCTAATTGCCTGTAAGGACTTTCCTCTTCGCTCCTCAGTGCTGGCAAGTTGCTTCTAGTTGCCCAGCTTTCCAGTGATGTCATGCCTAAAAACGGAAGTGAAAACTATTCACTTAGATGTCCTTTTAGAGTATTTAAGGTTTCAGTATCTTCTCATGTTCTGATTTTAATTTCTTTTATTTATTGGGCACCTACAGTGTGCCAGATTCTTTATATGTATTATATGATTTAATCCTCATAACAACCTGCAAAATAGATAACATGTCCATTATGTCCATTCATTGGGATGAATATTAGCTCCCCGAAGATCATACCTACAATAAGTGGAAGAGTTGGGATATAAAACAATATCAATCTGACTACACCCTTCCATCTTATCAAGTTCAAAGATAGGATCACAGCTACATTAGAAGCATTGTTGACAACAGTTAATTTTTTTAGAAAGTTATTGGCCCGTAATTGATATGGCATAGTATAGAGAAAATGGCATAATTTCAGGTAGACAAATTTGTAACAAATGTACTCAGGGAATAAAAATATATTGAAGTAATGTATTAAAAGGGTAAGCAGCAAGCTGACTTAAATTTGTTTTGGGCATAAGGTGAGGAATACATCATGTATACATTAGTACGTACTTATATACATGTATTCTTAAGCCAAAAATAGATACCTTTCTGGGTAGTAGTGGGGTGAGTACATAATTGGAAGGTGATCTGGGCATGTAATTGTGAGAATTTCTTATGTGGATAGTTTTTTGCTGGATAATGGTGCTTTTTATATGAATGTTGGGTACATGTTGAATGAATGCCTAGATGGAGTTTCACAGTTAATACTCAGTGATAGAAGTTACTCAGCAGTCTTCCAAGTGAGTGATCATTGTCTAGAGTTATCTTAAAGTCAGTTGATTTTCTGCAGTCTCTTTTCTTATTTAATAAACTTACATAGCTTGTTAAAAAATATGTACTTATTTGGGCCAATCCTCTTACTATTCTGTTTTTAAATCCTTTTCTTGATAGCTGTTCCTTTCTTTTTTCGCTTTCTCCCTCCATCCCTCCCTCCCCTTCTCCCACCTTCTCTCCCCTCCCTCCTTTCTTTCTTTTCTCCCTTTTTCCCATCCTTCCTTCCTTCCTTCCCCTTCCTATGCATTGAGAAATTGATGTGGCATCTGCCTCAAAGTGATTATTGGTACAAACTTCTGGAGCCAAGATAATACTGAGGTGCTATAAAGATAAACTTATGGAAGAGTTCAACTCACTTTTGCCTGATGCTCCCTAGAAAATAACAGATAATTAAAATGATTTTAGGAATATCCTACCTGAAAGTAGTTCTTAGGCAGTTAGTAGTTGATTTGGGGTAACACCTAAAATTCTCTGGTTAAACCAACTAGACTAGAATGAAATAAATAATAAGCACATATAACTACAAGGTCAAATATATAAGACTGGGAACTTCTGGTTCTGACAGCCTGAACACATGTGTTTATGTTTTCTTATTCCAAAAATCTCCCTAAAATTGTAGCAAAGAAGAAAAACACTATAAAGAGATAGTGAGAGAGGACAAATAGAGGAGGAGATGCTACTAAACAGGAGATGCCAGCAAACTTTTGGAAGATGGCACAGTGATGGAGCGGGGAGGAGCTGAGGTGTACTGAGAGAAACCTGCAGATTCATTCTTCGGGACCCTGGGGAGGCTTCAGAGGGGTGTGAGGGTGGGTCTGGAAAGAGGGTGATTGATTGAAGGTAGTTAGAGAGTAGTTAGCAGTAGTTAATGGAACGCAGTATATAGAGTAGTTAGACCTTGTTCCTCTGCCTCCCTCACACTGCCACTACCAATTCTCCATCCCCACTGGAGGCTTGAGGGATAGTCTTGTGTGAAATTGAATCAGAGATGCTCTGGACTCACAGAAACTAGATCCAGGGGAGAGAGGTGAAACTCCACAGAGTGAACATGGAAGACCCTTCTGGACTCCTCCACAACATAGCTCTCCGAGCATCGATAACCAGGGACAGGCTCTTTAGACAGGAGTTTGAAGGATTCTGATCTAAAGAAACTGAATAGCCAAAGAAATGACCTGACTGGCATTTGGAGTAGCCCTGGAGATGGCTAGATTCCCCACCCAGTTACCTCACAGGGATGCCAGCCAGTTAATAAGCACACCCTGCCCCTGCTCAGGGCTTCCAGTCTGTCTTGTAGGGACACTGTCCATCAATATAAATGAATTTTATATTTTATTTATATATTTTTTAAGATATTCATATGCATTTAAGATATTCATATATATATAAAGAAATATATAATATATATATAAATGTCTTAAATATAAATGAATACTGAGAGGGTCACCAGATGTTTGAGTATAGCCTCCAACATAAAATATAGAATCATGTAGAGAGATCAAAACAGAGAGAGAAAGGGGTTACAGAGACTGAGAGAAAAGATAGATGACTGAAGAAGCAAAAGCAAAGCTTTTAAAAACCTATAATATCTTCAGAAAGATAGATGATCTATCCATGAGCTAAAAAGAGCATTCTTTTTATAAAAAAGGAACAGTCAGGAAATAGAGATCTTGGAAATTAAACTTATTGTAAAAAAAAAATTATTCAGAGATAGAGAAGATAAAGTCAAGTAAACTTTCTAGGAGGTAGATTAACAGGCAAAATGGACAGTGGGGGTGGGGAGGAAAGAAGGGAAGAAATGTAGTGGGTCAGTCCAGGAGGTTCAGCATTTTACCAAAGGAGTTCCAGAAAGAGAAAACAGAAAAAGTGGTGGGGAGACAAGTATCAAAGAATAACACAAGAAAAAAATTTCAAAACAAAACAATAGGAATTTCCAGATTTAAAAGGAAAAGAAAGTGCCAGAACAACGGATAGGCAAAGATCCATTAAGGGTCTTTACTATGAGATTTCAGAACACCAGGGATTAAAAAAAAAAGATTCCAAAATCTTCCAGAGAAATAAAGCAGGTCATTTATAAAAGATCAGGAATACTGATGGCATCAGACTCCACTGCAACACCGGAGCTGGAAGATAAGGAAGTACCACCTTCAAAATTCTGAGGGGAATGACTTTTTACTTAGAATTCAGTTACAAGCTTAATAGCAAGCGTGAGAGTAAGACTAAAACGTTTTCAGACACACAAGGAAGGTCTCAACAAATTTACCTCCCGTGTACCTTTTCTCAGGAAGCTACTAGAGAATGTGCTCTACAAAAATGAGGATGTAAACCAAGAAAGAGGAAACCATGGGATCCAGGAAACGGGGGACCCAGCACAGGCGAGAGGCACAGGGATTTCGCAAGATGGTGTTAAAAAGAAGCCCCAGGACAACAGGTGGGCAGCTGGCCTGGGAAACTGCTAGACCCCACGGACTGAATGGGAGGCTCCTGGAGGGAAAAAGAGATGTGACAGATTAATGATTGGGTTGATCACATAAAAAATGGTTTAAATAGGGTTTTTTTAGATCCCTTGGATAGTTGAGGATCAGTTAGTAATAGATACACAGAAAAGGGAAGAAAAAAAATCAGGAAAAACAAAATATTGAACAAGATAGGAAGTATATTCTTATACGAATGGCTCAAGAGTGAACAATGTTACATGATCATAATAGTGCAAACATAGAATATCAATCTAACCCCAAATTGCTACTTAACCTACTGGAGAGATGGGGGAAGAAAGCTTATTGGAAGGTGGTGATGGGTAGGAGTGCTACATTTTTCTCATTTTGCATAGTAGTAAAATAGATAATCCCTAAAAATGGTAACTTAAAAAATATCATTGTGCATACATTACTTAAGTATATGGAATCAAATATCAGAATTAAAAGTTGAAAGTGCTTTCCTCTCCCATGCTAGGATACAGCCTCCTTGGGAGGGTGGTTAGGGTTGCTAGTTAGTCTTCCTGCCCTGGGCAAGCCCCTAGATTAACCAAACTGAGAACAATTGTCTGGGGCCAAAGTCGTTCCTGTGTAGGAGGTTACTCACTCTGGCAAATAAATATCTTTCCTAATAGGAGCAACCAAAAAAAAAAACGTGTTTTCCTCTGAGGAGCAGGAAGGAGTGGGCCGGAAGAGGTCGGTAGGGGATTGCTGTTTTGGGTTATAGGCCTTATGATGTTATTTGCCTTTTAACCTGTAGGCATACATTACTTTGATAAGTATTAAGTTGGTTTAAAAAATCACTGGAATTAGAAACAGAGGTTATAAAACCAAAATGTGCAATGCCCGCCCCTGCAAAAAAAGCAAAAAGAAAAACAGAAGAAGAGGTTGATGGTGCTTTCCTTGATACCTTTCAGAACTCATTTATTTATCTCATGTCTAATAACAAACTAGGGGCCTCAGGGCCCTGTGCCACTCTCACTCCAACCAACATTTCTGTCATCACCCCCGCTCCCCACGTTTACGCTCTTCTGGGCCACTTCATGTTCCCTTTTCAACACCTGTGTTTTCCTCACCTGGGCCTTTGCTTCTGTTTAAGGTATTGGTCACCTTCACACAGATTCACACAAACGCACGAACACAAAGACCCCTTGTTCCACCTCCATCCCTACCGGTTCAGATGCCTCTCTGAGGGGTCTGTGAGGGGCTCTGGACCACAGCATTCTCTCCCCTTTCTTTTAATTCCTATTGTATTGCCCCTGGGACCACGTACCAACACTGCCTTGAATCACAGTTGTTGGTTTTACTTGTCCTGTCTTTGTTACGAGCCTAGGTGACAAGGGCAGTAACCATATTGCACTGATGTTTGTTCCTCCTATGGAGCCTGGCAGAGAGCTGACATATTCCAGGTACTGCCTCCAATAGTAAGTAGATGAATAAATCTTTCATTAAATGTGAAATCTGTTCAGTCAGATGGCCCAGTGCTAAACATCTGCACCCACATAAATAAATATTACTGGAAGGTAAGGATTTCTCATTTGTTTTTGTTTTAAGGAAGCTTGTGTGCTTTCTCCTAATGGGGAAGATCATATGCAGAGCCTAGGGGTAAACTATTCTCTAAAATCTTTGCTTTTGCTTCCTTTGTGAGGAATGTGGAAAACTTAGCAGCTAGAGGGTTGAAGTTTTTATTTGACTCTGCAGGGGTTACAAACAGCCTGACACTGAGGAAAGTGTTGCAAGCAGGATGTCACCTGGGCCTCCAGGTAGAGAAGCCCCTGGATGTCACTGTGCATCTAGTGGACAATAGCACAGCCTAAGATGTGACAGGAAAAGGGGAAACCTCTCATGAGGGCAGACATTAACATAAAAGAAGAATTTTATAAATACTCAATGATATAACACGGTCACCTAGGTAGAATGGTGCTAGCTAGGGCTTACATTCACAGCTTCTCACACCTAATTTAAGTCCCTTTCTACTTAGTCAGGCTTTATACTACACTCCCCAAATCTCTTTGTAACCATATAACAAATTCTAACAGTCTGAAACATTCAGTTTATGGAAATAACAAAATGCCCATCAGTATTATGGTCTATGCAAACCGTGGAGTACTATGGAGCCCGTAACAAGGCAGGTCTATAAGTTCTGCTCTGGTGAGGCTTTAACTTATATGGCTAAAGGAAAAAGTGAGTGTGGAATAGGGTGACCTCCCTCACATCTTTACTCAAATGCATCTTTTGAACGAAGCCTTCCTTAACCACTGTATTTGTAAGTGCAAACATCACCCTGGGCCCAGCTTTTTCTCTATTAACGTTGATCGCTATTTGACATAATATGTATTTACTCATTTGTTTATGATCTCTCTCCCCTATTGGAATGTAAGCTGCATAAGGGATTTTGTGTGTTTTACTTACTGCTTTCCCTCCCCCGCCCGGTGCCTTCGTATGACTGAATTTGTATGAAAATGCTTATTATTTGCCCAGAACAGTTCTGGAAGCCTACACAGACCTAACAGTATTTATCTCTGAGCAGTAGGACTAGGGGCATGTGGGAGGAAGACCTTTACTGTATGTATCTTACCATGTACCTGTATCACTTTGTAAAATGAAAACACTAGTTTAATAGGAAATCCCATTTAAAATGTTTCTCAAATGGCTATAATAAAATATAAGTTATTTAGTCAGCACCATTTATTTCCAGTCCTGACATAATGAACACCATTCAGAATTTCTCTTCTTTCCAGAAGTCAAGTTGTAAATGGGCCATGATTCAAGCCCATGGACTTTATATTTTATGAAGCCTTTACCAACAGACTTTTTATTTCCCATCACAGTGGTACCATCTGTACTTATGCTGTTGTGGGGGAAAAAAATGTGTTCTTAGGTAAGATACATTTATATCTTCTAAGTTTTAGCTAAGTGACCCGAGGCAGGTCACTTCACCGCCCTGAGTCTCAGTTCCCCTACCTATAAAATTGGCATAATTTTCCCTGTGAGCAAAGGGTGTTGTCCAAGCAAAACAAGATGAAGTTTGTGTATTCAGTGCCCAGCAGTGTGCGGTTTAAGGCCGAGTTCAGTAAATGTTAAGTCTTTCCCTTTCCCTGTGGAAAGTGACCCAGAAGAACACTCTTAGTGATATTCTTATCCCTAAGTACTCAAAGTGTGACATCACCCAGGGGTTTATCAGAAATGCAAACCTGATCTAATGAATCAGAATCGGTAGTTTAACAAAATACCCAGGTGATTCCTTTGCACAGTAAAGTTTGAGAAGCTCTGTTTTTATGCTTCTCGCAGCAGTGTTGCAGACAGGCTTGTGTTAATCAGGTTTTTTATTTTCTGTATTTTGTTAAACTTTGACGTCTTAGGGCATTGGGGACCCCAGGGGAGGCACTGGCCTTCCCAGAGTTAGCTAATTCCTAGACATGACAATTTGCCTGGGAGCAAACCTTTGATATGCAAATCAACCAATCCTGAGTCCTTGCCCCCTCCCCGCCCCCACCCCCACCCCTGGACCCCAGAACCCACTAAAATTATTCAAACTATCCAAGCCTTAACCTTCTTACCCTGCCTTGCTTTGCATTTCCTGTGGAAACCACAATGAAGGCTTTTGCCCACGTTTTCCCCTTATTCCCTCTGCTCCTGTCCCACCTTGGTGTCTCCCCATGTGGCCCTGCATGGCCCTCCATGGCATTGCATGCCCACCTCCTCTCAGAAGCTGTAACAAACTATCCTTTCAGTGGCAAGCCTCTCCAATCTGCTGGCCTCACCATACCTGAATAAAACCAAAATCCCAGGTACATTTTAAAACAAGGCTGCCTTTGAAGCTTTTTTCCTGGTTAAATGCCCCCTCTACCCCTCCTCCTTCTCCTTGCTAACTTTAGTTTTATTTGGAGAAGTGTGAGGGTGCCCAGCAAAGCCAGATGTTCTGGTGTGGCATGACTAACAGGCCGAAACACAGGAGGAAGCTTAAGCCGCCTCATCAGCCTGAACTTACTTTTAAATAAAGATGATCAAGGATAACCATGAACAAGGTTGTAAATCTGCTTAATGTAGTATGACTACGTTGAATGCCAATAAAGGTCCTTAAGCACAAGCTTTGAACACTTCAGAAACTGCTATTGCAAATGATTAAGACCTCCAAGATAATGGAACCGTTTGAATTGAAACACACAAACTTATTTACGGTATTCTGAGATGTCAAGGAAACAAATGAAAACCTGCCAGCCACGTCCGTTCATTTTTCCCTGTGGCTTCTTAATATGGTATATATGTTTTAAGTGGAAATAACTCCTGCCAGGGAGCAGCTGTTATGCTACCAAGCAGCTTCCCGGCCCACGTTTGCATTTACCTCATCTCTTCTGTTTTGAAGACACTCTTTATATATGGAAGTGAGCTAACCGAAGCTGGGGATAATAAAAGCAAACATTGAAAGAACATAAAAGGGACTTTTCTCCCTGTGATTCAAAGAAAAAAAAATATGATAAGGAGTATCTACTTCAGAAATGCTCCACCTTTGTTAGATAAGAGAACAGAAGACAGCAACGGTATAGTAACTTTTCCCTTCTAAAAGTTTTTTACTACACTTTTGTAAAGAAATTAGAATTTGATTAGCAGCCTTTAATTAGAAATATTAGACAAAGAGATTTTCCATTGTTTTGTTTCCATAAAAAATCAGTTTTTTTAATCAGTTTTGTTTCCATAAAAAATAAACCCTTCTCACCACACACACACACACACACACACACACACACACACACACACAAAGATAACTGTGTGGTGATAAGGGTTTATTTTTTTAACTAATTTTAACTAATTTTAGTTAATTAAACTAATTTTAATGTGGTAATCATTTCACAATATGTATATCAAATCATCATGTGTACACGTTAAATTTATACAATTTTGTCTGTCAATTATACCTCAGTAAAGCTGGGGAGAAAATAGACCTATTTGTTATGACCATAAAAAGAAACTCTGGCTGCACATATCAGGATTTTGCTCCCCGTAACTGGCCCTATCAGATTTAATATTACTGCCCAGGCAGTGTCTAAAATTTGCCTTGTGGCCTGCAGGAATGACAGCGTCCCCTGAAACCACATGCTTGTTTCTCAGTAGGTATTTTGTTTGATTGCTCCTTGACCCTTTTCCAAGAAACCTAATTTGCCCAAGGGACTCCAGCACAGGAAAAGAGTGTTTGCATCTGCTTAGGGAAATGTGCCTGAAATAATGACTTATTTAGAACCAAGAACAGGATGGAATGGAATGGATTGATAAGCCAGTTTGAGCAGGCAGAGAGCAACCTGGGCCTCATAACTGTTATAAAAGGAGCTCTGCAGCAAAGCAGTTTGCCTGGGCTGGGTCTGGCAAGACCCATCTCCATTCAGCAAACGTTGTCTCTGTAGACTACGCAAAATTCGTACTCGTGCAAATGCCTCAAGGTGTGCTGTCTTGTCTTAAGTTTCACTCACACATCTAAGATGGTGCGGATTTCTCGATTCAGCCCTGCAGACCCCAGTGTAGAAACTGCTCTCCGAGGTACGTTACCCATTTTAAACCTGAGATGACTGCAGAGTGCCCGGTGCTGGTGATGCTGTGCCCGTAAGTGAAAGCACTCTCTTGGTTGCCAGGAGAGCTGGCGAGTGTGCTGATGCATGGACTGCCCGAAGAGAGAGCTTGACTCAGCTTCTTTCTCACTTACTGAACTTAAAATGAACCATGAACTGGCAGTCAAAAGGAGGGAGCCGACATCTCATCTAGTGGAAGGAAGGATGAGTTGAGGCAAATTAAAAAAGAAAAAAAGAAAGGGAACATTGCCACTACATGGTTCTTTTCTGCTGCTTTATTTCTTGTTTTTTTCGTTTTGTCCTTTTTCTCTTCACTTTTTTGCCGAGAAAATACCGTTGATTTCTTTATAACCATAGCTTCAAGGCTAGTAATTCTTTGAAATGGCAAAGGTGACAACAAAAGGTTTCTTTAAATTTGCACAATGTGAAGCTAGATTACTTTCTTTTGTCTTAATCTTCCTCTACTATTCAGTAAAAAAAGAAAATAAAAAGCAAAACCATTGACCATATTTAAGTTCGCAGGGTTAAGCTTCAACAGAATCCTATTTATGCACAGTGGTAATGAGAGTTTGCCTTCTTTTTTAAAATTTAAATCTATCTTTGCACAATTAGCAAATTATTAAACGACCTTTCCTTCAAAGTCTGCAAGCAATTGCTTGTTTCCACTAATAAGAGAACATGTTTTACAAGGTTCCCGTTGATTAATTGACAAATGCTGATAAAATCAAAGCAGGGTTAAAATGCAGCGCACCAACTGCAGTATAAATTACTGTTGTTCAATAATGTTTCAAGTGGCTATACATTGATGGTTTACTTTTCAATAAATATTACTTTCTTAATTGAAACATCCATCGTGGAAATTTATCTCTGAAGATGACTGTCAGGAACCACAGCTAGGACGAAACATTTCTGTATCTGTATATGCATTTCGACTCAATTAAAAGCATTGATTGCTGTGAGCGTTTTAGAAATAGATGCTTTATATTTTATGTGAAATGAACGCTAATACATTTTAGTATACTTTGAAAATCATGCACCCTTGATTGATCTAAGAATAGTGTTCCCTACATATCTGGATAGCTTCAACTAAAAATAATTAAATGCCCTAAATGACTAGCATCATTGCTAACAGCATCTCATTCTTAGCCCACTGCCAGCCAGCTGTTTTGGCAGCTATGTTGGGCTCCATTAGAGAGCCTGCAGCTGGCTGTTTCACGCTCATATGTGTTTCAGACAACAGAGATGCTTGGCCAAAGCCAGATTCCTGTTTTTGCTTATGAGTAAGTAGCTGTCCAGAAGGATCTCCTACATCCTAGGCCAAACCTAAAGGCACAGAGCCTCCCAGAAGGAGGAGAATGTGTGTCGGCTCACAGACTATCCTGCAGAGTTTCCACTCCTCTCCTGCTGTGGTCCATACCCATGAGATGGACTCACACACTCTAGAGCCTCAAGAACACTGTAGCACGTAGATTTAGGGGTCCAACTGATCTCACAGTTTTATCTGGGCATCTCAAGATGTCCTGCCTCATCCAAACTCCTGGGAAGTTCAATATCCTCCAAAATGCCTTTGACAGACTTTTCTCAACAAAGTTATTTTAAATCAACAAATTTTTATCAACGCTTCTATGTGCCAGGCAGTGTGCTGGGTGCTGGGGATATAGAAATAAACCGGACAGATTCTCTATCCTGAAGGAGCTTACAATATACAATCGTATCTCTCAACATTTTCCAGTTTTCTGTTTGAGCTTCCGCAGTTGCTAGTTACCAGGTAATAGTTTGTACTCAAGATTACCACAGCTGCCAGACCTGGATTGAGATTGGGGTGTGACCAGTGGAACTGAGCAGAGACCATCACTCTGAACTTAGTCAGAGGGTGAATTGCCCTCAGGATGGGCGTGAAGATCGTGGGGCAGGAACATGGGGCTGTGCGATGAGGGAGTTAAGGACAATTTGGGACACCTGGAACCAAGCTGATTTGGGGATGTGGATCACTGTATAGGTAGATTAAACTGGTAAGTGAAGGTTGAGGGTGGGGCAGAAGTTGCAAAGGGCTAGTAAATGGTAGAATTCCAAGTGATTGACTAGAAGGTAAGGACAGAAGGCCAACTAGTGATGGAGGTGACAGAGAGGCCGCCAGTTAGAGGAGATCAAAGCAGGTTAACCAGCAGGTGAGTTGTTAGAGCCATCAGCCCAGGAAGCTTTGGAGCACTCTAAAAGATAAGCAGCTGCTGGGATGGGTTCAACCATCAAGAGAATCAGGCTTAAGGATAATAAACAGAAAATCTCTGCCACTGAGAACTTGGTCACAAGAGGTAAAATGTGCTTTTAGTAATCTAGGTCACAAGGCTGTGAGCAGGCCTGGCAGCATGATGGAGAATTTCGGAGTTTGGGCTCGTTATGTTCTCTCAGCCCAGACATCATTAAGACAGTGTCTGGTGTGCGGTCGACACTCCATACGTATTCCGCTGAACTGACCTGGGTTCTGAGAGGGAGGCAGGTTCCAAAATGAAGCGATTTTTACATGGCAATATAAGAATTAAATTGCCCTGACGCTTAATGGAGGGGGAAAAAAAAGCACAGGAGAGTCAAACGCCTGAGAAGGAGGGTCGTTTGTCCAATGGATACATGCATTGTACCCGTATTTCTGTTTGTTCCCTCCCCTGGTTTCTTTCCTTGTGGGATGGCATTAAGTAAGAAGAGAGACAGTGCTGTGGAGCCTGGGAAGTTCTAAGAGCCTGTGGTTAGCTGTGAACCCATCAGAGACATTTTCCTTGTGGGAGCATTTGGAGAGAAAGGAATGAAAAGGGTGAAGTAATTAAAACCCTGCCCAACTCCCAGGTTTATGCCTGTGAAAATCTCAGCGAGATGCCAGAATTTGGCGGAATAGCTTGCGGCACACCCAGAATTCTTCTGATCTTCCATCAAGAAGGTACTGCCCTCCGATCTCCATCTCCCTGAGGCTCTTTTATGTTAGTGGTGATAGCTGCCAGTTAAAATAGCAGGAAAGATTATTCCGTGCAAATTTAATAGAAGTCCTAGTGTGCTCGTGTCGTACATCACACACAAAAGTTGGAAAACTCAGTCTTTTAAAAATTGTCATATGTCCCCAAGTTTGGTCAGCGGGATATAATGAAGACCACCTGGGCGGCGTTTATGCCGACCGCCATGCCGAGCCCCAAAGCCCTAAAAGGCCAAGCCATTCCTGAGTCTGCACTCGTGTACCGATATTCCCTGTCTTGACACTAGATGGGGCATTGTTATTATTACAGTGGCTCTAAAATGTGACTCTATAAAGCCTGGAAAGATGAAAACGTTTCTTTAGAACATCATATTGTGCTGCCGAATCAGAGATTGTTGGAGAAGGAAACAGCCATGAAAAGCATCTAATGCAAACCCTGGCTTTTCGTTTTTACCTGAGAAAACTGTGAGCAGCGCATTGACCAGCTGTGAGTCAGAGGCAGACCCAGAACTGGAAGTCAGAACCCAAGTCTCACAAGCCCAAGGCAGCCCCACCCATCCTCACGCACGGCCACCCCGCCCCGGGGAAGGTGCAGGGACACGTGGCTCTCAGGAGCTGCCTTCCTTACGTGGGGAGTAATAACAGGGTTAAATCCCCAGGGCCTTCCTAATACATTCCTAAATACCTTCTCCTACAACTTGACTCTACATGTAAAGGCTCAAAGACACAGTGAGCACAAGCCAGACACTTGGTTTGTTTATTCTTTTTACCTCTTTCTCATGTGCACACACTGGTGCACACACGCAATCACACATACGTGCACACATCTGTGAAAAAATAGCAACACGAATGAAATAACTTCATTTTACAAAATAGGAATGAACAAAATATAAACTATTATATTGCGGTTCTAGCTAACTTAAATTTCCCTTAATTTTTTAACTCTGGTTAGCTTCTCGGCACTGTGAAAACCGATGTAAGTGTTGTCCTCTTCTTGGTCGCTCAGCCATTTACCAGGCGTCTTCACCTGAGCTTTAGAATCCCAGGGGCTTCGAGCCGTTGCCAGAACCGAGTGAAGACAGGGACTTCCCAGAACCCCCTTCTCACTGCAGGTCTCCCCTGGGGACCTTGCTCCCCGCTTTCCTCTTCCCTCTGTGGCGGAAGAGGAGCACGGTACACAACATGAAGCCTGCAGCCTAGCCTTCATCTCCACTCGGGATACTGGTGTGATTACCGAAAGAAAATGACCGGTTTCTCCTTGCCCTCCTCCCCTTTATCTAAGAGGTCTCAGCCCCGAGCACAGTTCTGACAGACCCTGTAGTTGGTAGCACTTTGCAGACTTTTCTCACCGCAGACCCTCTTTTTAAAAAGATTAATTCATCTTGCATTTTAAAGCAGACTGAGAAGAGACGATTATTGCAGTATGCTCTTTCTCACGTAATCGTTCTCCTCCTTCACAGGCCCACGGTGCTAATTCTGATTTTTACTTCAGTTATGGAAGCATTCTCACTTTCTCTTTTTCCACCAAGGTACTGTCTGCCCTCTCCTACTTCTTATTACGTGTATTTCCCAAATATCTAGGGTGCTTGGGAGAAGGACAGGCTAGTGAGAAAGAACCCATCCAGTTTGCGATTTTTATTTCGTGTTAGACATTGCAAACTGAAGACTGTTCGAAGTAAAACACCTTTGAAAGTCTAATTTAGAAACCTGGCGTGTATGGGCTAATTCGTTTTTCCTGACTTGGAACGTTCTCCTCTGCCTGGTCTCGTCTTACTCATCCTGTAAGACCCAGCTCAAATGTCATCTCCTCTGCTGATCCTCTGGTCTCCCTTCTCCCATGTCCCCTTCCAAAACCCTTGCTCTTTATTCTGTACTGCCAGAGCGTTTTATTCATACCACTAGAATGTCATCTCAGTCCATTACACCAGTGATGTGTGTGTCTGTCCTGCCAGCCCAGTGTGGGCTCCTCGAAGGCTGGGACCACAGACAGTGCCTGATCCATCTTGCATCACCTGCCCTGAGCATAGTGGATGCTGTGCACTGGGAGCTCTATACATATTTATGGGGTTGAATCAAATTATGACAGCACCAGCTCTTTTAATATAACTGTTCTGAGGTTTGGGAAAGTGTATCAAGTAAAAGTGTAATTTAAAAACCATAGTCTTCTGAAATTTCCTGAAGAAAGTTCCTAAAGACTTAAGTTTTTTATATTCTTATTTTCAAGGGGAAAGCGATAAATAAAACGAGGCATATATTACCATATATATGGGGATACTGATCATTTATTTGCTCCCCACATCTGAATAGGATAGAAATGTTTGTCATAGATTCACTTTGCTTTATGCAAAAGATGCATACTAGGAAAGTTATGTGTAAATCTAACGTCTATAAATCAATTTGTGTATTAAAATGCACTAAGGGAGCAGTTTAAAGAGAACATTTTTCCAAGTGAAAAATATTTATATAAAAAGGATAGTTTCTGAACTTATCAGGGAGTTTGCTTACGGCAGAGAAATATTTTTCCTAGGCAGAGAAATGTTTTTCCTAGAATGATAAAGGCTCTCCTGTATTCCAGTAAAAATTTACCTGGCATTAATTTCATGCTTTTCCATAGTCTGTTTAAAACACTGGACTTCCTCCTAAGAAGATTTCTAATTTATACAACAGATATTCTTGGCTAACTAAAATAAATAACTCCTCTCACTCTCATAAAGTTGGTATGTATCATATATTATTTCTGGTTCAGTTAATAAAAAATTACTTGCGTGGGCATTTAACGATTTTAACACAAATGTTATTGGAAGGAGTCAGTATATTATACTCTTGATTTGCAAGAAGAACTGAGGGCTGATGTGAATGCTTATGCAGATCCAGAGTATGGAAATGGACACCAGGCACAAATCTCAATGAAATAGTTACAGTCCAAAGAACCAAAGGTGTTGTGTTTGGCACTGAGGTTTTATATGAGTTTTACTTAAATGTTTCCATTTTCCTTTTTTCTAGATTGGGCAGGAGGGAACTGAAAAGGGAGCTGGAGTAGTGTGGGTTTAGGATTATCGCTGTTAGAGTTTCTAGTGAGTCTGTCAGTGTCCCTTGCATTCCGAATGCGGAGTTGCCCCTGCCTCTTCTCCTGCCCAGTGGTGGGCACAGCAGAGGTCCTTTAATAATGCATTCACTGAGATGAAAATAATATTCTTGGCTCCGCCACTATGCATTTAACACATTGTCAGCAAATGCCACGTGGAAAACCCAGTGCTTTTAGACTGAGGTTCTGCCGTGCATAAATAAAACACTTGAGTGTTGACCTTTTTCGGTAAACAATACTAGAAATGTTGAGTACCTTTAAAATTCAAACGCAGCTTTTAAAATGTGTTCTCATTTTCATGGACAGCTGAGATCTGCCTGCACTAATACACAGCTAATCTGAGGTCTGTGAAGAGCTCAGGAATCATTCAGACCTGGTTCTTCTTTGCTCATTTTAGCCCCATATGTGGAAGCTCTCGGGCCTGCTCTCTTCGATTCTCTCTCATTTGGGCATTTTGATTTCCCAGGAGATCTTCCTCATGTCTGCGCATTTGTCTTGTGAGCATCCCATCTGGTCCAACATCTATGCCTCCACCCAATTTTAATTAAGTAGTAAAGCTGACCTTTATTTATTAGAATTTTACTTCAAACATGGATATCCCCCCTCCTACCTCCACTTTAAAAAATTGTTTCTTATTGGCTCTGTCTTTGCTCACTCCTAGAAAATATCTAAGGAGAAAAACCCCCACCTCGTTGTGAGATCTCAGCCGACTTTTATTCCTGATCCTTGGGATCAGCACACACGGAGCCCCGCGGCTGCCTGGAGACTGCATTTACCCAAAGGTGACCATTACCAGCAGACCTGCAGTACTGCCTTGGGGCAGATCGGTTCTGGGACGGCCCTCCAGGTGGGAGAGCTGCATCTGACCTATTCCACTGGATTAAAAATTAAAATCTGTTTAGAAGCAAGCTGCTCACTTCTAGCCTGGAGCATCTAGTAGTATTCCAGGTTAATGAGTGTGTTTAAGGGAACTGTGTTTCCTTCCTGCTTGCTTGAGCTCTCCCCCATCTCTTTTTGTTTTACTTTTCTTGTGCTTCTGCTTTTCTGTTTGGACAATGGAAATAACCATCATAATTCTAATAATCTGAGCTGCGATACTAATTTAGAAAGACATAATAACCTTTGTAAGAAATGACATGTGTAAATTTAGCTTAGTGTAAAGTAATTTTCAATCAGTTAACTGGAGTCTCTAGTTAATAGAAAATCCTTTTTTGATTATAATGGTTTCGGGGAAAATTGCAAATAATGTAAAAACAAGTTCGCACCATAGAATTTAGCTAATACCCTGGATGCAATATGGAATCATTCGGACTTCTTACACCTACATTTATACATCCAGTACAATGTATTGACTACTAATCTTCAGAATGGTGATCTGAATACATCGGAAGTATCAAAAATGAATAGAACAGTTCCGCATTCTTTCCTTGTCTTTCATAACTGTGACATCTTGAAAAGTACTGGTTAGTTATTTGTAGAATGTCTTTGATTTGGATTGTCTGATATTCTCTCATGATTAAATTGAGGTTATACAGTTTGGGAAAGAATACCACAGAGGTGATATACCCTTCTCAGTGTCATATCAAAGGACATGTGATGTCAATATATCTTATTACCAGTTTTAACGTGTTTTTGATAACATCCATTAGAACAATGTTATTTACTCCTTAGTAAGCCAAATTATGTCATTCATCAAAACAAGTACTCTTCTATTATTCTGATGATTGAGGCTTATATTTAGTATTTTAACAAAAATATGCTTTTATAAATATACATTTTCACCTGGATTAAGATGATACTTCAGTGATTTTTTATTATAATTAACGCTTTTTACAGTATTCCAGTTTTAGGCATACATCTAAGGTTACTCTGATTTGTTTCTGATCTGTAAAGTAAAGTTGTTAGAATTAGATGAAATGATATATGTGAAAGTGGTAGCATATGGTAGGTGCTTGGCAAATTTAAGGTAAGGTAGAATTATGATTTTGATAAGTTTTGTGTAAAAAAACTCACATTGAATCTCAGGGCAGTAAAATTTCAGGAATTAGTTAAATATTGTAGTAAGTACTGTCAGCAAATATTTCACTGTTCAAGCATATGGAAGTGTATTGATCACAATTAGTATAGAGATTTTAACATTTCTGGCACTTCAAGTTAGCCACCTGTTTCTACTCCTTTAATCATTCTGCTAATAGGAACTTTGAGTTTCCCATTAGTTCATCCTTTCATTCTTTTACTTGTGTTATACCTAACTGTTAGACCTGATTATTAACATATAAATGATATGAAAGCCCCAGGTTCATCAGACTTTGAGGCTAAGACTTCTCAGATGTAGATAAGGAACAGGACCAGGGTTTAAATGGTATTTCTCAGGTTGGACACCTGTCCCTTTTTTCACCCTTTTAGATATTTATTCCCTATTTTTAATTTGATTTATTTTATATAAGTAGCCATCTTATATAACATCAAAGTTCTTGGAGCCAAAGTGTTTTCCTCGAGATAAAAAAATCTAAAAATATCTTGTCTGTAGCTGTATTTATTTTTTTTTTTTTATCATTTCTGAAATCATTTTCTGGGTCTATAACACACTCACGGACAGACCTGTAGGCATACTGAAAGTGATGCAATGTGGCCTGAAAATTTTCACAAGAAAAATCTGGCTCATTACTCATTTGTTCATTAAACACCTGTGTTTTGCTAGGTAGGTGCTAGATACACAATAGTGAGCAAAAGAAAGAGAATGCCTGCCTGCATGGCACTTCAGTCTAGTAGGAGAGACAGACATTGGGGAAAAAGGAAATGGAGAAAAATATGTATTTACAGATACACAAAGTATTATGACGTTAAGGAACAGGGTGCTGTGAGAGAGGATGGCCATTAATAACGTAAGAGATGTAAGATAAGATTCATTGAGTCAGACCAGTGATTACTCAGCCAGTGCTCTGTCTGCAAGAGCCGAAGCCAAGGATACCGTAACATCACATTCATGAACCCTTAAGGTTGGAAGATCTGAAAGGTCATCCTGCGAACTTTCCAACCCGTACTACATGGTTGAGTATAGAAGGTCAACTCACTGCTTCTTCAAAACTTCAGGAAGCCTTCTCTCCTTCCCTTCTTTCTTCTAATTAATTAATCATATGTTGGTTTATTGACTGTATACTGCAGTGGCTGTCAAATTTTAATGCACATCAGAATGTCCTTTGGAGCTATTTTAAATAATGCCTGGACATTATATCAGGTCCACTGAAATCAGAATCTCCTGGGGGTGAAACCAGAAACCTGTGAATAGTTTTTGAATATTACCTTCTTGTACCATCACCAACATATTCCAATTGCTCACCAAGTCTTATCTTAATATCTCCAGAAATCTCTCTCAAATCTATTCCCTCTCTCCATCGTCTACGCCTGGTCTCTAATAATTACTTCTAGTAATTCTCCTGGGGGTGGAGACCAGCATATGTACTTGTAAAAAAAACCTCCTCAGGTGACTCCAATGTCTATCAAATGTTGAGAACCACTGTGTACCAGGCACATAGGCTAGGTCTGTGGCTACTGGGAGAAGCAGATACTTGCTTGGGGACAAACATACTTTTGTATATTATATAAATTCAGTAATGGAAGCATTTGATTGCTCTGCAGAAAGCTCACATTTTCCTCCTTTCCAAACAAAACTAATAATTTAACTGCTCTCGTGCCTTGGAAAGCCCCTATTTTTATCCACCAAGTCCCCTGAGCCAGAAACCTGTGAATAGTTTTTGAATATTACCTTCTTGTGCCATCACCAACATATTCCAATTGCTCACCAAGTCTTAGCTTTCTATCTCCAGAAATATCCCTCAAATCTATTCCCTCTCTCCATCATCTTGCCTGGTCTCTAGTAATTACCTCAGAATTCCCTCGAGCTTCTCTCCCTGTAAGCTTACCCTCCACTTTGCTGTAAGCATTATCATTCTAAATTACAAATTTGATCCTGTCACTCCCAATTTAAAATACTCCATTGCATCCCCATTGCCTTTGGAAATCAACTCCTTAGCACGGCCCCTGCCTATATTTTCAGCATCATTCCCCACCATTTCACCAGTTTCCCCTTAAGCGCCAATCAAGCAAAATACTCACTTTCTATACCATGCCATACGCTTTTCACTTAATTATCGTTGCTCATAATGTTGTTGATGCCTGAAACACCTTTTATTCCTTTTTTTTATAAGATTGGCACTCGAGCTAACATCTGTTGCCAATCTTTCTTCTTCTTCTTCTTCTTCTTCTTTTCTGCAAAGCCCCCCAGTGCATAGTTGTATATTCAGGTTGTGGATCTTTCTGGTTGTGCTATGTAAGACGCTGCCTCAGCATGGCTTGATGAGAGGTGCCGTGTCCACACCCAGGATCCGAACCAGTGAAACCCTGGGCTGCCAAAGCGGAGTGTGCAAACCCAACCACTTGGCCACAGGTCCGGCCCTTTTATTCCTTTTTAATACTAATACCCCTCCAATTTTCACCTTCATCCATCCTTCAAGAAAATCTTAAATGACTTCTACTGACAGAGTTGATTAGTTCTTCCTTTATGTTCTTTATATTAACCTGTGTTTTAATTAATGTATCCATTTATCTACATACATATCTATCTACTGACCTATCTATCTGGGCCTCTTTTCTTTGGAGTGAGGTTTTTTGTTTGGATTTTTTTTTTCAGCCTAGAACTTAAAATGATGTTACATGCAGTAGAGTTAACTAAATATTCACTGAATGAATGGGAAAAAGAATGAATAAACCTGAAACCAATTTGCCATATCCCCTAGCTGTTGGTCCTAATTCCATTCTGTAGTGTATTACTTAACTAATCTAGACCAACTTCTGTATCTGCTCTCCTTGTAATATGTGAAGATTACTCTCACCCTGTATCTTTTTTGCCAAGTCACAAAGCTAGTAAAATGTCATTCCCAAACTGACACCAACTCTTTGGAATTCCAGTAGTCTTTATGGGCAGTTTCCAAAGTTGCACTAAATTCTCAAGGTGAAATGACCTAATCCTGATAAATGTGATACAAACTCAGATTTGCAAGAGAGAAAAGTGAGTAGCATTCAACCTAGGATCATGCCACATT
The DNA here is from genome assembly GCF_037783145.1 of Equus przewalskii. Classification (NCBI taxonomy): domain Eukaryota; kingdom Metazoa; phylum Chordata; class Mammalia; order Perissodactyla; family Equidae; genus Equus; species Equus przewalskii. Next base: position 26,930,043 of record NC_091846.1, read on the forward strand.
GGATCCAGGAGTGGGTTTTTCACTTGCCTGTTTCTGGCTCTAATGTCTTCCCTCTCCCCGTTCCCGCCACCACCTTGAGCTAAAATTCCGCACTTGTGTTATTTATTATATCCTTCCCACTTTCTGGATTACTTTGCTCACAGAAGGAGACTCACAAATGGGAGTTGAACAGTTCTGTCATCTTTGTTGTTTATTGTTAAAGGCCTTCCCCAAAAGTATTTCTATTTTTCCTTCGTCCTCCTCTTCGGATATTTTAAAATATATTCCATATACTACCTTTGGTATTTTTTCAAAGTTTTCGATTTCAGTCCTTCTGGATTTAAGCCTCTCCAGCGTTCTTCTAAGAATTCTTCCTACACTTTTGTGATTGTCTTTACTTTTGCAACATTGTTTCCATTTACTTCTCATTCTTTTAGAATCAGAATACGTCAGAGAAGTTCTCATAAAGACATAGTGATTTCTGTAGCGGCATCCCCTTTTCATTCACTAGGATTGTGACTGTAAAGTTATATAATCAAAATTTTATTTCTCAGAATCTCTTTTATGTTAGAGCTGATATGTCTGTGTTCATATCATACTTACCTTTTTGCTGAGCTTTTAAAATGTTTTTCATAAGTCAATGGCGTGGATCTGGTTAAAATTCATGTCCTCTGTCCTCACTGTTACGAACACCAGGCTGGTGTAGTAACTTTCTTCTAAGAGTCCGGTCATCTTCATGTTGTTATTGACTCTTTTTTGCAGCTGGTCCATACGAAGGCTACTATATAGTTCTTCCCAGTCCCCAAAGGTTGTCAGCAGACTCCTGCCATTTCTAACCTGGTTTAATTAAACCATTGTAAATCTGCTCTCCATGACTTTATTTAAAATTCTCTGGAAATAGATGATATTTTGTGTATTTTTTGGTCTCTTGGTTAATGAATTCTGAGATTAACAGCCTCTTTACAGCATCTTTCTATGCTGTAAAAATGTGCTTTATTTTCATTTTACTAAAAGAATCTCTTTTACACTTTGAGCAATAAAACCCTAGTTTTAGTATTTAGTATCACAGTAGTTAGTACTTAGTATTTAATATGATGAGTTGGTGAGCAAATGCGTGTTTATATTGTCAAGACTTTCTTAATCTTTTCAGTCTGTCTTTTATAAAAACCTCACTTTAGTTTTCTAGTTGATAAAATAGCATCTCTATGTAGGAAAACATTTTACTTAGGAAGAATGAATTTAAGTCCCTTGACATTTTCCTAAAAGCAACATTTTAGAGAATAAAAATTACTATTGTCATTATATGGTCTGGAAACCGATACAATCTAAATAACTTCACTTAAATGTAAAGTAGTGAAGAGTCAGCTCTGTCCTTTCAGTGGCCTCCACCACTCCTGACCCACTGGGGTGACCCACTGGGGTTTATACCATTCCCTTCTTGAGCAGCCCACCCACTTTCCCTCTCTCTCTTCCTGTTGAGCTATTTTTTTTTTTTTTTTTTTTTGAGGAAGATTAGCCCTGAGCTAACTGCTGCCAATCCTCCTCTTTTCGCTGAGGAAGACTGACCCTGAGCTAACATCCATGCCCATCTTCCTTTACCTTATACGTGGGACGCCTATCACAGCATGGCATGTCCGCACCTGGGATCTGAAGCAGTGAACCCCGGGCTGCCGAAGCTGAACGTGCTCACTTAACCAGTGGGTCACCGGGCTGGCCTCGTTGTTGAGCTATTTTTTATCCTTTAACACTCGGCTCCTATGTTTCTTCTTTGTGATGCTTCCCTACCCCTCAGATGAAAATAACATCTCTTCTCTTTCCTCACGACACATTTCTCCATAAATTTCTTTCTTTAATATTATTGATTGCAACATCTAGTGACTGAGCTCCTAGGTATTATGGAGACACATCATTCTATGAATGGCAATAAAGAGTGGTTAGTAGATGTAATTTTTTTCTTAACCACTGTATTTTTTTTTAACAAAAAAGCATTAGTTGCAAGAGCTTTTAAAATACCCACTGTGTGTAATATTTTATACTTTTTTTAAAAGAAAAAAAATATCTAGGTTGTATAAGTGACATTATTTAATGTTTTGAAGCATGTGAGTCACAATTATCCCCACACATTTCAACAGACTCAGGCATCAGTTTTTAAAGGACAGTATTTAACTGAGCCTGATGCTGGTTGCAGTGGTCAGTAGCTGGGCAGAGAGGATAGATGCCAAGAGGATGTCATAGGATGAGCTGGCTTCCCACAGTGTCTTCTCTGCCACATGTTTGTGGCATCGTCTCTTGGGATTGGGAAGCGGAGGAGACTGTGCATATTATGCTGCTAAATAGAGTCCAGGTGGTCAACCCATGTTTGATCCAACAGACTCCACTGCCTCCTACCACTTCTCAGTGGTTTCCAACATGCAATGCTACTAAAAGTCCTCAGCTTTAAATTGTTCCAGGTCTTAGGCTCCCTCGCCAGAAGAGCATGGCCCATCAGTTTCCATTAGAATAACCAAGAAGGAAAACAAATGGCGTTTCTTTGTGAGATATCCTCATCATAAATGACCAGACAAATCCTTACTGTGGGTCTGTCTGCTGTGTACAAGGTGCTATACTAAAACACTGATCATTCATATTGCTCCTTGCCTTTAAATGTATGGGAAACTAGTTGGAGAGAAAACACAAACCCACAGACATACAAAGGAAATAACCACAAAAAAATGGAGCATGTTAAATGGCAAAAGGGGCATATAGAACGCTGGTTGTCAAAATGCAGGTGCTCTGCAGTTCAGTGGTAGATACCAGCTTAACAATTTTTGCCATATCTGTACCATCAGAACATTTATTTACTTATTTATTTATTTATACATGATTCAGTAAAGCATCTATTTCGGCCTCCTCTTAAGCAGTAATTATCAGTGAAATCATATGGTTTTCTTCTAATACATTTTTTTCCTGACACATATTAGGTTGAACTATATGAAAGTGCGAATATTCGGCAATTTTTTAACGCACAAAAACATCAAGTTCACATGACTCAAAATCAACATAACTATTAAAAATTAAAATAATGGTTTCATTTCTCACATTAAATCCCCTGACATAACACCCTCAAGGAACTCTAGAGTTGGAGGGAGCAAGCAGTCATAAAGAGTTGATCTCTTAACATTTCACAGAGAGGTGGGCCTTGACATGAGCCTGAAAGGAAGGATGCACAGGGAAGAGTAGGCAGAGCAGTGCGCACAGGGGAACAGCCGTGAGCCGTGCTGTGTAGGAGGCCCTATGCACAGCCAGTCAGAAAGGAAAGCTGATGGACCAGCGACAGAGCTCCTGTCTCCTCTGATGTAAATTCTTAATCCTTGCATTTATTTGAAAAGCATGTTTTCAAAGCATATGAGCCCAGTTTTAAGACCTTTCTGAAGTTTGCTGAAAATTATTCTTGTATTATTACTAATACCTTCGGCAGGGTCAGCTATTTCTGTTAGAGATTATGTGACTGTCAAGGGGGTGACTGTGGTTGGAAAGACCCTGTAACGCAAGCACAGGAGGCATGAGTTTGACTGCATGAAGACAGCTGCGTGGAATGGAAGACTCCATGGCAGTTTCCCTCTTAGAGAGTTAAGCTTCCCTGGGTATCAAATCCCAGCAAGGACTCTCCTGCCAAAGACAGCAACTGACGGGGTTGAGGCTCCCCCAGTTCATTCTAGAAACTCCCATTGTCATTCTTGTGGTCTTTATATCTTTCTGGCCCAACCCTACTGTGCTGAAGACTCCAGCCTCAGGCTTTCCTCCTTACCAGGTGCAAGTAATGGGTAACCACCCAGCACATTCCTCTGAGCTTACTGTGAGGGTGAATCAAAGGTCAGTTTCCCAGGATCGGTTTCTACGGCTGCCATGCCTATCTGGCCCAGCCTTAGCCTGCCCGAGGTGCGTTCCAGCAAAGAACATTGAGGCATCTGACCAGTGGGCCACGGAACAACATGAACTATATTTTCTTGGAATGAAAAGACAACAACTGTGTTCTAATGTGTTGAAAAAACTCACTGAGTGCTTCAAGTCATGGAAATGTGTCCACATTATTTTCAGAGCTCGCTGTAATTTGGAAAATTATGGATAGGACTTATTTCTTTATATTTAAAGAGAAAACCTTGTATATGTTTTATTGACAGTTTATTGGTATTCGGTATCTAGTGTTAATTATTTCTGTCTGGCAAAAAGAGCAAGGCAGGCCTACTGCCTTGAGTTAATGGTGTCTAGATCTAAAAAAAGCTGGAGGGTCGAAGTAGAAGCCAACAGTAATAACCACAAAAACAATCCATAAATTAATCTCAGAGTCAAGATGAGGGCTAAATTACATATAAATCTTTAAAATGTCACAGTCATTTTATTTCTCGTGAGTCCAGGGAAATCATAACTCCTGATGATGACTATATATCATTTTCCTTGAAGATACAGTGAACTTCATTTGTTTAATTGAATCATTCGACAGATTTGTGTGTTGTGTGTGTGCATTTTAAAATGTAGATTTTATTAATATTCAGGTATGGTGAAGCCAAGAGATCAGGAGAAGATTGCCATTGAAAAGTCAGTTTGTTACTCACAGTTCCTAAAGGAGAGAGCATGCCATACTATGGGGGGCTGCATGAGGAGGCACCAGGGTCAGTTAGGATACAGAGGGACTGAGGGACAAATATGGGCATTTTTATTTATTTATTGTGGCTTTTTTGAGGGAAAGAATAGGTGAAGCAGGGTAAGCAGCCTTAGGATTGGCTAGTGGAAATAATTTCTCCTGATTCGAGGTACAAGGGCTGTCTCTAGCTGTCTGGAACCTAGCTGTGGAGTGGTTAGGGGAGGGGGAGAGTGGTTTGCCATGTGAGCCGCACAAAGGAGATAATTGAGGGTATAAGCTCTGGACTGGTTGGGAGCACGTTTGAAGACTGTGCTCCCAGGTGAGCAGTTTGCTATCTCCAGGAAGGGGCCAACTCTGGGAGGAGCAGTCTCTCCAGTGTCAGCAGGGCCCCAGCTGTCAAAGCATCAGAAGTACAGAAAATAAAAAACGTGATTAATACAGTATGTATATATATGTGCATATATGTATACATACATGCACACATATTCATAATATTTACTCAATGAATTTGGGGCGGAGGGAGAGAAGATGCGTGTCTACCGGGTACCAGACACCGTTTGGCTGATGGCAATTAGCAGGAAAAGCATAAAAAAACTTTTAAAAGTCAACCTGCCCTATGGAAGTCCAACTTATCAAAGAAATAGTTATGCAATAGAACCCCAGAATCTGAGAAATCCTATGGAGAAAAATAAGGCTGATAGAAGGGCAGAAGGTAACTAAAGTTGCTATTTTCGGTAGGTCAGGGAAGGCCTCTCTGCAGAGGGTGATATTTCAGGAGAGAAGGGACCAAGGGCAGAGAGCAGGCTTGTTGTACAGGTGTCTGGAGGAACGACAAGTGCAAAGTCATTGAGAGAGGCTCATGCTTGGCGAGCTCAAGGAAGAGTAACAGGGCCCATGTCCTGGCAGCTCTGGGAGAAGGAGAGCTGTAGGAAATGAGATTACAGAGGTGGCCAGAAGGGAGATTCTGAAGGACCTTGGAGGCCATCCAAGAGCCGTGAGAAGCCATTTGTATATATCTCTATGATACTAAAAACTTAAGCCATATGAAGACAAGAGTTAACCATTGGCTTCAAAGGCAAATTAAGCAGCCATCACCTCACTCTGTTTTCTTATCTTCAACATTATTAAATTTTTTAATATTCACTTGAGATGGCTTAGTTTGCAAATGGGGAAGCCTAGTTTCTTTCTCCACAAAGTTCTACATTTGGGAATTTTTTTTTTATAGTTTCAATCAAATCAAACAAATGAAAACTTCTCCACATAATACAAAAGGACAACTTTAGGTCATGACTGTTTGAACATGACTTTCTGTACCATTGGGTTCCCTGGCATATATGTGGCATTTAAATAAAATGAAATACAATTTTAAAAACCGCCACACTTCTGCAAATCTGGGAGAAGAAAAAAGGTCTGTGAGTAATCACCAATTTGCTTTTATTTTCTGTTAAATTGTGGTGTTTTTTTGCACTGGGTATCATTTACTGAATATAAAGTAAAATCCACTCACACTCCACTTACCAAAAGAGCGCCCGCAAAGAAAACCTCATTTCAAATCTAATTGTGGACATTGTTTCTTCGTTAAAAATTCATAGGGTTTGTGAATGTGTCGCATAAGGACTGGAGTCTCCATTATTTCCCCACCTCTTTTCCCACTGCCAATTCTGATCAGAATTTTAAAACACCCGAATCTACAAAGGTGTTCTTTGAAGAACAAAAAGAACAAAAAAAAAAGAAGGAAGAAAGAAAAGGAATTATGAATATAAATAGAAAGACCTCCTGATCAAATCTGCTGCGGTTTCCCAATTTAGTTTCAGTATGTAGGTAAATGGACGGAGCCAGCAATCGTCTGTTAACCTCAATGTCTTGTTCCTGCTGTTAACTTGCCTCAGCAAACTTAAAATGGGTTATTACCTAATAGCTGATCGGTTGTTTTGTTTTAGGTGAAGGGAGGAAACTCAAGAGTAGGCTGCTCTCTTAGCTTCTTCTCTGTTCTAGTTCTCACACCTCTCTACCTACGTTAGCAAGACCTAATTCACGTACCACTTATTCATTTTTGCTGCAGTGGGCAAGCAATGCAATGCAGTTAAATGCTTTGGTTAGTCTTCACATTGAACTCCTATTGCTTGTACTTTATATACTTTCATTGATTTGGGTCACAAATATGCAAATACAAGAAAAGTAGTAGAAAGTATAAAATAAGAATATATAACTGCATATAACAAAACTGTGATCACATGGCATGGAGGAAATGCACTTTTCTGGATTTCCTATATACGTTTACAACCATTGTATTACATTTAATGTATTTCAGAAATCACCTTTTCTTATATAAACTTACTTTTGCAGTTTAACTCAGAAAGGCGCTTGCAAATTCAGAAACAATTTGAGCTCCATACAACTCTGATTGGAAGGATACAACTATAATCTCTCTTTTATTCTGCATCACATTTTCAGTATTAATCCACTTTTTCTCTTCCATTTGCTGCCTTTCCTAAAACAGCCTGCTCTTCCTCTTGGTTCCCAAGTGTGTGATCTAACAGCAGATAACATATCCAAAAGGCCCTGCCATTGTTGGCTGTTGTTCTGAATTGCGTTTACTGGATCAAGATGTCAAGATTACACTACAAGCTTTTCCCACTGTTTGATCTACTGGACAACAGGAGTTTACAAACCAAAACAGAGATGCTACTGCCAAACCCCTGCCACACACGGGCTCAGACCACCAAATTGATTATTCTGGTATCATGTGTACCAACAATGAATTAGATCAAAATATTGGTAGAAAAAACCAGAAAGACCAGAATACGTTCTATTCAAGGGGGAATCGGCGTGAAGATGCGCTCACGAAATTGTCCTTAGTGGAGTTTTTGCTGCTGTTTTGTGATCGAAAGAATTCCTTTATGAGAACCTATCTAAAGGCATCTGGATTTTTACTATCAAAATGTCTGACAGTTTTGCCAGTAATGTTTCATTTCTTTCAGTTCCTCCAGAACACATTATGCCTTAGTCCCTCAAAGAACTTGGGAGATGAGGAGTGAAGGCATAAAGCAGAAAAGCTCAGGAAACTGGCCCACAGGGGACTTGTGACAGGAGCTCTCCTATGATATGCAAATTGTGCTGCCAAATTGCTGTGCACATTTTCATAGGAGAGGCAGAAAGAGGGGCGTCCCCAGATCAGCTCTCAGGGTTTAGGTTTATCTTTACTGAGAATGAAAAAGTAGGTGCCGCAATGGTAATGATTCTGATAAGCTCACAGTGGGACTTTGATTCAAGTGTGCATCACACGATAACATAGACTCCCTGCTTCCAGCACCTCCATTATGTCAGTGATCTCTTGGAATAGGAATCAGAAGTTAGGATTTCTGGTTGACTCAGCTCATGGCTTTACCCAGCTCCGCAGTATCTCCAGTTCCTTCCTTTGTAGCCTTTGTTCATGGTGGCAGGCAGAAAGGAGAAGTGAACTAGGGGCCTGCCTGTGGCTAGCTGCCAGTGGAATGAGATTGTGTTAGAGGCATCCTGTTGGGGAGATGTAAGGGAAATAGAACCGGTAGGGGTTCTGGCACAAAGTGGGTAAGGAAAAGGAATAGTTACCCAACCTTACCTCCCAGCCATCCCATTTCTGTGACCCTGACCAGCCTTCCCGTCTCGCCATCCTTATCTCTCACTGTTATATTTCCTTAGGTAGTAGAAGTGTGGTGGGGTGTTGGTGTATTGGAGATTGTAGATAGGAGCTATCTACACAGGGATAACCATCCTGGGCAGTCCTTGATGGTGATAGCGCTTATATCAAGCTCTCAGCTCAAACCACAGCTTTATCCTCAGTATATGTATTTGGACAAAGTTAAGCCCAATTTGGGCAAAGGTGTCTGTGAGATTTTCTGATAAAACCTAACCCATTAAAACCTTCAGGCTACAGAGCAACCCCAAGTAGATGTCTTATGCATTTGTTCCCCCTCTCCTTTTCTCTAAACACACAATTAATATTCTTACTTTAAGGAAAATGTGCTTCTTAGTAAAGCATGGGTCTGGAGATCTTTTCCACTGGTGATTTCTGCTGATTTGCTCAGATTCTTTCCCTTGCCTACTTTTATAACTGAAGTAGAGGGGTCAAGATGGCTGGCTGGAGCCTGGGGTGAGGTCCGTGCAAAGACACAACAGAGCTTCCAGCTCCTGATCACCGTGGGATCCTCAGCCTGTGGCTCCACCTTGCCAAGGCAGGCTGTCTCCTGTTTCAGTGCTGATCTGGCATTTTCCCTCCAAGCATCTCTGGCTTCATGTTTACTTACTGCTCACGGTAACTTCTTCTGGTTTCAGCCTACTTGTCTTTCTTTTTTCTGAAGGCAGGAGGAATCTTAGTGAGTTTCCTTCTTTACTGCAAGCCTAGCAATACATTAATAAGTACTTATATCCAGAATCTAGTTGTTATTGTTTTCTTATAACAGGAAGGCTCCAAAAAGTATCTAGTTTGCCACATTACAGCAAGCTGGAGTGTGCTCATGCTTTTTAATTTGCAAACTCCTTGAAGACAGGCTATGTGTCCTGCTTTCCAATATATTCCTGATCTCAAGCACAGTGACCTGTGTACAGTAAGTATTTAATAAATATCTGTTGAGAGAATGCTTCCCCAGCAGAATGGAACTAACCTTTTACCCCAGATTCCTCTGTCTTTAGAGCCAATCAAACCAAGAGGGACCTCCTACTCCAGTTCTTTGTTAGAGAAAACCTCAGTTCCCCAAATCTATAACGACGGAGGTCCAGACTAAGACAAAATGAGCCCTGGGCTCTACGGTTCATTAGCTTTGTGCCCTGGGGTAAATGATCCAAAAGCTTAACTTTCTGAACCTTAATTGTTCTTCTTTTGTAAAAAGTTTCTAATAACATCTAACTCATAGATTGTTGTGGGTTTTTCATGAGCTCAAAGATGTGGGACTGTTCTATAGTGAGCCATTTTCCTAATGGGCGCCTACTTTATAGACTTTAGCTTTTTGAACTCATTTCAAGTATTAGTGTTAGTAATAATAGCTTTCAAATAAAAATGTCCTTAGAAGAATGTTAGTTGGCATCTATGTAAGGTATATTGATGTTTATTCTCAGATTGAAAAGAACTGTGTCACTATACTACCATGCAAATGTCACTACCAGGAAGAAGGACAGTTGAATTAGCTGGTAGTTAGGAATGGTAGAAAGTTTGGGGAGTGTGTTTGAATGAAGATGTGTCTCCTATTAAAGTTAAGAGTTTGGTATTCAGAGATTGTACTGTGGGAAGTCTGGAAATAATGCTGCGTTTAGTTTTATGTTGATTATGTGTCTCACTGTTACGTCTACCTTGTTTTGGGCTTATTAATGGAACTCTGTTGTAGAGATTGTGTCTGGTTGATATGTTGGATAAGTACACGAATGCATGTCTACTTCACTGTGCAAGTAATAAAATCATCATCTTAATTGCATTAATAGTCAAGGCCTGGTGAACATCTGGAGTAGACAACCACTGCACTTCTCAAAGGCCTTCACTTCTTATACTGCACTGTTTAACCACCACTAGTTGCTGGTTATTTTCTTAGTCATTATTTTACAACAAATATTATCTCATAAACCATAAAACTTAGAATTGCACAAGAATAAGAACATCAGAGGACTTGAAGAGTAGAAGATCTTTTTCATTAAGACTAGAAAGGAAAAAAAGGTGATGATGCTAGTGGGAATTCTTTTAAAATATTTGTTTAGGTTGGGTTTAAGCCATCTACCTGTGAAAATAATAAACCATGGTAGCAACAGCAATATACTGTAATTCCCACAAAGCACATTCAGCATAATTTCCTTTTTATAAATAATAAAACCATAAATAAATACTATGACTGAGCTTACAAGAAATTACATTCAGTATCACGGGCCAGATGTTTTTCTCTCGCATCTGTGTTCTTTAGGGTCAGCTTTTGCTCGCTCCTCCGCCTTCCCCCGATAATATGTGAGTAATCTGTGAATACATACCTGGGGATGGCATTTGATCCTGACCCGAGTTTGGCGAATTTGTGGGGAAATATAGCTTTATGTCACAGGTAGAAGGCAGGAAGGAGACCGACAGTGCCTCCAAACAGCCATTTAAAACCTTCGTAGGCCCCAGGCAGGGGCAGCTTTACTTTCGGAGGCCCCATCCCAGGTCGTATCAGACCTATGAAATGCACTCCCACCTAACATTCGATACAATCTTGTCTGCAGGACTTCTGGACAGGATTTGTATAATTCCGCTTTTGAAATTATTTGCCTACAAGTTACTCCTTTCACTTAAAACTGGCTCTGATTTCTCTGTAATTGTGCAGACTCAGGAATTTTTGACGAAGTGAGGAAGGAAGCCTTACTTAACAAATAATCTTGAACTATAATGACGTCTACATGAATATTAAATTTGACAATTATAGAAGTTATATGTAAAAATTCATAGGTATTTCATTACACGAGTGTTTGTTTTTGATCGTGCACATTGACACAGAACGTTTTCAGCTCTCTAATAACGTAGACCTCTGTGTCTTCAGTGCCTCACTGATAACACTGCCATAGTTAGAAAACAGGCTGCTTTCTCAGGGGCAGATGGGTCCTTGATCTGGACGACTGGAGTAGAGAAAGAGCTCCTATTTGAGGAGCTTACTTCTCCGAATGCCATCCCCTGGTAGGGAAGGATTTCTATATGACATTCTTAAGAGGCAAGTGTCACCTCCTACTGTCAGGGAGGATGAGTGTTAATGGGAGAAGGTGGAGTGGGCAGCGGCACACTTACACCTTTTTATGGAAATCCATAACCAAGATAGAGAGAAAATAGAGAAGGCATTATAGCTGTAGAAGCAGCATTTTACAGTGACCTTCAACCTTATTTTCAGTGCTGGAACCTTCCCATTAGCATTTATCCCATGCCCCCACCCCCCTTTTGGGGGCAGGAACCTCCATGGGGGCTTTCTGTGTTATAAATGCCTTGATGAGATCACTGCGTGCAGCCAGTCCTTACTTCTGATGATGATCCCTGACCTCCAAAAGCAGCTAGAACATAAAGACCTTTATCAAGAAAGAACCAGGACAATCTTTCCTTTAGCTTCTGAACCATGAGTGGCCCCTGGAGGCTAGAACCACCTTGACGTGCCCCCCTCTTCACCCCCACCCTCAGGAACCTGAATACCTTTGGGTCCCGCAGGCCTTCCTCTCCTCTGAGTACCTCCATTTGATTCTTGCTGAACACAGCCAGTGGCACCAAAGGTTTGACCCTTTTCCTCAGAATGCTCCCTGCCAGCCTAAAACTTTCCAGGTGGATGTCTTGCTGCACATGCATTTGTGTTGGGCGCTCATGCCTCAGTAGCTCTCCCCCAACTAGCCCACCCCCACGAGGTAGCCACACCATCTGCGACCCCCCATGGAGTAAAAAAGGCCAGTCCAGGGACCGGACTGCCCTGCCCAGTGGTTACAGAACGTGAACAAGGGCTGTGGTTGGTCCTTTAGAGAAAGGGAAAACAAGGTCTCTGGCCCAGGGCAACACAGTGGAGGTCGGGGCGTCCTACCGAGTCTGTAAGTCCTGGGGTGATGGAGACTGCAGGGCTAATGCTTTATTCATCGTGTTGCAATGGCATCATTAAGAGCACATTAGTTTAAAGAGTAACTAACGTGTTCTTCGGGCCCCTCCTAGGAGAAATGTTAAACAGGATGAGCAACCGGCTCCAGCTGGTCACAGTCTGATCTGGGTTTTATTGCAGGTAGATTTCCATAGATTAAAGAGCTGTAATCAGGGCTTTTTGGAAAATAGATAATTCATTTACCAGAGTTTGTAGCCATTTAAGGGTCACTTATTCACCCACTACAATTAAAATGTTCCACTTTGTAGCTTAATATGTTTTCCATGGTTAAGTCGAGGTGTAAAATGAGTACATAATGAAAAAACTGAGTAAAAAAACAGCACAAATTATAGAATTATACATTGTCTGCCCCTTCTTGTATAAGATAATAATGTTTACAGAAATCGCTTTCTGTGCATAAGTGTGACCGAAAAGACCAGTATGTGACCGATAGGCCTTTCTACACTATGCGTGCATAAAAAGTTGTTCTTTGATTTGTGGCAGCATCTGTGGTTGATAGAATTCACATCTCCTGATGGCTGTGCCTTTGAAGCCTGAATGCCCCTGAAGTCTGTTGAGGAGGTGTTACCCACTTTGTCAAAATGACTCCTTCCTTGGTCCTCTCTGTTACTCTTTCCTGGCAGCCCATAGCTTTGCCATTTCAAGGGAAGCTTTTCTATAGTTACAGCATTCCGTTTACTTTGTCCGTTCTGTAGGACTTTTTGAGTAGGCACGTGGAGAAAACAGAGAGTACAAACAGGAAACTTGTCGGTTGAGGCGAAGCATTAATTCTCTGACATGTGCTTATTTGCTTTCGTAAACTTGTCTGTGACTGACTTAGTTGGCAGTCATGCCTCCATATCTCGATTCAGGGGACACAAGAGTCCCTTTCCCAAGGCCACACCTCACTGCAGAAGTAGGATTCAAAGGCAGAGCTCAGATCTCTTATTTTCCAGGAAAGGGCTCAGCTGAAGGGAGAATCTGTGAGCTATGATGGCTGTTTTGAAATAGTTGCCTGTCAGAAACACTTGGGGCCTTCTGAACCTAGAAGAAGTTGGAACTGATGAACTCTCCGGTTCGAACTTTGATATTCTATGAACCTGGGTGTGCTTGTCCTGAATCCCAGGGACTTTTTTAGAAAAGGCTTTACTTAAAATGAGACTCTTCTGGTGTTAAGGGATCCAGGCTTATGTTTACGGATGAGATTGCTTCCTTTCATAATTCACTCACCTGCAGGGCCAGCAGTGATAACTTTTCCTATGGTGGGTGTATTTTGGAATGTGGAAACAACATATGATAACATAGTGTGTGTGTGGTTGATAGATACCCATTAATGAGAGGAGTGAGCTGACCTCTTACCTATTTCATACACGGTCTTCAAGTGTGATATTGCCCTTCTCAGAAAATCTGAAACAGTCTGTGTGTGGAAGGTCCTGTATTTTAAAACCTGCTTATACAAAGACTTTGAAGTTACATATTATTGTAGTACCATCCAGTCCCATTTTCTTTTCATTTCTGTTGTTTTGTGTGTCTGTGTGTGAGAGAGAGAGAGAGGAAGATTGTCCCCAAGCTAACATCTGTGCCAATCTTCCTCTATTTTATATGTGGGATGCTGCCACAGCATGGCTTGATGAGCACTGTGTAGGTCCACACCCAGGATCTGAACCCATGAACCCCAGGCCACCGAAGTGGAGTGTGCAAACTCAACCGCTATGCCACTGGGCCAGCCCCTTCTCTTTTCTATTTTTAATGGAAAGAGAAGTGCTTTATCCCTAAGGTCTCAAGCTTTCTCTTTTATTATTTCATTCAATTTAGAAATACAAAGTGTAATTTTTTTTAAAGCAAAGGTGTCCTGAAAATGAAATAATTTTACCTCTGTCATTTCTCTATATTTATATATGTAACACCAAATAGTATCTTTCTTTGTGTCGAAAGATAATCTGCTTTATCTACTATCCTGCACATAATGGTTTAGTTGTCTGTTTGGCAAGTTTGGTTATTTTTTTGATTGTATGGTTTCAGAGGGAAACTTCTGGTTCTCTCTCTCTCTCTCAACGTTGAGTTCTTCGAAGACAAACATGTCATGAGTAAAACCTTATCATCCATTCAGTAACCATTTCCTCCATAAGATGGAAGGAAGATGGCTTGAAGTTTAAAACTGGCTGCTAGACAAACTGGTAAAATGGAGGATGTAATCACAGAGCCTTAATGGTATTTTGTGTTTGAGAAATGGCCGGATCTGCTTTCTATCTTCTGGGGTGCGTGCCAAATTGAAACTTTTGCTTTCTTCCAATGATTTCACTTCTTTAGCACTGTATGTACATGCCTTTGTTACACTAATGCACTGCTTAATGGGTCTAGAGATGCTGTTATTTATAGATTTCAGCTCATTCACCCAGCAGCTGCGAGAAGTCTCACAAAAGGCAAACATCCCTGTAAGCTGCTTCTGACCCGGCAGGGTTTGCCAGGGAGGTGTGGGGTCTTAGATCTTGGAGAATGACTTGTTAAGTGCACCAAAAGCTTATCTGGAAAGATCTAACATTTTTTCAAATTGTCTTTCTTTGACACTTTAAATTCTTCTGTGTTTGAGCTTCCGGCAGCAATTTCCACTCTTGTGTTCTTTGGCTTTCAAACCTCCAGCCTTGGGGATCGGACTCTGGAAGTGAAGTTCCTTTATTACTTCCTTCTTTCCCTTTTCATTTTCCTTTTTCCTTTCCTTCTATGCCTGAATTCATTTGGAAAACATATATATGCATATATGTAAAATTTATGTATAACTTTAAATATTTTATAAATTTATAAATAATTATAATTTTATGTATGTATTGAGCACCTGCCGCATTCCAGGTACTGTGCTTGCTAGCTGCAGGGTATGCAAAGATGACTAGCTTCCTTAATCATTCTAAGCTTGTTGTTTATAAACAACTAATTAGAAAATGAAGTTACAAATGCTCATGTAGAGAAAGATACAGCTGCTATGGGAGCACGGAGGAGGGAGTACGCATCTCCTTTGTCTTCTTGCCTTAAAGGACAAACTAAAAACTACTTAGAACAGAAATGATGTTTGTCCTCAGGTGCACTGTGCTGGGATGTATGTCAAATGGTGACACTTTTGAAAACAGTGATTTTATAAATGTATGAGTAACAGGTTAGATATTAAAGAAGACCTTTTGATTTCCTGGCTTTGATGTAAAGTGCTACAGGATTCAGTCCTGCCTCAACTGGTCTTTGCCCGGTTCCATCCTCTGCCCATGCCATTTCCAAGAGGCAACTTTTCTCTCCATCCTTCTCAGGATCTTTTTAGCTTTATTTGATGTAATATTCCTGCTTTACAATTCTCTCATCAGAAATTCCCCATGGAGTCTAATCTAATTTAAATCTCTTCCTCAAAACCTTAATGTTTTTATTTCCCATTAATCAGGAGAGATTGATCGTTAATAACCAACATCCTGTATATTTAACATGATAAGTTTCTCATGCTTTATCTTGTAGTACCTTAGGTAAGCTCCACTATCAGCTCCTCTTCCTTACCCTCTACAAGTTTTCTCCTCTAAACCACCCCGCTACCCAAAAATTAATCCTAAGAAGTAAGGAGCAATGTAGACTTTATTGACATTTTTGTAGAGAGGGCAGGGAAAGATTTCCACTGGATACTTTCCAATGAATCACTTGAAAATATGCTTTAGTCATTTCTCTTCTCTGAAGTCCCTTTTTCCCTTGGGTGGCCACCAAAGGTCCCTTCTTTCATTCTCCTAAAGCACTTAGCCTTGGTGTCCTCTTGTTCTACATTTTGCAGAGAAATTCCACCCTGCCTCAAAACTTGCACATTCTGCTTATCTCCTAGGTCAGTAAAACAAAAGGCCCCATACTTAACAGAACCCATTCTCCTTAGCCAGTTTAGTAATCCTCTTTACTAATTAGAGTGTGTCCTTTGGGATCCTTTTATATTTGAAGAGATAATAGTGAGAAATTTATAAAGCTGATGAAAGACATTAGCTTTTCTACTTGTTCCTCAGTGGGAGAATTGGTCTGAATTACTTAGTTTACCAGTACAGGAAGCAGAAATGTCTCCCTTATTATTCATAGGCGGTTGCTTAAAAATCATGGAGTTAATACATAAATAACATCTGTTTAACAATATTCTGTATTGCTTTAAACTATGAAACATTTCCATAAACTCAAGAGAGTATCCTACTGATTACATGAAGATCAAAGTGAAATATTTTATTAGTGATAGAAGAGGAAAGTAGAATTTTGGATGGGAATGCATTTTTCTTTTTACTGTAAATATAAACTATGATAATACAAATGAGCAATTCCTATAAAAATAAAGTTTCAGATGTCTTATAAGTTTCCTTTGGTATCAACTCTTTACAAGACATTAATAAATCTGATTTTCTCATTATAATTATTTTTCTGTTGAAGTAGGCATGAACCTAATGGCGTACATCAAACAAAATCATTCTTTTTTAGAAAAAAGAAAAGAAAAGAATTTTCAACACCAACACCTAACTCATCTCTACCCCCTTTTAATAGGAATCTATGTTTTGTGGACAGATGGGTTTTGTTATTTGCAGTGTGTGTGTCTTAGGGACCTGTAAAAATTGGACAGGATTAGAGAGAGTTGTGTCAGTAAGAGTGGGAAAAGCCTGTGCCTTTTTTTTTTTTTTAGACCAAATAGTATTTTCATACTCTTGGTGAGTTTCAAAATTTATTTGCCCCATTGATATAACCCAGTAAAATCCTGAGCATAAATATATCTTGTTGAATAGTTACAAAACTGGGTATGAGGTTTTGTACTTGAAAATGCCTTAATGAAGAAGAGGTTAGATTTCAGATGAACCCTGCACAAAGCTGTATTGTTGCCCTTGGCATTTTGTACATCTGATTGTTTTGTGATGATCTTATCTCACTGAAAGCTGTAAATACAAACTACCAGTTTCACAAATTGGTCATAAATCTCTTGAAAGCTTTTGTAGTTGCATAGGCAGAAAGAAACCGAGAGAGAAAACTTCGTACCTCTTTTAAACTACATTGTATTGTTTTATCAAGGAATTGTAGAAAATGAAGAACTATTCTGCTACAAATTAGATGTGGCACAGAAAACTAGGGCAACACTTACTTTTAGAAATATCAAGTGTTACTCACTGTTTTAGAATTAATTACATAATTATCCAGCAGAACACAAAGATCCCAGGGCACCTTAATGGAAACACTACACTTCCAAATAAAATAATAATAATTAGCACCTACAATATTCAAAGTGCTTTATTAGTTATAATTTTTTAATTCCCCACATCTTTGTGTGTAAATAAACATCATCAGGAATAGTAATCTTTTTTATAGTTTAGAAATAAGAAAACTAAGGCAGAGAAATTGATTTGAATGATAAATTAAGCATTATGGTCTTGAATCCTTTAAAGAGGCAGGTATTCAATAGGAATGATAGATGTTAGTAGAGAACAAAAATAGCTCTTATGACTATTCATAAATTACTAGGTAGTAATTAATTAAAAATATCATCTTTCTTTCAAGCCCAGTGATCAAATCAATTTAATTTTTTTAAAGAATTGCATGGCATCCTTGAGACTATTGAAAATGCCTGAGATGTGATAGAAGTGACTTCACAGTCACCATTCTAGATATGTGGTAGCAACATGAAGTTGTATGGCTTTGAAACTATTGGAGTGGAGGTTGAAGAAAATAATAAATTGAATGTTACAAATTCTCTTTAGGCTGTAAATCCAGGTATACAAACAGTATCAGTTTATTAAGATGGGCATGAAAAGTGTGAGTGGAAGCTATGAGCCTCCAGGACACTTCATGCCCCTTTGTAAGACCATAATGACTAAAATGAAAACTACCATTGGAATGGACTGTTATAGAGCCAAGGAAAGTGAACATGATCCCTAAAACACTGTAGCAAAAAGGCAAGGTGAAACATAGCTCATCAGGCACAAGTCATAAGGCCCACAAGGGAAAGGGAGATGTTCTCTGATAGAGCATTCCAGAACTGCAGACTCACAGGACAGAGAAAAGCTATGATTAATGCCCATTTGGGGAGAATCTGAGGTGGAAGGAAGCCAGCCAGCTAAACTTCATTAGGGGAGATAAGTAAGACAAATAGTGACCTTGTGATCCTTTGAAAGGGTTGTACTACAGGGCCATTTGAGCAAAAGAATGAACACATTCTAGCCTGATTCTTTGTTGCTGATCTGAAATGGTTGGAGATGGAGAAAGGAAAGTGGTTTGAGGTTTCATCACAGAAATATTGGTGGTATGTGGATGGCAGACATTTAGTTCAGCTACCTATTTATGTTATTGAGTTTATTTTACTTGGTGAGAATCTTTTTATCTGATGGCATCCATTGCCTGAGATAATTGATGCACAATACATAAGCACATTCTGAATTCATTTGGGTAGTAGAGTTTAATTGCAAGGAATAAAATATTTGTCCTTAGGATAATTTGCTCCCAAAGTTGGGATCTTTCACTACTAAGTGATGAAGATGTTTCATCTTCCCGCAGACTGTTGGCAAAATTCTCCACTATCTCATATGGCCCCTTAGTTGAGGGCTGGGGACTTGTGAGAACTGTGGAAACAATTTGCTCATTATCCACCTATCCTTGAGACATTGAAACCCAAGCTTCCATTTGAATTAAACTTGTAGTCAACAGGCAATAAGTTTTTCTTTGACACTACACTGTTCAAAGGGATTACTGATACTTACGCCTAAGAATCAAAGAAATAAAAGACTATGCCATAAAAGGGCCAAACTTTCCACTAGATACACAAACAGACCATAGCGTCTCATTCTAATATAGCCATTAACGTAAAGATGGTTTAGAAAACTTTCTACATTTATATCTAAATAAAAATAAATATTGAAATTCAGTTGGTATATCAAATCTACTTAAAATTCAAATTTCTCACCCACCTAAGTGATGTATTTTATCTTTCAGTTTTGAACTGGTGAAGGTGCATTTAAAACATATGTGTACGAATGCTATGTTTTTGCATTTTTAAGGATGGAGAGAAAGCATAGCATTTTATCAATAGTGTGAAACAGAGGGGCCCTTTGCAACTTTATTTAATGTTTTATTGTTCTTTGTTTCTGTTAGGAAAGTGCTTTGAAAAAGTCTAATAAAAATACATATATATAAGCTGTGCCATACTAGGGAAAATTCAGACCAAACAAATTGTGGCCAGTTAAATCTATCTTTTCATAGAACTGAGAAAAACAAATGCTTTTCCTCTGCTGCCCCAGCACCCTCTAGATCTTCTTTTACGGGCTGCATGCCATTCTTTCCCTTTGCCTTTCCTGACTATTGTAATTTAGGTGCACTCCTTTGCCAGCCTTACGGTGAATGGCTTCTTGCTTTTTTCTTCCTCTTCCCTACTTATTTTTCCTCTCTGAATACATTTCACAGACGACCGTCTTCCAAAATAACAACATCAATTAATTTTTTAACTATAAAAAAATCATCCTTAGCCCTGAGTCTGCCCTCTGCATTGATGTGCAGTGCGTGGAAGAGGCTGTGCAGGGGCTGATAAGCCCCATTCCTGAAGTCTCTTCAGCGGGAGGCGAGGCTCGAGAAGTGCTCGCAGACGGGGCTGTTTATTCAGCCAGCCCAAGCTCTGCTCTAGGCAGGTTGACAGTTGACCCACCCATATCACAGGGCTCTGAAACCAAGCAGGGGGACAGCCACGGAGGCACAGGAAGCAGCTCCACTTCTGTGCCTGTGACTGGAAGTTGTTCTTTGTTGTTTCGTTGTTTGTTTGTTTTGAATAGACGGTAGTTTTTCCCTCGAAGGCTCATTCAGTTAACTGTTATAGTTTCTCACCACACTCTTTTCCCCTTTTGCAGAATCCAATGATCTCCGTGGGGACCCTGCACTCAGCCATCCAACTGCTCCTGCCTCCCAGGATGCTCATAATTCAATAGTAGATGCAGGTGGCATTGAAAGCATCACCCAGTGTCCCCAGCAGCTTCCTCAGATGATGGCTGCAGGTAAATGTCGGTGGCCAGCACAGGACACAAACAAGGCATTTTGAGTTCTTAGTGGAAAAGCTTGCCCAGATGTGAAAGCATGTATTGAACTGGCAGCCTGGGGTCCTCAAAGAAATCAGGCCATGGAACTAGTGACTATCAGAGAGCATTAAGTCAAATTTGACATGTTTTGCTGGTTTTTGGTTTTTTTTATAGCTCTGTGCTATTTGTTTTTAATATTATTTATTTGTTTTTATGAAAGTCTGTGCTTATAAGAAATATTTTGGAATGTCATTTTAGTCAGACACCTGCATTTCCTTAATGTGATGATGTCAAAAGTTTGTTGTAAGGGAGGGAATATGTTACAAAGTAACACTTAATAAATTCAGTCAGGACCAGTCTGACTACTTGACAGTTGTTTTTAGAGATTCTCTTAATTACTCTCAGAAACAGTTGAATATATTTATTCTTTGTCTACTAAGCCAATTGAGTTGTTTTACCAAGAGAGTATTCCCGCTTTGCCTCTCAACCTTGGAGCTTAACTAAGGTTGTTTCACTGGGAGGAGAAAGCGGTTCTTTAGTTTTTTCCAGGGGTACTTCCTTAATGGCATGCTGTGTATAATATAAAGTACATGTCATTAAGTTTCCTCCCAGAGTGTATTCGGAAACTCTGTTTACGTCTGGAGAAAACATTGCTGTAGATTACAGTGCTTTATTTTTTCGTGGTTTGAGAATGTGCTAAATGAAGCCTCACATCTCTAGAAATGTGATTTCCTTTCAAACAAACACCCTTGCCTATTGACTCTAAGTCGTCGTTTGTTTTTCTCTGCAGCAGCCGATGGTTTGGGGAGTATAGCGATAGACACGACCCAGCTCAACATGTCGGTGACAGATCCCACAGCCTGGGCCACCGCCATGAATAACTTGGGCATGGTTCCTGTGGGGTTGCCTGGACAGCAGCTTGTGTCTGGTAAGCTTTCTCCTGGGTTTGAAGATGCTGGCAGCAGTGCCAAGGGGTGTGGGTGACAGGTGCCCAGTAATCTGTCTGCCCGCAAGTGTTGGGCATGCTCTGTGATTTATGACTGGGGCATGTTTGGCAGGTTGTACTTGAGATTCTTTTCCTCATCACCTTGCTCTCCTGCCTGATATCTGTTCTCAGCAAAAAGCCATACGCAGTATCCATCATCTGTAGCGCTACAACATCAATTTCATATTTTAACTTGGTAACTGGAAGGGCTAATATTTGCCTTCCAATTTGCAAAAGTCCTTCACGTACATTATGCCGTTTAATCCCAGTCGTCTCTTTGAGATAGGTAGTTACTTGTTGTTGCTGCTCTCGTTAATGTTTCCATTTTAAAAAACAGAGAAACAGAGGACCAGAGTTTAGGTGACTTTTCCAGCATCGAAGTAGCAGACCTAGAAAACCAGCTCAACTGACTAAATTCCATATTTTCTTTCCAGTACACTTTGGAATCATAATACAATGTGTTCAATAGGGAAAATGTTTAGAAATGTCACAAAGTAGAAGGTCATTTAAAAGATTTCATCATTTATTTTAATACATGTTTATTGAGAATTTTCGTGTGGCCTGTGACAAGTTCTTTGGGAAATAGAATAAATGTATACATATGTAAGTGTCCTTGAGGACCATGTCTCCTTAAATTGAAAAAAAAAGAAAGCAATGAAAGTAATGTGTGGAATCAGGTTTGAAGTAGTGGTGCAGGCTAGTAATGTAGTCATTTCCTGAAGGATCAATCACTGGGGCTCTGAGAGAAGATATAGGGAGGTGGGGCTTGAGCTGTGTGGAAAGATACATAGGACTTGCAACATTCACTCACTCGCTCACTCGCTCACTCATTTGTTCATTCAACAAATATTCATTAGGCACTGTCCAGGTGCAAGGGCTCCAGCAGTCAAAAAAAAACCAGACAGTGTCCTTGCCCTCCCAGAATTTGCAATGCAGAGGTGACAGTCAGTTATTATATCACAATCATTGTTATAATGTCAGAAGAACAATTCACTTTTGCCCATCAAGTTAGATGGGGGTAGATGGTATGCACTAAGTAGAAACCAATTGTCTTTGGAGAGTTGCTGAGTTCTGCACCCACAGACCTGTGGACTTTGTGCTGAGTTGAGCAAGGATTTGTTTGTTTATTTGTCAATAGCAGCCATAGATATAAAATTCTAAGCTAGCAGTAGTAAATTTTATATGTGTGTGTGCATGTGCACATGTGTACCTATATACATACATATATGTGTATACACACATACATACATATATAAATAAATATCTGGTTTCTTTTTTAATATAACAAGAAAGAACTTGAGAGAGGACAGAAGACAAGGGAAAGTGGGCGACAGAAAAAGAAAAGTCAAAGATTGAGTTATAAAACATTATACTTAAGATATTTATAAAATTCTGCAAAATGCTATAAAATCCGTACAATTGAAGATTAGTCTGAGGCGAGATGTGTGTGTATGTACATAAATGACATTTTCTGTGGTCTGAACTTGTGTTTATCCAGACCGTTTTTCCCTAAAGCTGATCTAGACAGATGCTTCTTTCTAGTAACTTGAAAGTAAAGACTTGTATTTTTCCACTCAAATTTTCCCAACTGCCTAATTGAAATATTCATATAGCCGAAATTACTCTTGTCTCCACCTCTAACTTCTCTCAGAAAATGTTGTGTGACTTCCAGAGTAAGCTGCAACCTCAATAATTCATTATTTTTTCTTAGGATTCTGAGTCTTCTGACATTTTAACCATGACCGATTTATGATTTTCGCAGCAACTTACCATGACAAGAATTACAGTCCTACTCGTTATAGGAGATTTACCGTATCTACCCTGAATTACGTTCTCTGTCTCCTATATTAGCCAAACTGCTTAAACTGTTTCTGAGCCTTCCAGGGTCTTCTTGGGCATCCCTTCTTCATTTTCCCAGTCTGCCGATTGAACTGAACTCACTTTGTTCTCAGGGCCACTAGCCGAAGCTACTCATTGACATTATGTTCAGGGTCAGGTTCTGTTTTATTTGGTTAGCGTTTATGTATTTTCTTCCAGTCTTTCCTCTATGCAAACATTTTAACCATATTAAATATAAAATTTTCTATTATGCATTTTTGTTAATATCGTATCGGAAATTATTTTTCTATTTTATAGTTTAATATTTTAAAAAATTTAAATAATCCATTGAATAAATCTTCCTCAGTTTATTTAACTGTTCTGGTGTTTACATTTAGGCTGTTTCCATTTTTTCACTCCTATTAGCCCAGTTTCTTTGGAGAACTTAATCTCTTCAAGCATGTAAAAGCATTTTACCTTCTCTGTAAAAGGATGATTGTATCTCTTTCATGGGACTGTTGTGAGATTTAAATATAACTTACATAAAATAGCTGCATTGTACTTGAGCATAGTAAGTATGTATTAAATATTACTCTTATTTCTTCTTCCTTTTTGCTCTTTTATTTAACAAATAATATTACATTGAACATTTTTATGCATAGAGCTTTTCAGCAATTAGAATTATTTCCTTCAGATAGACTACTATGTGTAGAATTAGCAGGTCAAAAGAAATGAACGTTTTAGAGTTTCTTGTTAAGTACTGGACAATTAATTTCCAATATATACATATGTATTTACTGTTTACCAGTTAGATATGCAAAGATGGCATCCTATTTTTTTTCCTTAAATTCTTTTATAACTACCCTTTGAAAGTTATTTCCCTTCTCCCCCTTCATTTTCTATTCATAGTTCTTCTTTTGTAAATAGATTATTTTTATACTGAATCCATTTATCAGATAATGTTCTTGGTGATTTTTTTTATTGGTTTATGTTTGGTCATTAATTGTTAAGTAAGCATTTTGATCTTTGGCATTCCTATTTCCTAAAAATATTTATCCAGTCTGTCTTTTGCCTCTAAATGTCTGTTTATTTTTTTAAAAAAGTTATGTTTAACTTTTCCTCTGTGAGTTCTTTATTCTATTTCTAAATACAGAACGGTTTTCACACTCTAGAAGCTGATATGTATTCCCAATTTTCCTTGCCTCCATTGATTTACTTCCTTCTTTTATCAGAAAATCAATTCTTATGTATATTTTTCTCCATTTCTGAAATATCTATTTTGTACTACTAATCTACTTTATTCCAGCAACACATTGTTTCAGTTCTTACAGCTCTATAGTATATTTACATGAAGTATCTTAGACTCTTTTTACTGTACCTAATGTGTAGTGTATTTGTTTCTTCCCAACATAGTCAGCCACAGAATGTTGCTTTCACTCAGTTTTCATGCCAGCCGCCTCTGGAATTCTTCAGTGTGGCTGTAGAATGTTAGAGGCAGTCTTTAATGTCTCAGAAGGGATTTAAAGATTATTTAGTGTAACCTTCCTTCCAAGAAATCTCCTCTAAAACATCTCTGACAGGATTATGGAGAGGCTGGATTTTATGAGCACTTGGCTTTCTCCCAAAGTTTCTGATATTTCTAAATGGCCAACTACTCTTCCCATATTTGTTAAAATTAAACTGACACTAAATCCCATTCCTTACTACTTCTTCTATTTATTGAGAGATTAAAATTATCAGCAAAGCAAGGCACACATTTTTCATATCCTCTGATTTTATCAAAGGGGTTTCCCAGGAAATCAATCACTCATTACTCTCACATCGTGCCTTTCTGATGTGTGTTGTGAGCTCCCACAATTACGCCTCTTTCCTTTTTCTCCCCTTTTATTATCACCCCGATGTTCCCCAGCACGATCCCATTCCCACTTTGGTGAACTTCCCTGTCTACCCTCTTCATATGAAGTGCTGCTGAGGCCATTACATTGCACTTGTTTCTTTTATCCAAAACACACCATTATGTTGTTCTACTCCAGCCCTAAATTCCTACTCCAGTGTCTTGGTTTATCTGTGAGATAATATTTACCTGCTTATGTTACTGTTTCATGTTTATTTTACTCCCCGTATTTTTAGTTTTGTGGGATTTTGCTGTTGTTGTTGTTGTTGTTGACTTGTTCTTATTATCAATACTTTGTGCACTGTATAGATCCAGGTTTTCTAAACTGGCCTGTTGGAACATCAGTGTCCCACAGTTGTTGTTAGTTAGAGTGGACGTCATATAAGTATCTATGTGGCCTAAAAACCATGGCAAACTCTGGGTTTACCGTGAGTAAGTTGCTTTCTTTGAGCATTTCCTCAGAGCCTATACTACGCTAATGTGCAACATGCAGTTTCAAAGAGTGGCCTCTAGTATGTAGGATTCCCCAAACTTAACTTAGCCCTTAAGAAAATATCTGTTAGCATCTCATGACGCTAGCATATAACCATCTAAACCAGATTTTCCCCATCGACTGTGGAGATGCTTCTCCACTACCACCTGTCTTCCTCTGCCATATATGATATCCACCCTGTGATCCAGTTTACAACTTTGTTTGTTTTCGCTAAACAGTGTTGCTCTCTAATCTCAAATTTCAAAATACTTCTCTTGTGGTCAGGTGTTGCCTGAAACCTCCTTCTCAGTTTTCTGTGATACATGTTGTCACTTTCCAGGAGCCCCCACCTCTGGTGTCATCAGCTGAAATCCAGAATATCAAATTCTGAGCTTTGACACCATCTGTGTGACCAGCTGCTCCCTTCCTATATACCCTGGCTTCTTTTCCAGAGTTATAATCATCAGCTGGAAGAGTTGAAAAGCAGCAGCTGAGTCCCCAGGTTTTAAGTTTCTTGCCCAGGCCTGCACGGGAACTGGTACTACTTTCTGGTTATTCGCTGGCTATGAGATTGTACCTTGCTTTTCTCTAAACTTTTTGAAATCTCCTTTCCTAATGTCGGCAACTTCTCCTTAGCTGTTATTGACTTTAAGTGACAAGTATCTTTTACCCCAGGTTTCTTAGCATGCCATTTGTCATATGTCAAATGCATGTTCTGAAGAGCATCATACTCCCTATTAGCTATGGAAGGGTATATACAAAATGGTGCCACATGCCTTATCGGAGATTAACTTGGAGCCAATAAAAAAGTGTCTTGACACCGACAAGTATCTGTGAACCCTCTGAATTGTTCCTTGGCTCATACCTTGCTGTTTTTTCTTGAGAAGCTCTGACTTCACTATCACTGCTTCTGTTCCCTGCCACTCTGAGAAGAGCTTAGCTTTGTAACTCATGGGGAGACTAAGATGGGTTACAGTCGCCTCTTGTCCTCTTCCTTCCCCTTTCCCATTCACTGATGCTTCCACTCATTTTAATTCCACTCTGCATCCTCAGGATATCTTTTTCTAGTTTCCTTCTTGGGTTGTTTAATCCTCCCAGGAACACCTTTATCCTCTTTAATATGCCCAGATATGAAGAGGCATTTGTTAAATCCTTTCATCTCCGGAAGCATCACTCTTTAACTGGGATTTATTGAGCCAGACGTTATGCTGACAACTGGGAATACAAGACATAGACCTTACTCTCATATTTTAGAGCCTGTGGGAGAAACAGAGAAGAGTAAATAAGCAAATACAAATCAGCATGATAAGTGGTTCTGCTCCTAACAGACAGAAGGTGCTAGAGGACGTCACTGAAGAGTGTTAAGCAGGGGCGTGCTGTGGTTAGAGTTGTATTTTTACGGAGCACTTTTGTAAGTCCTGTAGAGAGCTGATGGGAGTGTGGAAAGGTTGGCAGCAAGGGGATCAGATGGGAAGCTGGAGCAGTTACCTAGATAAGAGATAGTAATGGCAGTAATGGCAATAGTGATCGTGGCAGTGGACCTGGAGAGAAGTGAAGGGACTCGTCAGACATTTAATTATAGAAACAGTAGGAATTGGTGACTGAGTCCATATAGAATGTAAGGAGAGTGAAGAATCAACAGTGACTCCTGGGTTTCTAGCTTTGGAAACTGTGTAAATGGTGGGGTCATTTACTGAGATAGGGAAGGCTAGAAAAGAAGGGTGGGGGAAGATGGCAAGTTTCTTTCTGGATGCGTTGAATTTGAAGAACCCGTTGAAAGGAAACATGTGATACGTGTTCAGATTTAAGGTCTAGAGCTCGTGATAGAAGGGTGGATGGAGATGTAGCTTTGGCAGTCACAGCACATGAATGGGCAGTGATGACCTAGGAACCTTTCTCCCCTGGCCACGCTTTTGCTATGAAATTAGAAATAGGCCCTCAGCTGCTCACTGAGTTGTCAGCCTAACCTCCAATTGTGTCTCCAAATATCTTCTCCATCTATTTCCTCTCTCTCTCTCTCTCTGTTTTTATGCTGAGGAAGATTGGCTCTGAGCTAACATCTGTGGCAATCTTCCTCTGTTTTTTTTTTTTTTTTTTTTGTATGTGGGACACCACCACAGCATGGCTGGTGAGTGGAGTAAGTCCCCACCAGGGATTTGAACCCAGACCGCCAAAGTGGAGCATGTGGAACTTTAACCACTTGGTCACGGGGCCAGGGCCTTTTTCATCTCTTTTGACTCTCTGGATTCCTGTCCATTGCTGGGCTCTAAGGTTTGAAATGAGAGAAGGAGTCTGAGATAAAAAGAACATAATGTAGGAATCTATGCCTGAAACCATCTTATCAGCTCACAGAGACACTCAGATGGACTGTCTGTTGATAAACCATCACACATTCTTGTTTGTAAAATGAAAATAATACTCAAACCAGCAAACTTTCTTTAGTCACTTCAGATATTAATGGTGACACCCTCTGACACAGGCGTGATTAAGAGGATATAGATAGCCTGCTGTATAGTGGTTGGGCTGTCGAAAACATGATGCCCAGAGTCGTCTTTTGTTTTTATTTTCCATCTTGTTGAAAGATTTCTCATTATCAAGTGTCAGAAAGCAAATAGGCCCTTGACTTATGTTTCACAATTTATGTACCTGATTTCATATATTCTTGACAGTTCTGTTTCCCTTTCTTGGTTGTTTACCCTTTTCTCCCCAAGACATTAGGACAGTATATTGGTATATTCATTCATTCATCACAATATTACTGAAGATTCAAAATGTACAGCATATTTTACAAGGCTCTAGAGAAACAGCAATTTACACAACAGACAGGTCATACTCCTGTGGAGCATGCATATTTCTAAAGAAGCAAATGTTATGCAAATAACTGCAAATGCTTATTTAATTATAATTGTGGGACATTACAGAAGAAGGACGGGGAGCCTGACTTAGTGTGGAGGTATTGGGGGGAGGGTGCAGAAAAGGCTCCTCTGAAGAAGTAATGTTTAGGCTAAGACCCCAAGGATAAATTAGAGTTATGCAGGTAGCAGGAGGGAAGGACAGGAAGAAAAGGGGAATTTGGGAAGATGAGAAAATTCTAAAAGCAGAAAGTTCCCTGTGCAAAGGCCCAAGGTGGGGGCCGACCCCATGGCCGAGTGGTTAAGTTCATGTGCTCCGCTTCGGTGGCCCAGGGTTTGCCGGTTTGCATCCTGGGCATGGACCTAGCACCGCTCATCAAGTCATGCTGAGGCAGTGTCCCACATAGAAGAACTAGAAGAACCTACAACTAGGATATACAACTATGTACTGGGGGGCTTTGAGGAGGAAAAAAAAAGGAAGATGAGTAACAGATGTTGGCACAGGGCCAATCTTCGTCACCTGAAAAAAAAAAAAAAGTAAGAAACCAGAAACCAATATTTTTAAAAAAAGGCCCAAGGTGATAGGGGCTTGCTTCTTTCAAGGACATGAAAGGTGGATGTGTTTGGGCAAGAGGTGATAGTTGGAATGGGGTGGGTTTGGCAGATTGGTACTTTGCATGAGTCTGGAGAGGTTGGCTGGGCCAGATCATACTTGCCAAAGTAAGGAGTAGAGATTTTATTTGAAGTGCAAGCTATTGAAGGATTTTGAGCAGACAAGTAACCTCTGACATGTTTAAAAGAGAAAAAAAATCACCCAAGTTGGTTTATAAGCACTGGATTGAAGAGTGGCAGCAGAGGCGTCTGGCCATGCATCTGGAAAGCTTCTGGAAGTCCAGAAAGAGGTTATGGAGGTAGATGGCCTAGATCTGTCTATATGGACCGAAATATTGAGAACCTACTGTGTGTCAGGCATTGCTGTAGGTGCTAGAGATGCACATGCCCTGCTGGAGGTTTCATTCGAGTGCTGTGTTTATGATGTGTGTGTCTACAGTATTTCTAGAGATAAAAGAATCTGTAGAAAATTGTTTCCAAAAAATATTTGCTTGGGCCTGTACTGTCTACTAGATAAGGTTATTGACATCACTTAAAACAAATCAAGGCCTGTGCTCAGATAACTCTCCACAGGTGACAACACCCTGTATCCTTGTTGGCTAGAGATGTTATAAAATGACACTCCTTTTCAAATGCTTGCATAACATGATATAGTCATTTGAAATATAATCATTTTTCTCCTTCATGGACTGAAGCAATATAAACTTATTTGCTTTAAAAATTTACTTTGTACATTGACTTCTACTGAATTATCAATGCATAATTTTTTTCTTTCTGTTTATGTCACAACAAATATATTTTTTTAATTTTATACTAGTTCTCTCAATTAGCTTAGTCTTTATTTGTTCTGTCATACTCTGGTATGTGTACCGCTTAACTAGCATTTTGAACTATCCTAGTCACTTTCTTACCCACTAGACTAAAACTAGAGAAAATATTTTAAAAGAATGGTATGTATATTTACACATGATAGATATATTAAGAATATACATATTGCATACAAATACATAATGGGTATATGTGCATATACATCACAAGCACCCATTCCCTAATTATCTTGTTTTCCTTTTCTTCTGTTGGAATAGAGAAGCTTTGCTGCCTTTACCAGCTCCATGAGCTGAAGGGAAATATTTGGATTCCATAGTGGAAAATTGTATCCTGCCCCCATAGTAGGCATTCTAATGTAGCTGAGGACACGAGAAAAACCAAATAGTTAAATTCCTACATGAAAATCAATTTGTGTGTTCCTATCCTTTGCACACACACACACATGCACGCATATTCTGTGTATCAAATCTTTGTTTCGAATTAATGTCAAAGCCTTTTATTTGTAAATATGGAATAATTGCATAGTGACTTCTCCTGTTCAATATCTTGTTTCCTGTTGTTATTCTGCAGCCTTATCATTTACTATGTGTTACATACTGTGTTTTTGAGTTGTAGATATATCACATTATGCACTTATATAATTAGGCTATTGTTTATCTAATAGACTGCACTGGACTGTACACTTATGTGGGCAAGAACCATATCTAATTCATTTGTGTTTCTCATGAAACACAGAGCTGGGTGCTCAATAACTATATATTGAGTATATGAGTGTATGGGTGAATGAGTGTATGATTTGATTCATTTATATAAATAATTATATAAAGATGTGTAAATTTTGGAAGTCATTTGTATACCTGGCCCTTAGACCATTCTAAAGTACAGTTATGTCTTTATTGATGGTGAGATGTGAAGGGTAGCCGCAACCATCAGCTCCCTTATTTGACATCTGTGATTTATTTTTCTCATAATTGAGCATTAACTTTCCTGATTACTTCTTGTTTCTTCTTTTATAAAAATCTATCCTCCCTTTCTCTCCCTGTCATGCTTGTGCTTTCATCTACCTTCTTATACATATGGAGCATATTTATAATAGCTGTGTTAGTGTGCTTATCTACTAATTATTTTATCGGTGATGTTTCTAAGTCTCTTTCTTTTGATTGGTTTTTCTCCTCATGATGGGTCATATTTTTCTGCTTCTTCGCATGCCTGGTAATTTTTATTGGATGCCAGACATTGTGAGTTTTACATTGTTATGTGCCGGATTTTTTGTATTCCTTTAAATATTTTTGAGATTGTTCTGAGATGCAGTTAAGTTCCTTGGAAACCATTTAATTCTTTCAAGGCTCGCTTTTCAATTTGGGTGAGTGGGTCCAGGGCAGACTTGAGACTGGAGATATTTTTGTCCCACTTCTAAGGCAAGACGCATCTGGGAACTCTACCCCAGTATATCGCAAGGTTTCTTCTCCCTGGCTAATGGGAATTCGATCTATTTCTAGCCCTTTGTGAGCTTTGGGAATGGTTCCACCTGCTCGTTTCCCATGGTTCTAGCCTCAGCCTTAGTACTTCCCCCACATGCCTGATCAGTACTCAGCCAAAGACTGCAGGGGAACCCTCTGAAGATCTCCAGAGCTCGCTCTCTGATTGGCTTCTTCCCCTCCAGTGCCCTCCTATAATTTCCAGCTGCCGTGGCCTCCCTGAACTCAGGTACCCCTCAGGCTCTGTTTGGATTTCTCTTTCTTGAGTTAAATCCTGGAAACTTTCTAGACAGTAGACTGGGACAATCACAGGTTTCATTTCATCTGTCTCCTTTCTCTCAATAATCTCTGTCCTGCACTTCCTGTTGTCCAAAGCTTGAAAACTGTCATTTCATATATTTTGTCAGATTTTTTTAGTTGTTTGGGGCAGGAGGATGAATTCCATCCCTGCTACTTCCTCATGGCTGGAAGCAGAAGTTTGCAGGCAAAGTCTTTGTAAAATATGTGGGTTCCCTAGGCACATAATTAGTATATATCTGAGGCGGTGATATGAGTGATTTTACTAAGAATGCTGAAAAGGATAGTAACAAACCCACCAATTACTGAGCACCTCATATGTAACAAATACTCTAAATATTTTGCTTCATTTAATCCTCCTCTAGCTAAATATTATTACCCCCATTTTCTAGATAAGGGAACTGAGCTTGGGTGATGTTAATTAGCTTACCCAAGATTACCTAGGAAGAAAGAGGCAGTGCTGGAATTGAAATCCAGGTCTGTCTGCCTAAACTGTTTCCACTATAGCAGGATTTGGGGGGAAATGACTAAAGCAAAACCCCCTATGTTTTTGCCTTAATCCAGCCCATCTTTACACTTTTATTTTATTTTATTTTATTTATTTATTTTCTTTTAGGTGGAAATACATCATAGTGTGGGATGAGTGGTAATTGTAAAGATTTTTTGTATTACATTGAAATTGAAAAGATTTCAGTTATTTAATTTTTATGTGTATCATTTTTTATTGTGCTTAAAATCTGGAGATTTCCATTCAGCCTTATGAGTGTAGGATTTGAGGTCCAGTGATTTAGAATTTGTACTAAAGTGTAACCAGGAATAACTTAGTAATATAAAGCAAACTGCTATAAATAAGGCCATGGTGGTCGTGCCCTCCAGTTTATGACAGTGACCAAAAACAATCATAAAGATGGGGAGAATATGTACATTATGTTTCAGTCTAAAAGTAAGTAAAGAAAGCTCTCCTAAAGAAAAAAATAAACTTCAGATTTTTCAGTGATTAACACAGATAAGATGGACTTGGGTCAACTTAAAATATTCACTCTCTGGGAAGTACAGAATCCAGAGCAGGTGGGCTTGTCAATTTGCTAACACAAGTGGAGAGGGTTCTTGGCTGAAGGATTCTATTCTCTCAGAAAAATAGGAGGCAAGGTCATCTGATGAGGTTAAGTGGGCTGAAGAGGAATAGAAAGTTTGAGAAGGGGGAACCTTGGAAGGTATTCACTAGGGGACCGAGAAGGAGCTGACTATAGAAATATAGTAAGGTTGGCGAACACTAATTGAGAGCCTACGTGATTTTCTCCAGCAGCTTTATGCTTTCCCAGCAGGCAGGTCCAGAGAAGGAAGGTGAGCTTTACCCAGGTTGGGTTTCAGCAGGTGGCTGGAATGAAAAGACAGGGCACAAAGAAGATAGGAGCATTTACAGGGGCTTCACAGGATGGAAGGAGCTGATGAGGGTAAGGTGGAAGTTGGAAGGGTTGGAAGGTGTGAAGGGGGGAGGAACGTTAGCTGATAACGCAATAAATGCAGACCCTTTCCAGGGTATTTGCAAAAGAAAAAATTCTTTTCCGTAGAAATTGAAGAACTGTCTCTGCAAGAGGCAGGTGGAGGCTTCAGAGCCTGAGATCTTGGGTCTGAAGCTAGGCTCTTTCCCTGAGCTGTGCAAGCTTGGGTAATTATTTAATTTCTCTGAGTTTATTGGTCTATAAACAGGGAGATAATAATACAACATCAGGGAATTGTTGCAGTTTCCAGAATTGGTAATATAAAGTGTGGGACATTCTGTAGGGATCCAAACGTGTTAGTTTGCTTTACCCTCATTGGAGAGCAGTTTAGGGAAAAGTAGAGAAGGGGAGAAGAGTGGCCTTGGATGACTTCTTCTGAAAGAAGACTTGGCCCCTGTGAAAAACAATTCTCTTGGACTGATTTTTCTCCCGTTTTGGAAGCAGTGACAACCATTCTCCTCTAAAGCCCTGTGGCGGCACCCACATGCGCCCAGAGCACACCCATAAATTGTAGCTCTAAGACAGTATTGCTCAAAGTTTTTTTCACAAGTCACCTGTGTCTACGTTCCCTGGACTGTAGATCTCAGGGCACTATTTCAGATGTTCTGAAACATGAGGCCTTGGAAACTACCACTGAAAATCTGAGAATACAACTCCTTGAAGCACTTCAGGAGCTGGGCTGGTGGGGAAACAAAAAAGTACCCCATTTGGCCTGGCGAGGGATAGGGAAGCTTGTCTGATGCCCCGTATCTGTGGTCTTAACTACAACACAGTTTTACAACTGAAATCTTTTTGTAAAAGTAGCTGAGCCGAAAAGTACCTAAAAGGTAGGTATAGGTGCAAATTTTAAAAAATCACATATTGAGTATCTACTATGCTCAAGCCCTGTGTATAATCTCATATAATCAGGCTTCGTCTTGAAAAAAGATGTCTTGGGCATCAATACACACATCCTTGGACTGTAATAAACCATGTTTTCCTCCGCATCAGGGGCATTTACTTGCTGTCATAGAAGATGCAGTTTTGACCTTCAAGGTCTGCTTCTGGAAGTTCACTCCTGTCGGGTAAAGGGACACTTTATCCTCAAGGGGGAGAGAAATACCGTAGTCTTTCAGGTCACTAAGTCCTTCCAACCACAAGGGCATCTTTAAAGAAATATCCCTCACTTCCCTGGATGGGACTCTGGTGACCTCCATCAGTTAATGCTTCCTGGTCATTTATTCCATCTCAGCAGGAGAAACAGGCCTCAGCGCCCTAACAGGAGGTGACTAAAGCTCCGCGGGGGACCCCCACATAGAGTGAATTATTGCTGACGAGGTTCTAACCAGAGACATTTTTATGAGCTGTGCAATCACTCAAAAATGCTCATTTTATATTTTTAAAGTTCAGTGGCCTCTCTCTGGGAAACCATGTATTTGAGAACATCTTTTTGAATTTGTTCATCCCCAGCTGTGAGAAATACTGCCTAGTCATGGGTAGGAAAAAAGCAATTTAGGAAAATAATAGAGGAAGATGGTGATGACATTCTTGTCTGGGTTTCGGTGTCATCCTTGCTGGGACTTGGCCAGGAGAGGGGCAGGCCAGGGGCTCTGCAAGAGGAGAAAAGGAGCCTGGTATGCAGCAGGCCCTCACTGACCAGAGAAGACTGAGGAAGGCACGAAGGGGCAGAAAAAGCCGGTCAGTATCATGTGGGGAACCAGAGTGCTGAGGGCCCTGGAGACTTGGCATGATTCCTCCTCTGCTCTGTCACGTGGTGGCTAAGTGACATGGGCCAGTTGCACAGATCGAGGGCCTTGCCATACCCACTTGTCAAGGGAGGGTGTCCAGGCTCCCTTAAAACTCTGAAATTCTATGATTTGGGAAAATCCTGAAAGTCAAGAACACAAGGTATTGCTATGCACAATGCTAGAGTGACTAGCATCCAGGTAATACCTTGAGGAAATAAAGCGAGATGGTAACTTTTAACAGGAACCACAGGAAGAGTATCTCTATAATTAAGGTAATCTTTCTGCTGGTGATGGTGTTTTTTGTTTGTTTGTGTATTTGTTCTTTAATGGATCCAGAGAGCACCTGCGGAGTTAATCACACGTATAGCCACGTGAGCGATGTAGAATCATTGTAAGGAACTTTAATCTTTCTAGGCTTTGAAGAAACAAGTTGCAAGAGAGGGAAGGACATATTCCTGCCAGTTTCAGGGCCTTTGACATGGCAGTGGCGTCTGCTGAATAACCAATCACTGAGGGCAAACATGAAGATGAGCAGGAGTGTAGATGCTAGAAACTGGAGGGTCTCAGTTCAAGCAATCTTGGGAAGAGCGTAAGATGTTTTGTATCTCAGTTTTTCCTATCATGTAAGGTAACTAGGATACAGACCATCTAAAATCCTAAATAAGAGGCCTTGCTTGTTTACATTTGTGGTTGCTTTTCATCCTGGCTATATCTGACTTAAGAATTTACAGTTCCTTAAAGAAAATTAGGAGCTTCATAAAAATGTGAGTAGGAAGGGACCATAAATGTACATTTTCTCACAATTTCCCTTTGGAAGGCTCTTGCTGTTCCTGAGCCCACGCTTAAACGAAGGAAGAGGGCCAGCACAGCATCTGTGCCACGGCTTTGCACAGTCTACGCGTGACGGGCTCCTCCTTTGAATGAGTAAACTCGGTGTTCCGTTTTAAATGGCCTCCTGCTGGTCTCCATGCTTAGGAAGGAAAAGTAAATAAGGCCATGCTTGTCCCAGTCATGTTAATGATAACCTTGGGACAAGTCTTGAAAATGGGACTTGGGGCAAAAAATAACTGAAATGTAGATAATTAAGGATTTATTATAATATGGTATCCATTGTATGGGAAGATAATAGCACCAACTCAGTAGAAATAATCAGATTTACAAGTTAGAAAGGACTTTAGATAGTAATATCTCATACTAGTATTTAGTGTTGAATTTTTCAGAGAGATTTCACATGCAGTATTTCATTTAAACCTTAGTGACCTACTCCAGAGTAGCAAATGTGTCTTATGTCCATGCGCAGCCAACACCAGCGTAAACTTGAAGAAGTCTTTGTGCTAACACTGATCTGGTCCTTTCATTTTGTGGGAGAGTAGACTGAAGCCTGAAGAGGGGCTAGTTAAGTTTTACAGAACAATGTATCTCACCTGTGTTCTCCATGTTTGATAACTTGAGATGAATCCTTTAGACACTCTTGCCTGTTCTATACCATGCCAGATGAAGAGCACACCAGATCTGGGAATGCCATTGTATTTTTCACTGGATGATATGACTGGTTATAAAGAACAGCTAAACTCTAACCTTGGCTGCTTAAGCACAAGACTTAATAAACAGGAGACTAAACTTTTCATTCATTTGTTGTAAGAGTTTTGTGTATATTGCCATAAAGGAAAAGTCTATTGATATTTCACAAGGCAACTGAGATACGGATAAGAATTAACAAACCATGTTCATTTCTTCACATTTATAATCAGAGTCTCCTTGATTCTTCCTTGTTTCATTTTTCATTCTTGTTACTTTTCTTTCCCTGGAAGACCATGCTCAGTCATTCATCCTTTCCTTATGCTGTATCTATCTAGCTATCCATCTGTCCATTCGTCTTCCCTCCCTCCCTTCCTTCCTTCTTGCCTTCCTTGTATCCATTCCTCCATCCACCCAATCTGTATCTTCTACTTAATGATAAGTCTCTTAAAGGAAAAAAACTGTATTTTATTCATCTTTGTACCCCTATGCCTCCCAGCACAGTGCATGTCATGCATTAGTGTGTCGATAAATGTGTATTAAAGGAATCTTTTGCCTCTGATTTCTTGTCCCTTTTATGTACTTTATATTAGAATGGTACAAACCATTTGCCCCCTTTCTCTCCTATTTGAAAAGAAGAAATTAAGAAGTACCTTCCTTAAAGGCTTATGATTATCTTTTGTCAGGTTTTGGGCCTGAGTACCCACAGCAGGTCACTTTAAGAATATGTAAGTTTCTTGTTGCCAGTTACTTGTGCTTCCACCAACTGCATGGCAAAGGGGTGAAGCAAAGGAGTGTTTTGGCTGAAAATGAACTTCCTTCCAGCAGCAATTCAAAAACATATAATGCTTCCTATTCTTTTCTCTTATTTGTGGCTCACTTTTTTTATATGAATTATTTATAATGACTAGTGCAAAATATCAAATTTTGCCTCAAACTCCTTGGTACCAAATTATAATGGTCAAGATAGGGGATTCAGCCCACTCCAGTAGCCTCACACTGTCTTTTTTTTTTTGGCTGACAGAGAAAAGAATACAGAGAAAGGATTTCTTTTAAATACTTCTCAGGAGAGTCATTTATTTTATGCTTTGAATGAAAACACAAATTTGAAAAGAAATTAGTAGCTTTTGAGGCAGAATGTATTATGATTTTTTAATATATATGTAAAAATAAAGCCAAAATATGCGGAAAATATTGAAACTAAAATTTTATTCTCAAGAAAAACAAATGGATTTTTAAATTAACATTACATCCCCCTACCCCCAATTTAAGGAATTCTATACTATTTCTAATTTCATAGCTGGACAATATCTATTCTTCCTTCCTTCCTCCCTTATCTGTTGACCACCCTTCACTGTGAGAGCTAAAGTTATTTCTGCCCTCACGGAGCTCATACTCTGATGGTGGAGAGAGAGAGTACAGAAAGTAATAAGTAGATCATTACACATGCTAATAATTACTATGAAGAAAATAATAGGATTCTGCAAAGATAGAGCATCAAAGGGAGAATCTACCATGGATGTTCACGTAATCAGGAAAAGCCTCTGTGTGGAGATAAAATTCAAGCTGAGATCCTGAAGGATCTGAAGGAGCCAGCTCTGGAAGAAATTATGAGAGGACCCCGCAGGCACAAGCGGCTTGACTTGCTTGAAGAACTGCTGGCGGGCCCGTTGAGTGGAGGAGGCAGAGGCTGTGAGCAGAGTTTGAAGAGGTGATTTAGAGGCCCTGCAGGGCAAAGCTTTTCAGTCCGTATTACAGAGAGGGAAATTGAGGCAGAGAAAAATAGTGAATTCTTGGGCTCGAATCAAATAATGAGCCACTGAGAGGGAGGATTTTAAAACTCAAAATGAAACACGTTATTGACCGACACAATCTTGTACTCGCCAAAATCTTTATATAATTACTGAATTTTTGCAGACGTTTTCCGTGGTAAATAATAGAACACTTATAAGATGTGTCCACTGAAGTTATTATTGGACACAGCCATCTGGTGCAACACCACTTCTCCCTTCTGAGTAATCTCTCCTTCTGAAGAGTCAATTTACATGTCTAAAGCACATTTATAGGCCTTGGTTTCATATCTTTTGCTGTAACTCATTCTAAATATTTCCTTTGGTTAATTAATTGATTATTGTGAAACCCATTGAAGTCCAAGTGGCTTTTAGAAGTCATGAGAATTATTACTTCTCCTGCTGTGAAATCATGCCTCACCTCCCTGTTTGAACCTGCTCTCCAAGTATATGCAATACTTGTAATAACGTCTTTCACAATCCTCACCTCCTTGCAAGCATTTACACTGCATCTTATCTTTGCATATTAGTTATTTTTATTTGTCCTTCACGCGTGACTAGGTCAGAGGACCAACAAATCATTTTTCTCCCTCTCTCCTTCTCTCCCTCTTTCCTTCTCTCCCTCTCTCTCCTCCTCTCCGTCTCTCCTCCTCTCCCTCTCTCCTCCTCTCCCTCTCTCCTTTTCTCCCTCTCTGTTCCCCAGATGCAGTGGGAGTGGTGTTATCTGTTATCCTCGGGAAAGAGTAGACCAGATGTTATTTCCCCAGACCCTAGTGGTTTGTTTTCATGAAATGGAATTCTATGCCTAAACAAAGAGATGTTTTCACATAAACAGGATGACTGTATTTAGCCTTGTGACATTCCCTCCATTTTCATCATGGAACACTAGTAAAAAATTTGACTTTCACTTGCTAGGCATGTGAACTTAGGGCCTAGTATGTGTAAATCCTTTAACCTCTGTGGCCTTCAGGTTTCTCCTTAGAAAATGGGCCTATTAGTAATATCTGTCACACTATCCTTTCTTTCAAGGATCAAATGTATTGTGTATTACATAATTTAAGAAAGAAAATTAGGAGATGCCTTGAGACCAGCTAAGTCCTTTACACACTTTAAGTATTTTAACTATACGATCATTTCTCTACTCTAAGTTTCTAGAACTGTCTCAGAAGAATGTATATTTAATATTTTGGTATTGCCAAATTGTCCTCTACAAAAGTTGAACCCATTTTATACTCATACCAGTAGTGGATAGTTAAAATTATCGTACCCTGTACTATCTGCATGGGTGAAAAATGATCTCACACGTCTATTTGCATTACTTTGATTACTCTGTTGGTAGTCTTTGAGCTGTTTCCAATTTTCAAATAGTATAAATAATTCTGCAGTTAGTGTCTTTGACTTTTATTTACCATTTGTAATATTTCTTTTTTTTTCTCCCCAAATCCCCAGTGACATAGTTGTATATCCTAGTTGTAGGTCATTCTAGCTCCCGTATGTGGGATGCTGCCTGGTGAGTGGTGCGTAGGTCTGCTCCCGGGATCTGAGCCACAGAACCCCGGGCCACCAAAGTGGAGCATGCGGCTTTAACCACTCAGCCACGGGGCCAGCCCTGGAATATTTCTTTAAGATCAGTTTCCAGGTCAGCAAAAGATATGGTCATTTCCGTTACTCTTGAGACATCACAAAATTGCTTTCGAAAGGGATTTATAATTTATACTCTTATCAGAGATGCCTGAATGTTTTCTTTTTAGCATCCTTGCTGACTCTGGTGTTATTGAAATTATTTTTGCTAATTTAGTAAGCAAAAGTTCTGCCTTCTTTTTATTGCCCAAGAACCATAATTTATAAGGCCTTCTAATGGTCCCGCAGCCAGATGGAAGCCGGGCAGTGACACCAGAGGTTTGCTTTCTGTTCTTTCACCTGCTAGTTAATAATTAGGCAATATTTCCAGACTCACAGTTGGATCAGATTGAACTGCTCTTACTGAGCTGTTAGTGACTCAAAAACACCCTCCCCTACCTCGCCACCTACCTAAATTATACCAGCTCTTCTGAAGGCACCTCAACGTCCCACGTTATGCAAACAGCCTTCCCTAGTAGCTCCAGCCAGCTTCAGTGGTGTCCTTTCCTACCCACACCAAGGCAATTATTGCTCCTACCATATGGTTTGACCCTGGGCTACAGTCAATTTGTTTCCATTATTTGCTTGGCTGATAGGATTTTGTAGAATGGATACACTCCACCTGCCAGGTGATGTTAATGTCATATCTTTCAAGGTTTTTCTTTTTGTGAGCAGAGACACTTCTTAGCACAGTGCTAGCCACAGCTAGGTACATAATTAATGTTGGTCATGTTAAACTGAATCCTTTGTCAAACAGGTTTTCCTCCAGAGGGTAATGGGGTACAAGAAACGCTGTACTGTCCCCTCACAAGTTATTTCTAGGACTCCGACCAAGCAAACCAAGTTTATTATTATACTTTATTTTCAGATATTATTGTTTTTATATCATTCTGATTTGCTTTTTAGGTACCTTCCCCTAATGGTCTTTTCTTGTTGTGTCTTCTGGCTTATTCCAATGAGCAAGATCAGCTTCTTCTCAAACAAAATGTCTTAAGCATTCTCATACAGTGGGTAGAATTTCTTCTCTATTTAGATCTTGTCTCTTAAGTGACACCAACCACTTAATCCTGGCAGGCTTCAGTGTTATTACTGACTCTGTCTCTAATGTTAGCATTTTCTAACTCTGCTATATTGAGAATATACATGTTCATGCCATTCATGTGTCTTTTGTTAGTAATCTCTGGTTTCATTGACATACTGAGCTTCTCCAGTTGGGGAAAATCTTCCACCCACCTATGGCTAACTTTGCCTCTCCAGCATAAAGTATTCCAAATCATGAATGTTCAATTATATCTCCTCTACCATGATTTCTAAGCCACTGATTCTCTAGTATGAATCCTTGTCAAATGCTCAAAAGCACCTGTATGTATGTGTGTGTGTCTGTATGTGTATAAATATTTATACATAAGTATGTATATTTGTACAGTATATATGCTTATAAATGTATGTTCATGTAATCACATATCATGCATGTATATATACCTATATGTAACTACACTTGTGTGTATATCGATATATCCTCTAGCAATTAGAATAGAATTAAAACTACAGAGGTTTTCAAATCTCTCTTTTTAGCTTTAGAACACTTTTGAATGATCACTCAAGCAGAAAACCAATAGGCATAAAAGATAGTGATTATCCCGTTGCATAGCGGGGATGAGGAGGCTCTTGGGAACTCTGTTCCAAAACTGTGATCTGTCCCCTGCTGTTGATCTCACATCTTTTCACTGTACCCCTTGCCCACCAGGCTTCATGCAAACTGGCCTCCTTTTTGTTCTGGAACTGCTAAGCTTGTTCTTGCCCTTGGGATCTTTGCTCTATCCCTTACTTCTGCCTAGAATCCCCTCACCCAGAACTTCCCACTTCCCACAGCCTGGCTTCTTATTATTAGGAGCTCAAATCAAAAGTCACGTTTCCAGAGAGACCTTCCTTGATCAGCCAAATGGCTTCCTCCCACCTCTTCCACCCCTAGGTAACTGGTACATCCCTACAACTGGCACCTATCTCTAACTGAAAGTAACTTCTTTCTTCATGGTTTGCTGATGTTCCATCAATTCCTGCTAGGAGGTGAGCTTCAGGACAGTTAGGGAGCAAGTCTGTCTTGTTCAAGGTTGTGTTTCCAGATCCTAAAACAATGCTTGGTCCAGAGAAGGCAGTTATTGCTGGGGGAAAAGTATGTCAATGAAGCATTAGCTTTAGAGGACTCTAAAACTTTCATATGATTTTCCTCTCCTGTTTCTAGACTCTAAAACTTTCATATGATTTTCCTCTCCTGTTTCTAAGTTCACTCGGGTTTATTTTTTAACATTCCAACTTTTTAAAAGGTGTTTCGCAGGCTTTTTCTATAGCAAATGTTATCAGGTCAAGTTTTGATATTTGAACTCTAACTCCTGGTAGGAATTTGAAAGCTTGTGGTCAAAGGCTACTGCAAAGAATAAACTAAAATGTGTTAAAATCAGTTCTAAGCATTTCAAAAGAACAGCTAAGGAGAACTTCTACTTACTAAAGTAAGTAAAATTTCAAAGTTCATTTCCCAAAAGCAGTCACCAAGACACCAGGTTCTTGTAACACTTAAATTATATTGCCTAAAAGTAATTTTGTTTCTAATTTTTTAATTGTCCAAACAAAAAGCTAAAAATTTTACATCTAAGTCAACAATGGGCAGTAAAAAGTGGTTTATTAATATTATTCTTTGATGAACATTGGTTTCTATCAACTTTTCTCCCAGTTACAGATTTACTGAGCGGGAAGCAGCTGTTAAGCACATCATTTGCTTGGGAAAAATGACATGTTAATATGGTATTGTAATTTATGTTCTCTTCATTCTTTTATTGTAGAATTTGCCCATGCTGAAGTGGATTTCTAGTTCTAAAAATTATTTCATGTAAAGATGAATTTGCCTATTCATCCAATCTTAATCCTCTTGGAAAAACAACAACACTGTTACAAAGAAATTTTATGCATCACCACCAGCGTGTCTTGGTAATGATGGAGGGATGTGTAATGGGAATCCTGTCTCATTCCTTTCCCATCAAGGATAGAGGGAACAAAAGAAAAAGGAACTTGGAATGTACAGAGGAAAGTTTTAATAGCATAATTTTATTATAAAGTTTTTGAAGACATAATGATTTAAAGAAGAAAATAATTGTAATCTGAGGGCTCAGAATATCATTGTATTTCCTTCTAGTCACTTCTACAAATGTATAAACAAATGTATTTAATTCTAAAAATTGGTGTAATTTCAAATATATAGTTGTTTATCACTTTTTCTTACCAGTAAGGGAGAAAGACACAATTTTCTCATGTCAGTAAATATTCTTCGGATGCATAATAATTAACTTAGCCACAGACACTATTTGTGCATTCCTCAAATTCTTACTGAAACGGCTATTATTGGTATTTT
The DNA here is from genome assembly GCF_037783145.1 of Equus przewalskii. Classification (NCBI taxonomy): domain Eukaryota; kingdom Metazoa; phylum Chordata; class Mammalia; order Perissodactyla; family Equidae; genus Equus; species Equus przewalskii. Next base: position 26,973,064 of record NC_091846.1, read on the forward strand.
AAAGCTTTGCTAATGAGATGAGTGAAAAGTATCTTGCTTTTATTTGAACTTTTTAAATCTTTTTTTTTCTGGTTTTATTGAGATATGATTGACTGCAGCGCTGTGTAAGTTTAAGGTGTGCAGCATAATGATTTGACTTACATATCTCATGAAATAATTACCCCAATAAGTTTAGTTAATATCCATCATCGCCTATAGATGAAAAAAAAGAAAAAAATGTTTTTCTCCTTGTGATGAGAACTCTTAGAATCCACTCCCTTAACAACTGTCCTGTGTGTCCTACAGCAGTGTTAGCTATGGTCGTCACGTGGTGCATTACATCCCTAGGACTTATTGCTCTTACAGCTGGAAGTCTGTGCCTTTCGACCACCTTCCTCTAGTTCCTGCTCCATCTCCATCTCCATCTCCATCAACCACAAGTCTGATCTCTTTTGCTATGAGTTTGAACCTTTTCACATCTTAATTGATAATAATTCATATCTTTTTCTTCTCTCGTGAATTCCCCATTTGTTTTCTATTGAAACACATTCTTCTTTCTTTTTTATTTGACTTATTAGGTCCTTTGTACATTAGGGATTTTGCCCCTTTCTATGCCATAGGTGTTGTGAATATTTTTAGTAGTTAACAGTTGGAATTTAATTTAGGTTGCTGTGTTTTTATAGAATGGTTACTTAATATAAAAGTTAATCATTATAAGTTTTCTTTCAGAATTAATCTGGAGAATATTCTGATAGTTATGAGCTTATTGATATTGTAAGATAAAATTTCCTCCTGCTTATAATTACTTTTTAATTTTTATTCATGAAATATTCAAAATGTACATAAAAATGCACTGATTGAAGCTTCAGTGTGAGCATCTTTCCCTTCCACCTGGGAAGCAGTGAAACCTTAGTCTATATCTTGATGCCTCAGGTCCTCTCAATCCCTGCGATGCCAGGATGCCACCATGCCACACATTTCTTTTCGTTGTGTTTTCTGCATAATATCCTTCCCCAAGGAAATGAGCACTGAACAGCCTCATTTGAATTACAGTATCAGGTAGGGGCCAAGGAAAAAATTGACTATCATTTCAAGCATATTCTCCTGATACCCAGAGATGACCCCGCAATGATGATTGTTATCTTGATGTTCAGGTGTGACAAGGAAACTATGTTTCACCCAGCAGTACCTAAGACTGTCCATCTTTTAATGATTTCAAAAGACTGTACCCTATTGGAAGCTCTGCATCCTGAATGCCTTTGCTCAGAACACCCCACCACTTTTTGGATTGAAAAGCTGCATGGCATAGTGGAAAAACCATGGGCTAAGAGCTGGGTGGTTCTGGGCAGAAATGCTCTTACCAGACATGTGAGCTGAAGCAAGTTATTTAAATTCTCCGGACCTCAGTTTCCTTGTCCAGAAAATGGGAGTTCTATCATCTGCCTCATGGGGTTGTTGTGGGAATTAATAATATAATGTATGTGATGCCCTTTATACGCTACAGTGTATGCAGAAGGTACTCAATAATTGGTGGTATTAGTATAATTATTTTTTGATAGACTGGCCTTGTCTGGTTCAAAATCCAGGACATTTTGCTGCATCAGTAGAGGAAGTACTTCTATTTCTTATTCCTACTGTGCTTGCCATAAGGAGGCAGCTTAGACGTGCCACTGTCATCCATTGTCCACAAATGCTGTTGTGTCAGCAAAGCTGTGTTAATAGTAATAATTGCTTACATCTATTGTGTATGTGCCAGGCATTTTTCTAAGCATCTTATAGTTATTATCTCATCTAATCCTTATCCAATGAAATAGGTGCTATTATCCCCTCATTTTTTACAAATAAGCACACCAGCACACAGAGAGGCTAAGGAATCTGTCCTGAGTCACACTGCTAGTGAGTGGCACAGCCAGAATGCAAACACAGGTGATCTGGCTCCCGTGCCCCTCAGTCTCACACATTTTGCTGTGCTGCCTTCCTAGAGTGACAGCCCCCATATTCTGGGACATTTAACTCAGAGAGATGTGAAAACACCTGCTGGAAGGAGAGAAGAAGGATGCTCAGAGTTGAGTGTCATTAACCCTCAGGGGGGTGTCCAGAAGGAACGAAGCCATTGCCAAACAAAATCCATGCATTCTGCTAACAACAGACTAGCTTTGTATTTCTTTCAATAAGGAATCTCCACAGTGCCAGGAGAATTCCTGTCAATGGAAATGGTGTCATTTCTTGTTTTGCCAAGAACTCTTTTCTGTAATTGCAGCTCTATAAACATCAGCAGCAGGAGACCACGAGGGAAGCCTTTGTCGATAGTACCATGGGGTCTGTCGGCTTTGAGTAAATGAACAGACCTTATTTATTAAGCATGTAGAATTTGTTTAAAATACTAATTCTAAGGGAAGCAATAGAAGGATGTATGGACTTCCCATGGATTACAACTAAAATAATAATATTGCAATATTATCAGTATCTAAACTAGCTTTGTCTTAATATTCATTTTAGCCCCTGGGATAATGTTGTTTCTCTCCTCAATTCTATTTTTAATCTGAAATACAAACAGCTTAAGCTTTGCTTGGCCTGAATCATTATTACAGTGAGGTTGAGCCATCTGTGTTTTTCTTATTCTGCTCATGACTTCAAGGAGAAGTCTTGAAATTTAACAAGTTGAGAGAAGAATTTCTGTGGAGTAAATTCACATATACAGTGACATCTAAAACGCTGCAAGCTTTTATACTACTTGGGAAACTTTTTCTCTCTTGGAATGAGTTGAAAGTAATTAATCTCACCTCACCAAATCATCTACAATTTTCAAAACCTTTTGAGGTCTGGAACCATGTTTCATGCCAGATTTTGCTCAGTTCATTTCTAATCCCCAATGTGCTATTTGTTGACTTCTAAGATTGTAGAATTGGCATAATAGTGGACTGTGTTTGTTTAAATTGGGACCTATTAAGTATTTCTTCTTGGGAGACTAAAAAGCTTTACATACACACACCTCATATTTTTAAGTTGATGTCAGGGAGAACAGCTGTACCCTCCTTTAATGCATTCCCTGGTTGAGACCAAGACTTTAACTAGATTCAACTTGATTCACTGTGGCAGTGCTTACATTTTCACAGATGACTTAAATATCTATTTTATTTTATTGCTTTAATGAAGTATAATTGACAGAAACTGTACGTATTTAAATTGTACAATTCGATAAGGTTTGATATATGTATACACTTGTGTAATCCTCATCACAATCAAAACAATGAACACATCTGTCATACCAAAAAGTTTCCTTGTTCTTTTTGTAATCCTCCCTCCCACCTACTCAACCCCAGTCCCCCAGTCAACCATGGATCTCCTGTCTGTCTCAATAAATAATTTTGCATTTTCCAGATTTTTATATAAATGAAATCAGACAGAATATACTCAGTTTCTGGCTTCTTTCACTCAGTATACAGTCATGCATTGCTTAATGACTGGAGATGTGTTCTGAGAAATGTGGTGTTAGGCAGTTTCGTCATTGTACGAACATCATAGTACTTATACAAGCCTATATGGTATAGCCTACTACACAGGTCAGCTGAACAGTACTAATCTTATGGGACCACTGTTGTATATGCAGTCTATAATTGACCAAAACTTCATTATGGGGCACGTGACTGTAATTGTTCTGAGCCATCCCTGTTGTCATGTATATTGATGGCTGAGTAGAAGTAGTAAGAGTGGATTTCCTTGCCTTGTTCCTGATCTTAGAAGGAAAATACAGTGAAGTATGTGGACACTTGGAGGTATTAAGTATATCATTTTTATTAGGCTGAGGAAATTTCCTTCAAATTTTAGTTTGCTAAGAGAATGGGTATTGGATTTTTTCAAATGCTTTTTCTTCATCTATGAAGATTATCATGTTTTTTTTTTTTCAGTCTGATATTTTGGTAAATTACAATGATAGATTTTTTTAAATGTTAAACCAACCTTGCATTCTTGGAATAAACCCTACTTGGTCATGATGTATTATTCTTTATATAGATCATTAGATTTACTTTGCTAAATTTTGCATCAAAGTTCATGATAAATATTGTCTATAATTTTCCTTTCTTGAATGTCTTTGTCTTGTTTTAGTAACAGGATAATGCTAATATCATAAAATGAATTGGAAAGCGTTCCCTTCTCTTCAATTTTCTGGAAGACTTTGTGTAAAATTACTGTTATTTTTTCTTTAATATTTAATCTCTACAAGGGTAGAATTCCCTGGTGAAGTCATCTGGGATTGGTGTTTCCCTGTGGGAATGATTTTAACTACAAATTCAATTTCTTTCATAGATATAGGGCTATATAGGTTATTTAGTTTTCCTTTAGGGAGCTTTGATAATTAGGGTCTTTCAAGGAATCTCTTCCATCTAAGTTGTCAAATTTATTGATAGAAATTTGTTCATAATCTTCCTTTATACTTATAATTTATACAGGATCTGTAGTTATGTTACCTCTCTCATGCCTAATATTGGTAGTTTGTATCCTCTCTCTTTTTCTTCATTGATGTTTGCAAAGAACTGACACTTGATTTCATTGATTTTGTATATAATTTTTCTGTTTTATATTTCATTGATTCTTGCTCTTACCTGTATTATTTTCTTTTTCTGCTTATATTAGGCTTAATTTGCTCTTCTTTTTCTAGTGTATGCCCAGAATATGGTCTGTCTTGGTAAATGTGCCATGTACACTTGAAAAGACTGTGTTTTCTGCTATTGTTGGGTGAAGTGTTCTATAAATGTTAATTAGGTCAAATTGGTGGGTAGTGTTAAGTTTTCTCTATCCTTACTGATTTTCTGTCTACTTGTTCTAGCAGTTATTGAGAAGGTGTATTGACATATCTGTTATTGTGTATTTGTCTACTTCATCTTTCCATTCTATCAGTTTTTACTTCATGTATTTTGAAGTTCTATTATTCAGTGCATAAATGTTTGGGGCTGTTATGTTCTCTTGATGATTTGACCCTTTTATCATTGTGAAATGAACTTTTTATCTCTGATAATATTTTTTTGTTCTGAATCTGCTTTGTCTGATATTAATATAGCCCCTTCCCTAGCTTTCTTTTGATTAGTTATTAGCATGCTATATATTTTTTCAGTACTTTTCCTTTTAACCTATTTATGAATTAATATTTAATTCTTGTAGGCAGTTTCTTGTAGGCAGCATATATTTGGATCTTACATTTTAAATCCACTATAACAATCTCTGCCTATTAATTGGGGTATTTAGACCCCAATTTGCAGTTAACATAATTATCAGTATGATTAAGTTAAAATTAATCTTACTAATTGATTTTATTTGTTCTGTTCTTTATTCTGTTTTTTCTATTTTTCTGCCTTCTTTTGGATTGAGTGTCTTTTATAATTACAATTTTATCTCTTTTGTTGGCTTACCACTTCATGTATAATATGAGAACCACAAACAGTATAATTTTATTTCCCCCTCTTGTCCTATTTACTGTCATACACTTTACTTCTATATATGGTATAAAGTCAAAATACATTGTTAGTATTTTTGCTTTTTCAGTCAATAATCTAAAAGAATAAAGAAAAAAATCTTTTACACTGAACTACATATTTACCATTTTCAATGTTCTTTATTCCTTTGTGTCGACTAAGATTAAGATTTACGCTTCAGGGGTCGGCCTGGTGGTGCAGCTGTTAAGTTTGCACGTTCTGCTTCTCGGCGGCCCAGGGTTCGCTGGTTTGAATCCCGGGTGCGGACATGGCACAGCTTGGCACACCATGCTGCGGTAGGCGTCCCACCTGTAAAGTAGAGGAAGATGGGCATGGATGTTAGCTCAGGGCCAGGCTTCCTCAGCAAAAAGAGGAGGATTAGTAGTAGTTAGCTCAGGGCTAATCTTCCTCAAAAAAATAAAAGTAAAATTTAAAAAAATAATAAAAAATTTACATTTCATAGAATATTTCTCTGACTAAGGACTTTCCTTAATATTTCTTAGAGTGTAGATCTGCTAGTGAGGCGTTCTTTCAGTTTATCATGTCTGAAAAAGTCTTTATGTCACTTTCATTTTTGAAAAATATTTTCACCAGGTATAGAATTCTAGGTGAACAGATTTTTTTTCATTCAGTTCTTTTAACGTGCCACTGCACTGTCTTTTGGCTTGTATTGTTTACAACAAGAAATTTGCTCTCATTATTATCTTGGTTCCCCTGTATAAAATGTATCCTTTTTTCTCGATGCTTTTAAGAATTTGACTTTAGCACTAGTTTTGAGTAACTTGATTATGACATGTCTAGGTATACTTTTCTTCATGTTTCATGTCCCTTATATTTTTGAGCTTCTTGTATCTGTGAATTTTTAGTTTTTATCGAATTTGGATAATCTTCAGCCATTATTTCTTCACATATTTTTCTGGCCCCACCTCCTTCCTTCGAGGAATTGAATGACCAATATATCAGGCTTTAGGTTTTCTATAGTTGTCCCACAGCTCTTTTATGCTCTCTTCATTTTTTTGTTGTCTTCTTTGTCGCTATGTTTCATTTTCTAGTGCTGTGTCTGCAAGTTCACTATTTTTTAAATTTTATGTCTGTTAATTTCAAGCAGTGTATTTTTATCTAGTACGTTGTAGTTCTCATCTCTAAAAGTTCAGTTTGAGTCTTTTTTCAATCTTCTACATCTCCGTTTAATATGTTCAGTCTTTCTTCCTTCTTAAACATATGGAACACAGTTATGATCATTTTAATATCCTTATCTACTAATTCTGCCACCTGTGTCAACTATTGATTTATTTTTCTCCTTATTATGGGTCACATTTTTCTGCTTCTTTGTATGCCTGGTGAATTACTATTATTTTTGTACTATTGCTGTAACTAGTTACCACAAATTTAGTGGCTTAAAACTACACAAATTTATTATCTTACAGTTCTGTAGGTTGGAAGGTCTCACTGGATTAAAATCAGGGTGTCATCAGGGCTACATTCCCTTCTGGATGCTCCAGGAGAGAATCTCTCTCCTTGACTCGTCCAACTTCTAGGGGTTACCTGCATTTCCTGGTTCACAGCCCCCTTCCATTGCAAAGCTAACAATGGTGGGCTGAATCCTTCTACCATCAAACCAGTCTAACTTTCTCTGCTACCTCCCTCTTACCCTTTTAATGACACTTGTGCTTATATCAGGCCTCCTGGAATAATCCAGGATAATCTCTGTTTTAAGGTCAGCTGATTAGCAACCTTAATCCTATCCACAGCCTTAATTCCCCTGTGCTATGTAAAATAACGTATTCACAGGTTTGGGGATTAGCTTATCACACCTGGTAATTTTTCATTGGTTGCCAGACGTTGTGAATTTTCCCTTTTTAGGTGCTGGATATTTTTGTATTCCTATAAATATCCTTGAAGTTTATTCTAGGGCACATTTAAGTTAATTGGAAAGAGTTTGAACCTTTTGAGGCTTGCTTTTAAGCTTTGTTATGAAAGATCAGAGCAGCCTTTAGTCTAGGGCTAATTTCGCCCCACTACTGAGGCAATACCATTCGGAGTATTTTACCCCAAACCTCATGAATTATGAAGCTTTTCTATGCTAGCTCATAAAGGCACAAACTCTGCCCAGCCTTTCCGATCTCTACGGATTGGTCCTTCTCATCCTTTTTGGCGGTTCTTTTCCCACCTTGAGTAGTTTTCTCACATGCGTACACTGAGGAGTTCTTAGCTGAAGACTCCAAGTCGGCCCTCTTTAAATCTCTGAGCTGTATGTGTGTGTGTGTACGTGCACATGCATGTGTGTGTGCATTTCTCTTCTCTCCAGCACTCTGCCCTGAAAACTCTAAGTATCCTTGGCCTCCAAACTACCGTCTATATCTTTACCTAGGGAGACTGCCAGGCTCCCTCGGGGTTCCTCCTCCCTGCGCTGTAGCCTGGAAACTCTCTCCTGGCAGTACACTCTCTCCTGACAGTCATATGCCTCACCTTGTTTGTTTCCCTTCTCTCAGGACTCTTTGTCTTGCACTGCCTGATGGCCAATATCTGAAAACCATGTTTCATATATTTTATCTGGCTTTTTAGTTGTTTCAGGTAGGAGAGTATGTCCGGTCTGTTATCCTCTCCTTCTCAGAAGTAGAAGTCAAACATTTGTTATTGGCCACATATTTCATTTTGATAAGGGCAACAATGATACCCAAATATTTAACAACTGATAGGTCTTGGGCACTGACCAAACAGAACAGATGCTGGCTTAAAACAGTGATATGGCCATAGTGGTGTTTACCAGCTAAAAGTCAGTCCTGTGTAGTGGTCAAATCCTATAATCCATCCAGTTCAGGCTTTTGTCATTGACAGTCCTCGTGAGACAAAAAGAGTTTTGCAATAAGACTGACCTGGCTTTGAGTTCCAACTCAGCCATTTCTAGCTGACCACTTGACTTAAATTTCCTCCATTCCTTAATTTCCCCTGCACTGTTTCAGTGAAGATTAAGTGGGGTGAAGTGTGTGCAGGTACCTAATGTCTCACTAGCACCTAGAATACTTAGTAAAAATGAGTACCCTTCCCCTTCCCAAACCTGCCTCCATGATCTGTTTGGATTCCTCAAGGCTGGCTGCAGTAATCTGCTAACAGTGGGTTTTTACTCAGAGGGCAAATCACCCAAGAGAAAGAAGGGACCCCACTCAGGAGCCCTGTTGGTGGGGAAAAGGATCTGAAAGAATCAGAACTGTGAGGTGGCAAGGGAAGGGAAAACTGGGTAGTGATCACCATAGCTAAAGGAACCTCCCAGTCAACCCAGTGTGAAGTCAGTCCCGGGGGAGCTGGTGCCCATGGCCACAGGAGAGGCCAGTGCAAGGTAGGCTGCTCCCAGCCAGCCGTGGAAGGGTAAGGCAAGGGCAGTGGTACCCGAATTCAGTTAGAAGAGCTTGGCAAGAGGCCCTCTGACCTGCAGCCTCCTGACTCATACCACTCTGCTTCTTGAGGTGGTAAGAGTTCAGAGCTGTTCTTGCACAGTCCTTTGACAAATGGTGGCAAAGGCGGAGAGTGTGAGAGACACTTTGTGGGACTTGATCTCTCTCTGACATCATCCTGAGGGATTAGGATTTACCTCTTATACATATCACTTTCTTTTCATAATCCAGTGTGAATGTGTCAGTCATGTAACTCTGTGCTTACTGTCAGCCCTTTCCTTTCATTTTAGGATGCTTTTCAACAAATTAAGGTACTTTCTATTTCTTTTCTTTGTTTTATTTCTTTTGTCACTTTTGTTTTCTCTGAAAGTTTCTGTCCTTCTGGAAGCACGAAGCCCAAATTCTTGTTTTCAACCTTTGCGTGTCCCTAGCACCTACCGTGTTCCTTGAGCATAAGCACTTGTTGATCACGGTATTTAATGAGTTAGTTAGAGAGTTCTTTGTTCAAGACATTGAGTAAAGATATTAAGCAGAAGAGGCCCCAGCATAAATCCTCATGATACACACTTGATACCTCCTCCAAGTTTATTCTATTCTATTTTAGCTTAACTTAGCTCTGTTTATTCAACAAACACTTTATGCTAAAATTATCCACTTCCCTCATGCCTCTGTCCCATCACTCTCTCATGGAAGAAAGTTAAATACCTATGATAGGTTTTCAAAAACTGTGATGATCTGTTTTTGTTACAGTCAAAAAAACATAATTGAATAAGCGTATGAATGCCCAAGTGAACATTTCTCCTCTGGCTTTTCTGGCAAATGTAAATTCCCCATTCATTGCAACAAGCAGATACAGATTAGCTAGCCCTTGGTTCAGCCTCTGACATATCTATACTTTGTGACCTCAGTCCTCCACACCATGGGCGCTTTTGATGTAAACTCAGCCTGAAGGAGTCCTGCTGACCCAGAATGCCTCCAGGATTAAAAAGAGGAGAAAGATATAAAATAATATAGATAAGGAAAAATAAATGAAACACTTGACAGTCCTCTGCCTCAAAAAGTCATTTGATAAATGCAGTGGAAATGGCTGCTATTGAATGTGTGGCTCCAGCCCCTAGGGGTGGCTGCTTTCTGACTTGGGTATGTATTTACAAAGTGCTCTGTGCTTGAGTTTGGGGACCCAGTGGCTGAGCTAGATAGATGCTTTCAGTGAGCACGGCCACTTGTAATTCAGAGTGTGGTCAGGCTCTTTTCAGAATGATGGCACCAGTGCTGTGTAGCTGTGTATGCCTCCCTAGTTTTGCTGCCACTTTCTAATGCTGTTGTGTGCCCATGTGTCTGTGTCACAGTGCACTGAGCACCTTAAGCCAGGAATCCTGACTCACCTCTGTGCCCCCCACATTAGCACATTGCTTAGCAACCTTGTAGATGAGTAATAAATTTTGAATGAGCACATATCTCAGAGGAACCTAGGGCAATGTGCTACTCAGGTCCTCAATTTTCCCAGCTATAAAACTTAGTGGATGCCCCTAACATGGAGAATGACAAAGTTGTGTTGAGACTGTGGGTTACAGTGAGAAGAATGAGGAACCCCCCTCCCCAACACACACCCATTCTCCCTCCCACTCCCTCTCACTCTCTTCCCCCTCCTCCTCCTGTCATGCTTCTGTATACTCTTTAAAGCACAATAATATACAGAATAATATATTGAATTCTCTTTCTGTACCAGATAAGCACTTAGCACCATTGTGGAACCCCAGTGGCCTTTTAAATAGAAAATCCTAACTATAACTTACATTTGTGTATTAATTTCTTGTTTGTAAATTACTGGCACATAAATGCCATCATATAAGTTGGCAGACATAATAACAATGTGAAGTAGGCAGGGCAGGTTTTAGCCTTACATCTGAGAAGAGGAACCTGAGTTGGACATCAGGCTAATCCCCAAATACTGTGCATCCTAGCTCTTTTTCTCTGCCAGGTACCTCCCTGCAGACTATAGGCAAATAGACTATCTTTGCAGCCAAGACAGTATGGACTGCAATCTGCTTCTCCTCTGATTCCATTGATGCTGTGGGGAAAGGTCTTTATTGTCCCAAACCTCAACTTCATTCATCTGTAAAGGGGAAAAAAATCTCGGAGAGATGTCATGAGGACTAGTCATTAAATGATTGAAAAAGGATTTTGAAAATACAGTGTTGCATAAAGGCTTAGTAACAATTCAAAACCAGATGCCTCTCAGAATGAGAATGGGAGGTAGACCCCAAATGAGGAACAAAAGCACTCTTTGAATTTACACTGGACAGAGGATAATTTCAAATGAAAATCTGGGTGATAATCTCTGCTTTTAACCTTGAATTCTCCAGAAAATAAAATAGTTGGGATATATTTTTCATGCTGGAAATGAGTTCTCTGAGTTTTTAATATTGAGGGATCACCACTGTGGAAGAAGACACTACCAAGACAAGTCATTAATAAATGCTCCTCAAAGTACACTGCACTCAGCCCAAAAGGCTGAATTAGTTTTAAATGGCAATTTGTTAGTAAAATTATTCCACGTTAGTTTTCTTCTCTGAAAACTTAGCCACTGGAATTACTCAGGGTGTTGCTAGAAATGACAGGCTGTCAGAGAGGATGGTTTGGCGTTGATGCTTTCTAAACTAAAATGCACACCAACACGTAAATAATTAAATCCGGCCAGGGCTCAGATGTAGCAAAGTATTTCTAAAGTCTAGTGCTGCTCAATTTTAATTTATTAAAAATTGACGTGTGTGTGTGCACGTGTATGTAAAGAAGCTTAATAGCATAGACATATTCATTTAAATTAATAAAAGAGGATTACAAAGAGAAACGGTAAGTTTAAGGAGGACATAGCTATGCCAGACATATATGAATGAGTACCGTCGGTGTGTTTGGGTATAACACCTAATCTTCCTGGCAGAAAAAGCAGAGAGGAAACAGCTCTGAATTCTGTAATTCTCATCTCCAGGCGTAGAAAAACATCTTGGGTCCTTAGGGGTAGGGAGGAGGTTTTTCCTAATACTAAACTCTTGGAGAAATTTCTCCTCTGGGGAAACGCTATGGCAGTGCCTCCTCAGCTGTTTTCCTAGAGGACCCTCCTGATTTCCAGCTAAAGACTTACTTCTTGAAATTAGGATAGACAATAAAACATTAACGTCAAAAGCAGCAGAGAATTAGGATATGCCTTTGTTTAAAGTGAGGACACTTGGGCAGCCTTGTATCAGGTATAGTGTTTAACAGACACATGCACACACAATATATATAGAATATTCATCATTAAAGCAATAGCTGATATGTATCAAGCGCTTCCTATATACCAGGCACTCTTTTAAGCCCTTTTCGTAACTCATTTAATCCTCCCAAACTCTTTCAAGGTAAGTACTATTTTTAGTCCCCTTTGTGCAGATTAAGAACCGAGGCATAGAGAGGCTGGTCAGTTGGGCAGGAAGGTGAGCCTGCCCTTGAATCTAGGACTCAGATTATCCCTCATCTGCATATTGCTGCCTTTCCCTCTGATTTCTCTTTTCTTTCCATCTTCGGCTCTATTTCTTCCCCTTATTTCCTCATTCCTAGTCATAATCCATATTTCCTTCATTTCCTCCATCTTCATTTTTCTCTTAATTGGCCATAATATAAAATTGAAGATAGTGTTGATTGAAATATGGTTTATGCTTCCTATTTAAAGTTTCAGCAGTAGATGAGGTAGGATTTTGCTTTTACCTCTTCGGTAAGCTTGTTTTGGTTAGGTAGCATTTTACTTATGCCACTGTGAGATTACAGCATTCCCTATAGCATGAAAGTAAGTTGTAATAAAAAGATACCCATTCCTCTCCTGAATTTTTCAAGTATTCCCGAACTGATTGACCTTGTATAGATTTCAAGGATACTATAGTCACCCTCCTGCCTCTCCATCTCATTCCTTTCAGATCAGGTCTGTGCTCTTGCAGCCATGAGCTGGGGGGAGGGTGAGTTCACGTGGTGTGTTACAGATGCTGTATTAATGAGCACTCAGACCAGTCCTATCAATGTGCTCTTTGATCTTGAGAGCACCCTCACTCCTTGTGCCTCTTGGTCTCATTGTCTATAACATGTAAGTCGCCATCATCATCATTTTCCAATGATTTTAAGAGAAATAACCAGCAGAAACCCTCATTGCTCTCATTGTCCAATTAATAACGTAAATAAAAAGAATTCCAGCTATCATTTGCTCGAGAATCTTATATGAATTTATGCAGTGACATTGTGGATTGAACAACCAATTATTACATTGTCTTGTCCCTTTAGTATAAACTCTGTAAATTCTGTAAGTTTTGTGATTTCTTTCATCCATTTATCAGATATTTAGGTAGTGCTATGCTCCAAGGACTGTGTTGGCCTGGAGATCAGGTGATGATTAAGTCAGCCAGTTGTCCTTGCCCACACAGTCTAGTAGAAAAATTAAATTAACGTTAGATTAGTCTGTGATTTAAAACCAACACGTGACTTGAAGTTTCCCTTTAGGAGCACTCACGATGTGTTTACTTTTAGTTTTTATTTTATTTTATTTTTTATTTTTCCCTTTTCTCCCCAAAGCCTCCCGGTACATAGCTGTACATTCCTAGTTGTGGGTCCCTCCAGCTGTGGCATGGGGGACGCTGCCCCAGCATGGCCTGACAAGCGGTGCCATGTCCACACCCAGGATCCGAACCAGCGAAAACCTGGGCCACCGCAGCGGAGCGCGCGAACACAACCACTCGGCCATGGGGCCAGCCCCTGATGTGTTTACTTTTAAAATAGGCTCTATTTTCTCCCCAAGTCCACAGCTATATGCTGATCTTATTGAAAGAGGCCAACTCTGTATTGCCTCAACCCCTTCAAACAGTAAGTTTAAATTGAAACCTACATAAATTGTTTAAAATAATATGATGTGAATGTTTTCTTTGAAGCTAAGTGTTGAATAAGTTTTCCTTTGTTCTTTTTAAATTTTTGAGATGTTACCTATCCCCCAGATGCCTTTGTAAACTGAAACCAATGTTGATAAATAAAATCAAATGGTTAGCCCCTGCATATTGCCTTGGAAAGATGCAAGTTTCAAAGGGAAGATCCCCATAAAGGTATTCACATGCTGTGAAATACCACCTCTGCTGTCAAGACCACTGACTACAGGGGCTGGCCCCGTGGCCGAGTGGTTAAGTTCACGCGCTCCGCTGCAGGCGGCCCAGTGTTTCGTTAGTTCGAATCCTGGGCGTGGACATGGCACTGCTCATCAAACCACGCTGAGGCAGCGTCCCACATGCCACAACTAGAAGAACCCACAACGAAGAATACACAACTATGTACCGGGGGGCTTTGGGGAGAAAAAGGAAAAAATAAAAAAAAATCTTTAAAAAAAAAAAAAAAAGACCACTGACTACAGCAGGCTTTATATCCATATGATGCCAGGCTGTTACCCTGACTTCAAAAAAAAGAAACAGTTCTACAGAGTGAGAAGGCATTGAATGCCAGAAAGAAATGTGTTGACATAAAGTCTTTAGTCTTTCAACATATACTTGGAGTGTCCGTACTCCTTAGGAAGATAGATAAATAGATATGTAAAAATTAAAGAGTGCTTCTTATGTGGTTGACTGAATATTCAAAAATATTTCTCAAGATTCAGTGGTGTTTTGCGTCTACTTTCTGCTCCTGTGTCACGAGCCTGTCAGATAGGACAAAGCAGAGAACACCAAGAGCCTATTCAGTCCTTTTTTCTATCATTATATAACAGTCCTGCTGTACAAAGTCACATAACATCATACAGAGAGAAAATTAATCATCAGCTAATGAGATAGGGATGTGAAAAGAAGTTTGAAAGAAGTAATTTAGAGGCCCCAATTAGGGTCTATTCTCATGGTCTCCCATGGGCATCACTGGCTGATCCCAGGTCCAGGGGTGTGAGAAGGGTACGGAGGGAGAGAGTGGAAGGGGAGAAGGGCAGGAGAGGAGGGAGGAAGATAGAAAGCTACAGCTTCTGGGCACACAAAGAGGCTTTTGCAATGCTCCAGATGAGAGCTAATGAGAACCTAAATAGCAAGGGCAACAAAAAAGATGATGATGTAGAAAACCTTTCAAAGGTGGGTCTGTCTGAAAGGTTTTGGCACGTTACTGAATGTGGTTGCCTACAGAGGTTTTAAACTAGGAACTAAGGGGAAAGGGGAGTACCATTAAAAGAAATAGGCAAACTCTGACGTTCCTTATTCTGCTCCAGGGTGTCTAATAGGAGTGGAGTAGGATAGATGCCCTGGATGTGGTAGATGGATTGCTGAGGAGTACATTCAGACAAGAAGTAGAAACCAGTGAGAAGGCACCAGTAGGCCACGGGGCAGGGAAAATAACTTAGCTTGAGCTTCCCACACAAGGAATGAAGAGTAACTCCACCATGTGCAATGAGACTTAGCAATGGCCCTCAAAACTGGAACTCAACAACAAAGGGTTCAGAAGAAGTAAACGTTAGGGGGAAGGAGTCTAGGTGAATTTGTCTAAGAGGATCTTCCCTCCTTCCGTGGCTGAGTCTGACCTGCAAGGAGAAATCTGCTGGTGAGTTAGAAGGGGCTGGAACTTACAGAAAGAGTTGTCCTGCCATTGTATAGATGTTGAGGGCCAGTGAAGGAAAATCCAAGACAGGAGGAGAACCTAAAAGGGCAGATTTTAGAAAATTCCATGGAAAATGCAAAATCTTTTATTTTGTTTTAAAATGTCAACCTCAAAGTTGCATAATGGCATCCTGCAGAGACAAGACATGTGTGTTTTAGTTGAATGAGGTCATTTGATGTGTGTCAACTCCATGATGGACTGCCAAAAAGACTCGTTGTGATGAGATGATGGGAAGCTTTCAGCACAGGCCTGGCACAAAGCAAGCATTCAAACATGACCATTTATTTTAATCATAATGTACCAAGTCAGCAAAAAATAGAGAGTTCAGAATTAAGAAAGGTAGAGAGCACTGTTATATAGGTCAGCTTCCATCTGGCCTACTTCTGGGGATAACCCTAGACCTCAGAAGAGGTGGGTTTTAGAGGACAGTCATGTGTGGGAGGACTAAGAGAAGCGGGGTGCTGAGGCCAGATGAGAGAGGACTCAGGTATTTCTGTGAGCTTTCTTCATGGGTGTGACCAGTCATGGTAGGAAAGAGAATTAGCCCTATTACAGTACCCAGAAGTGCAGAATAAGAACAATGGATCTAACGACAGGATATCAGGTCCTGAAGCAACACTTGAGGGGTCAATTTCTCCTTGTGAAAACCATCAGAAAATGGAATGGGCCATCTTGGGAGGCAGTGAATGTACTGTCATTAGACATGTCCTAAGGAAGGCAGGATGGAGAGATGTTGGGGAACTCAGATGCACGATGATGAGGCACCAGGACTCTCGATTCTAATTCCAGCTCCACTCTTAGCTAGCTTTGTCACTTTGGACAGTCACTTAACCTCTCTGGGCCTCAGTTTTCTCATCTCTGAATCAAGAGGGTAGGACTAGGAAATGCCCAAGTCTCTCTCAGCTTTGAAATTTAATGAGCTTTGGTGAGGTCCAGTGTCCTTTGCTTCCTTGTCAAAGTGAGCCCCTCCACACCTCCCTGGCATGTACCCGCATGGCTTTTATGCCTCAGCTGTGAGGCGCATTGTGTCTGAAGAGTGTGTTTCAGCAGGTCCAGGAAACACAGGGCGGCTTGCTTTGAGTGTGACAGCTCAGGCCTCTGTACAGAAACTGCTCTGGCATCGAATTCAAATCGCCAGGCCCCCTGTGTGAGTGGATTCCACAGAACCTTTGATAGGCTTTTTCCTCCTGCTCACTCAAGAAACATTTGCTTTTGCAGTGCATGCTCCGTGTGCAGGTTGCTGGAAAGATCTGACAGACTTCTTTTAGCAGTCAGTTATTCTCTGCACCAGTTTTGGTCAGAAGTTTTGAAATTCTCTTCACTTGGTGTCGTGTCATATTTTCAAACATGGACACAAACCTCCTCACTCGAGTCAACAGTACTTAAAATAGCTGTTGACAGCCGCATTCCTCCATCCTGCCAGCATTACATCCCCAGTCAAAGAAGACAGAGGGTTTTATTGATGGAATGAGGTCTGTGTTTATAATGTGTGCGCAGCAGGGCTGCAGGAGCTCGCTTTGGATGTACATCTTGGGTTTAAATGGAAAACATACCTCTCCACCTTTGGATCTCTTTGGAAAGATCACAAAAGCATTTTCAATTTTACTTTCTTGAAGATTCTACTTGTAGGCATTCACTTATCTTATAAAGTATGCTATTATGTTAATTTATAATCTGTGTGGTTGATTTGTTCTCAACAAATAAGTAGCAATCTTCAAAGTTTGCATTTTCCACAAGGGGAAAACCTAAGAGCCATTCTGCCTCCAGGAGACTGGTTTTGAACATTTCTTCTAAGAGAAGATTTAGAAATATCTTTGTATTTTTGATCCCAAGAAGTATATTTCGGGAATAGCTTTTTTACATGCCTTTTGCATATATAGAAGCCATTCTTTTTGAGAGTCAGGTGGCTGACCTGACGGCTGTCACCCCCTCCAGCACACTATGCCCCCGACTTAGTTTCCTGGGGTTGCCATAGCAAAGTACCACAAACTGGGGTGACTTAAAACAGAAACGTGTTTCCTCCCAGTTTTGGAGGTGAGAAGTCCGAAATCAAGGGCCGTGCTCTCTCTGAAGGGTTTGAGGCAGTGTCTGTTTCTCTGAGTTTCTGGTTTTCGTCAGCAATCCTTGGTGTTCTTGGCTTGCAGCTGCGTCACTCCTGTCACTGCCACCATCACCACACGGCCCTCTCTGTGTGTTTGTCTGTGTCTCTTCTCATCTTCGTATAAGGACACCAGTCCTATTAGACAGGGCCCACCCTCATCAAGTATGACCTCATCTTAACCTGATTACATCCGCAAAGACCCTGTTTCTAAATAAAGTCACATTCGCAGGTACCAGGGGCGAAAG
This sequence comes from Equus przewalskii, assembly GCF_037783145.1. NCBI lineage: Eukaryota > Metazoa > Chordata > Mammalia > Perissodactyla > Equidae > Equus > Equus przewalskii. The sequence continues at coordinate 26,990,882 of NC_091846.1, forward strand.
GACGTCAACACATCTTTTCAGGCAGGCGTAATTCAAACCGTAACACCCCCACCCCAGACTAGTTTTGATGCCCCCATCTCTGTGTTTCCATAGCACCTCTTATTTAAATGTCTCACAACAGTTGTCATGGTGTACTGTCATTTTGTTTCGTTGGTTCTGCCACTAGACTATCACTTCCTTGAAGGAAGGACTCGTATCTTATAATGTCTTTGCAGGCAAAGTACCCACAAAACATTCAACACCACATAGGCACTCAAACGTTCGTCAAATCAAACGCTTCATCATTGTCACCATGATCCTTTATGTGCATACAATATTAACAATATATTTACATAAGGTTACAAAAATATTATTATATGTAAAAAAAAATTTATAAATGTATCTAACCGCTGCCATTTGTTGTATATTTACCATGTGATGGACATCATGTTAAACACTTTGGGCTTTTTTTATCCCATTTAATCCTCACAAGAATATTAAAATTTAAATGTGATTATCCCCATTTTACAGATATTATAAATGAGGCTTATTAGAAAGATTAGTTAAATTTTCTGAAGTCACACAGCCGGTGCATGAGAGACCCAGGCCCTGATCACAGGTATATTTGATTCCAGACTTGGGCTCTTAAAGCTTGGATATCCTGCTTTCACACGGATTGTCCTCGCTGATGCTCCCACTTTGTGGAGGTGGTACAACTGGCATTCTTACTCACTTCCACCTGGTGAGGATACTGACGCCCAGAGAGGTTAAGGAACCAGTCAGGCTGATGGTCACCCAGCTGTGCTCAGATCTTTTTATACTTCATGATCACCTTTTTCAAAACTACTTTTTTGTGTTGATCACAAAATGATTTTTAAGGATATTAGAGAAAAGGAGGACATGGAATGAAAAAAACATTACTTTAATAGTCCATGAAAAAGCATTACTTTAATAGTCCATGATCTTAACTGGAATTATAGAAGAGCAGGGCTTGTCAATTGCAATGGGGAACTATTGTGAGAAACAGTCTCTCCATCCTAAATTTCCAGTAAACAGGATGTCCTCGAGTATCACGTGGTTTGTCTGTCAGTGACGGTAGATCATATTTTGAGTCAATAATTCTTCTGGAGAAAAGAGAGGAGCTACCGCTTGTTTGTCAGAGCCCCTCCAGCCTGTCTCTCTGCCCTGTCCAAGTCCCGGCCCTTGGCCCCCACACACTTGGCATCTCCCTGGACTTGAGGTCCTATCTGGGTCTCAGGTAGGAGGAAGGGCTCCCTGGAGCCCTGCTTTCTGAGACTCAGCATCCAGCTGGGCTTAATGCTGGTCAGGCTCTGACCTGTGCCCTAGGGACTGATAACTGGGGTATCTGCCTCCTTTCACAAGCCGCAGGCCTCGGTTATAGTGTCTGGATCCAGTCTTGCTTCTCCAGCCTGAGTCCCAGCCTAGGTAACCTGCCTGATTGCCTTGTATTTCCCAACCCATGACCCTATAGTATTGTCACTAAATCCCTGTTCCCCCTGGACCAGGGGGGTTCAGGCCCTGTGACCTGCGGTTGGAGTTCCCTGACAAAGCTGGTCTGCCTGGTCTTGTGTTTGTCGGCTGCTAATGATCTCTACCCAGGACTGGATCTATAATGCTACCATTGGGCCTGATGACCACCTCTTTTCTCTTATTATTCTCTTGGAACACTATGTCCTGTTCGGGGCTGGATTTGTTCCTGGCACGGACAGCTCACCTCTGTCCCCTCAGCTCCAGCACAGCCCAGCATCCACGTCCCACCTAACTTAGTCGTGTCCAGCCTTGACTGGAGACAGGACGCTACTGCCTTTCTTTCAAATGAGATCTATTTCTCACCTCAAATGGGAGACTCTTTGCTGAGGCATTGACTGGAAAGGGCAGAAAAGGGGCAAGCCACCGCGAGGGGCAGCGGACAAAGAGAAAAGGAGGGATGGCAGGCAGCACATCCGGAGGCCTGTCTCCGGTCAAGGCTGGACATAACTAGGTTAGGCGGGGCGTGGACCTGGGCTGTGCTGCAGCTGAGGGGACGGAGGTGAGCTGTCCGTGCCGCCACAGCCGGGGCCTCTGGCCTGGCGGAGTGCACATCTGACCTTCAGTGGCTGCCATCCCGGTGAGAATGAAGTCAAAATATACTAGCTCAAACCACAAGCTCCCTCCTAATCTGATCTGAGTCCTGTGGCTGCTCAGTAGGTTGCAGCCACACTGTCGCACACTCACCATGCTGTAGCTGTGGACCATTGTTTGGAACTCCCAGACCTGTCGGGCTCTCCCTGGCAGGGCCCTTCCTGGACCGCTCTCCCAGCCTCCTGAATCTCAGTTCACATTCTCAACTCTTCCACTGAGTTTGGTGCCAACCTTGATGGTCTCAAACCCTGTGATTTCCCAAGTGGGGAACATGTGATGGTTACCGGTAACTCCAGATATTGGCAATAATGTGTGCCCTGTAAGTGTGGAATGAATGAGTGAGTGAATGAAAGAAACTGCCGTGCCTCTCAAATCCTGAACACAAAACCCCAACCCGCCCTCTGAAAAATGCCCTAGAGTCTAATTGATAAAACTCTTAACTACGTGTGAATCAGTAAACAGGATTTTTCTTTCTGTTTTTGTCCTGTCCATTGGGAAAAGAGAACTAAAAAGAAACATTTGCTGAGTCCTGGCCTTGCCGCTTCTGTGTCTGTGGTCAGCGATAGAGAGAGGAGCCGGACAGGGCTGCGGGCTTTGAAATAAATAACCCTTCCTCTATTTTAAGTACAGTTTTTAAAAAGAAAGTTCTACTATATACTTAATTGGATTCTTTCTTGCTGCAATTTAAACCCTCTTCCTTTTTTCCCTGAGTGGAATTAGAACTCATTATCTCTGAAGTTCACAGGGGCACCTTTTCTAAGTAAGACAAGGAACTGACTCTTAGAGCGTACGTTCTCTCCTCACCTTTGTCTTCCTGTGAGTGTGTCTCTCTCAGACTTTCCAGAATTGTGCATTTGCTTTAACGAGTTAGTACATAATACATTCCTGTGCTTTTTGAGAAAACAATTTCCATCTGCTCATATATTGTTAATAAGTAATGGGTTCTTACTTTCTTTTAAAAAAGTCTCATCCTTCCCTACTTCCCTCTCTCGAATACCGAAGCTCAGATCCTGTGAGGTCCCACATAATTTAAGTGTTAATTCCTTCCTCAGCTCTTGTCAAGCTACTGCACACACCATACAGGTTCCATTAAACCTCATAGTCTGTGCATGCTGATGTCTCAGAAAAAGCAAAGTAGCTCTTGCTGGATATTAAAATATCTTGCTCAAGAGTAGCGTCTTTCATCCCCATTTCTGAAGACGTATTTATTTATTTGGCCTTCAAAAAGAAAACAGAAGTCTGTCACAACTAAAGAGAATGCAAGCGCTGAGCTCTTCATTTCATTTGCGGAGACCATCTGGTTCTGATAATTCACAGGGCTCGCGTGTCAGGGTTTGCCGTCCTGAGCAGTTTCAGTCTTAAATCACCCTGTGTTGGCAAACAATAGTGAGGGCCGGGCCAGGAAAGAAACAGACGGATCTTATGGATGAAATGAGATTAAATAAAGGCATAAGCATGCCAATATTCCCATTGCCAATATTCCTATTTCTAATATATTTACCTTGGAAGCCACTACGTTATTTCAATGATGATGACGTTGAAAACCATTCTATTCTGGAACTTCTCTTTTAGAGTTGGCATCTGAATCAGAGGGCTACATCTTGATTTTTTTTTTTAAGAGTAAATTTTTAGTAGTGGCATGTATTAGGTGAATGATCCAGTTGGGTCATTCTAGGTGGAAACTTTGAAGTAGTCAAAAGAGATGAGTTTAAATAAGGAGCCAGAGACCCGGGCCCTAGTTCTGACTCTGTCATTTGTTTGCTTTGTGATGTTGGAAATTTCACTGCACTGCTTTAAGCCTCAATTTCTTTATCTGTAAAATGGGAATAAGACCTGTGAAACTTGATGGGGATTTCAAATGAATAAGCAAAGTTTGAGTCTTGTCTTTGTTGCTTCCAAACTTTTATGTCTTTTGTATATCACTTCATTTTGAGCAACATCAGAACAGAATCCTGGAGTCCTAGAATGCTAGTGGTCCAAGAGATTATCCTGTCAGAAATCTCATGTTACAGACGAGGAAACTGAGAACCATAATGACTAGAAGAAGTGCCTCGAATGTGAAGGTCACTACTTTAACACAGAATGCTTCTTTGGCATTTACATTTAGGGGTTTTTTTTAAAAAAAAAAAGACCCAAACCAAAAATAACCCCTGATTTTATTGAAGTCACACTGCTACGCTATCAAATTAAATGGATTTCCTAGTAAATGGGACAGCAGTCCTCTTGGGCTTATAGATCAGGATCACTCTGCATATTCTGTTTAACCCAGAGGAGGAGTGGAAATATCCAGGGTAGCTGGAGGGAAGCTGTAATAAACCTTCTCCCAGAAAGGAAAAGTTTATGCTGGTCCTTCAGTATCCTCTGGAGTGTCTTTGTAAACAAAGAGTGTAGTTGTCATTTCATCTGCCTCTGGGCTTATCTGATCTTTCAGCACAGGAGAGTAAGGAGTGAGGCCACGCAGGGGGCCAAAGGTGGGCTAGACATGAGAACCACAAAGGAGAGGGGGCAGGAAGGAAGAATGGAATAATCTAGGTTGAGGAGGGAGCAAAAGATAGGAGAGGAAGAGAAAAGAAGAGAAGGAAGTTTCACCTTGAGGACTGTAGGAAGGGTCACCATGACTATTCCTGGTGGCATCTGTGCTGCTACTGTTTGTCTTCCTGGGAACATTATCACACCACCAGTGAGAGTATCTGTTTCTTGTAAACAGACAAACTCTCAGGAGAGGGGTTCCCCTTTGCAGCTACTCTTAGAAACTCAATACAGTATTTTGTAACAATCCCTGCTCTTACAAAGGTCTTATTTAAGAAAAAAAAAAATCCCTGTACATCACCCTTGTAATTACTTCTTCATTATCACACTAAAAATAAGTCAGTGTTTATATTGGAAAAATCCATCCTTTTTGCCCCCTTCCATTTTTTATACAGGCATAAATTTGTTTTTCACACAAGACATGAAGATTTCAGAAGGTTGGGTCAATTATTTGTCAGTTGAACTATAGGAAAAATGTGTGATTATCCAATCGAACTCAGAAGCGTATATAGCTAATTTTGTGCCTACATGTATCTAACCCAGCCATAGTAATTATAATCACTCTTTGTTTTTTATTTCCTGGGGGAGATAGGTTAGGTTGGACCTGAATGTATCATTATAAAGTATGCACATATAAATTGAACTTTCCTAAATCTAGGTCATTTGGGTAAGAAGGCTCTTTTGATAAAACCAAGTTGACAATTAGATTCACCGGGCACTTCAACATTAAATGATATTCTTCCCACATTCTGGGTCATAAGGCAGTGTAAACAATACACCAATGTTAAGAAACACAAAATCGCATTCACAATAATAGCAAAGCTTCATGGTGCATGATTTTACACTTTAATATGCTGTGTTCTGTTCTGCCGTGTTAATATTTTAAGTAATATAATTTCCTTTTCGCATAGTTTTAAGTTCATCTTTCATTTTCTCTTTACCTTTCTTGAAGAGCTTATTATAATGCTACATCTTATGCCAGGAGAAAATCCTAAAAAATAAAAAGCATAAAGGCAAATAATCTTTGCAGGAATGCAGCAAAAACAACAACAAAAATTGATTTAAGATCCTCCAGCAAAAATGTTTATCTTACGTTCTTTACAGACTCCATCTGTGTACCAGGCTTTGATCCAGGCCTCAACATGATGACTGGAATCACCCCCATTAACCCAATGATACCAGGCCTGGGGCTGGTACCACCCCCACCGCCAACAGAAGTGGCTGTCGTCAAAGAAATAATCCACTGCAAAAGTTGTACCCTTTTTCCTCAAAATCCAAGTAAGTGATGCGTTGAGAAATATTTGCTCATCAATTTAAATTTCTTTTTTAGTGTAGTATTGCATTCATTTTCAGATATGACTCAAAATTTTGCCACATAGATACACAGAGTGGGGATCCATTCTGCAGAAAGTCTCTATTTCTAGATTAGGACAAATATATGGGCATGTGTCCATGTGTCTGTCCAGGAGCTAAATTGATACCCTGAAGGCAGTATGTCTGATTTGAGGATGCATATCGAGCATTAAGAATGTTTTTGCGTGCAATGAAGCCTAGCATTTGCTGCAGAACATAGTGTGAAATACGTGAGCACTTCCATCCATCTTCACAAATGTGGGAGAAAAAACTCTGAAATGTGTTTTGCTAGATGGAAAATTGAATTAATTTGGCAATTTGCAGTTTTGGGGGGAGCCTACATCTCAGAGTTTCTGGACCAAATTGCATCTGCTTGAAGGAAACATACATTTGATGAAATAAATGGGAAAGAATTTTTTTTTCCATTTAGCCTCAGATACTACGTTTATGGGCTTAAATAGCTAGAATTTTTTTTTATTCATATTAATCAGTGTTGCCTTTTTTAAGTGGACTTTTCAGAAGATTGCTTTAGTAATCTACATATAAACTAGGTAAAATGTTGTGACAGTGTACATTTTATCTTTTTAGACAGCCTCCCCCAAATTTAATAGTTTGCTCACTTAAATGCGAATAATAATAATTTTTTTAAAAAAGTATTTCTTCCAGGCCCGGTGTTTCCCAGACAAGTAAGTCGTGCGCGTGCTTCCATGTCTGCTCCCTGTGTTCCGCCTTACTGCGCCATTATCCCGCCACGAGACAAAGCAGATAGCAAGCCGAGGCTTTTCATCACGTTGTCATTTCATCGTGCTTTGTACTCTGTGAAGTGTTTTTCCCCTTTTTTCTGGGGAAAAAAACACTTCTGCATTATGAAGGAGAAATGAAATTATGCTAACATTTGCTTTATCTTTGTTCGCGGACAAGCATAGCCACTGTGTGTAGAAATGAACAGAGACAGTAAAGAAAGGTTGGGAGGAGGAGGGGAGAGGAACATAAAAAACAAGACAGCCCGGGATCAATGTAAGTTGGTATAGAAATCTATCATTACTCAGAACGAAGAAAGTTACTCTGCAAGTCTTGCTTTTGCCGGGTGAACCTGAAAAAAACAGCGCAGAGAAATAAAAGGCCAAACCTTCTGTTTTGTTGTGATTATTAGATCTTCCGCCTCCTTCCACAAGAGAACGACCTCCTGGGTGTAAGACTGTGTTTGTCGGAGGATTACCAGAAAATGCTACTGAGGAAATTATTCAAGAAGTCTTTGAGCAGTGCGGTGATATTACAGCGATTCGGAAAAGCAAGAAGAATTTTTGTCACATTCGCTTTGCAGAGGAATTCATGGTTGATAAAGCCATTTACCTTTCTGGTACTTTGCATTACATAAGGGGTTTTCCAGGCATTTTGTTATGTTTTGTGATGTTAATATGAGCTTGTTCCCCTTTCCCTTAATACACAATAAAGTCCTCACAGTTTGGGGCTAGGAGGAATTCTGCCTTTTTCCTTGCCTGCCAGAAGCACTCTGTTAAGTCTGTGAATGTACCTCACCACAGGAACGGTCCCCCACCACCCCGTCTTTAGGAATTCCATCGTTTCTAATTAATGTTCTCAAGTGCTTATTAGATGAAAAGCAATATTATGAATACTGAGGACCATTATTATTATTGGATGTAATTCTCTGGGGGGATAAAGTACTCTCTCAGCATAATTTCAGTTTTTCAAAATTGGTTCACTTTCTAGACACCAGGGTACCAAATCAAGGTCAGTTGCTCACAGAAAATAGTTGGTGGGCCCTAGGGGAAGGCCCAAATCATTGCCCAGTTGCGAGTGCATTTAGCTTGGTTAAGCCCGCCCCATGATCCCTGCTTCTTTGGTGCCAGTTTATATGGGAAACTTTTACAGATGTTGAAATTAGACCTAATGCCGCCTTCCACTCTGTGGGTGTTGAAGCAAGTGTATGGAGTCTGTCAACAATGCCTTTGCCAAATCTAAGAATTATGGGGCCGGTGTTGATAACGTGGCTTCAGAAGGACGTATTTTTATATTTGACTCATTGCCATTCCCTCACACTCTCCATCTGCATATTTCAGTCTGTCACTCAGAGCACCACCTCCCTATTCCTGAGGCAAAGCTAATGGGGGGAGGTGAGAAGAGAACAGGAAAAAAACCACACACAGCTGAATATTACTGCCAGGTTTACTTCATCTCTGCAGGTGGTCCCTATTGCCATGAAATTCTCTTGCAAACCCCAGCAGCCTTGGGGTTATTCCAGCCCCGCACAGACCTTCCTGAACTAGTGATATGGAGAACTTTAAAACCGTTATTCTGATAAAACCTTACAAAGTGGAAAAAAAAAATCTGAAAGCATTCCAAAATGGAGATGGAAGACAAAACATAGACTGAAAATATTTTACAGCACACTAACAGCTCTGTTTTACTTTTCACGTATTCTTTGCTATAGCATCAGAGCAATCTATTAGACAATGGAGGATTCTGTCGAGCGCATGCACTGGGTTTCACATGCCCTGGGCAAGACAACCTCTCTCTGAGCCTCTTTCATCTGCAAAATCGAGACAGTAACAGTACTACCTCTTAGGGTTGTTATGAGGAATAAATCAAAATAATGGATACTAAGTGCTTAGCAGGGTGCCTGCAACATAGGAGCCATTCAGTAAATGGTTGTTTTTAACACCAGTATCCGGATGGTGATAAGGAAGGGCTGATTCTTGTTTCTCAGGAACCCTGTCTGGGAACTTGGGTTCCAAGCACAGCTCTCCCAATCAAACTATTACTTTACCTGCCCCACCCCCCCATTAAATGAGAGGATTAGACTAGATCATAGATGCTTTTCAACACTGACATAATACGATGCTTAAACCCAATCAGAAACCCCATAAGACACTGCCAAAGACAAAGAGGCCCAAATTTAGGCACCTGAAAGGTATTGCTTTATTTATACCTTGATGCTTTGCTTTTCCCAGCTCGGGCCCTTGTCCTGCTTCTCAGCGGGGCCCTGACTGTTCCCTGGTTTGCCCCATTGTGACAGGAGGAACCCACAGCCAAGGCCTCACCTCTGGCCTCCCTGCCCTTGGGGCACAGGAGTCTCCTGGCTCCGCCTCAGCTGCCCCGCAGAGGCTGCAGCATCAGTCCAGGGAAGATCTGAAAGGCTGATTAATTGGAGGGGCAGGATGGAAGGAAGGCTGCCCCTCCTGCATGCGAGCTTCTGCGAGCCTGAGCCCAGCTGGAAGGCCTGTCTAATTTTAGGGCCGTTGGAATTTGAAGGCCGAGCTAATTTTAGACTCAGCCTCATCAGGGTCTCTTTTAAGGCCTTAATGATGATGTTTTGGTGAAAGAGAGGGTGCTTTTTGGAACCAGAGATGTCTGAAAAGCGATGCTCTGGACATGAGCAGGGGAAAGTTGCCTGGCCAGTTGGGACAGCTGGCCAGTCTCAGGCCATCCTGCCTGCTCAGCTGTTATGTATATATCATTGTGCCTGCTGACTTGTTAAGTTTCCATGGCCCACAACCAAGATACACTCTGCTTTAGCATTAATTCTGCTCATCTGTGATCAGATGTTGGTGTTTTTTGTAGGTATTATATCTTACCATTTTTAGATACCACCGATGAAAGCTAGGAGGGAGAAGGGCATACCAGGCATCAGATGTGAGCTCTGTTTCATATTTGTAACTTTTCAAAGGTGTGAAGTGCCCTGCTGGGGAAAAGCCAGCCTCAACAGGGATTTTTCAGCTGAGTTTCAACCCCAAATACCAAGATAATCCATTGAAATCTACCACGAGATCTTGAACATCAGTGCAGTGCAACCTAGCATTTCACAGTGGGTTCTTCTTTGCAAAGCCCCTGCACAGCGAAAGTGCTTATTTTTGCTCTTTCCTCCGGCAACCCCTGACAGCTGTGGTCCCGCTGGGACCTAAATTTATGTTTTCAAAATCTGAGTACCCCAAACTGAAGAGCAACCTCAAAGCTGAGTCTTCCTCATTTGAAGTTAGGCTCACTGGCTGGTTTTGGTTCTGTTTGTGTTGATTTCTCAGATCAAGTTTCTCTTCATAATCTTTCTATGTTGGGTAGCTCATAGTAAATCCCCCAAAGATTTCCAGGCCCGTTTTTGGTCTAGCTCTGGGCTCTTGCATGCGCTCCCGCGGCCTTCAAAGATTGTGTGGACAATTTGTGCCGTGCTGCATGCCAGGTGAGGTGCCGCCGGGCTGTGAGGAAGGCAGAGGCGAGGCCACTTGATTGAAGGTAAAATATTCTCCTGCGTGCCCTAGAGGATAAGTGGAAATAAAACAGCATTGTAAAATTGCCTCGGTAATTGTGGCTTTAGCAGCTGCCGAGAGAGAATTGAGCAGCAGCGTTTTCTAGGGGAATGAAGTGATAGCCTGTGACTGAGGTGTGGTGGAATTTGCTTTGTAGATCTTTTTAAATAACATAGATACTCTTTATTTACTCCTACTCCACCTCTTTCTAAAAAGAATTTGAGAGCTTATGCAATAGAGTTACAGCAAATTGAAAATATAATATCAAGGCCATAAAAAAGGGGGAAAAATGCTACATGCCAAATTTGTTTCTGAGCTTCCTGGAAGCCAGAGGGAAGAAGGAGTTGTGGTAAGTACCTTGGTTCTTGAGATCATCCTCCGTAACACTGGCTTGAAGACTGGCAGGTGACCCTGTGAGACACCTCCCAGAGGTGTGTTTATCCCCAAATTTATAAGAGGCTTAACGTGGCAGAGCTTCCAGGTTCCGGGGGAAGATAACTGCTTCCCACCTCCCATGGGGAGGGTGTCTTTTGCAAGGGCACAGAAATAAGTGAGAGCTCCCTGCTAGTGCACCCCGGGGGCCTGGACCAAACTGCACCCTTGTCATTGTTGCACTGTGATGTGACCTGACTTTCCATTGGTTTCAGGTTACCGGATGCGATTGGGGTCTAGCACGGACAAAAAGGATTCAGGCCGCCTTCACGTGGACTTTGCCCAGGCCAGGGACGACTTCTACGAGTGGGAATGCAAGCAGAGGATGCGCGCCCGTGAGGAGCGGCACCGGCGCAAGCTGGAGGAGGATCGGCTGCGGCCGCCCTCGCCGCCGGCCATAATGCACTACTCCGAGCACGAGGCCGCCCTGCTGGCCGAGAAGCTGAAAGGTATGAGGCCGTTCACTCTCGCTGTTGTTCCTCAGCGTTAGCCAGTGCTCACTAAAAGAAAAACGCAGTGATCCCAAAGCGCAGAAACCCCGTGTGTTTTTGTTGTCCCTTCATGTGCTGATTTCATGTGAACTGGGTCACCTGGAAGCAGGAGACACCTGGATTTCCACATGTTGGTTGGAACACAGCCCTGCCCCTTTCCAGTGCTTTCACATGTGTTCTCATGAATAAGTGAGTAGTGTAATCAACAAAACTCATGGAAGGAGGGGCACGAGAGTCATCAGCGCCAGCCCCAAAGCAGGCTACTAGCTTCTGACCCGTGTTGATTGACTGGGCCAGTGTCTACTCCTGTGGTTGGGCAGGTCCTGGGGTTTCTCCGGCTCTGTAGAGTTTGCACCTGTGGTGGACCCTCAACGCCTCCCTTGAAGCACATCAGAAACGGAGGTGGGTCTGTGGAGGATAGAAGAGAAATGTAGACTAGGATCCCTGTCTTCAGAGATGGAATTGAAGGACACTCTTAACACCTACAGGATAATTAGGAAGAAGAGCACATATATTTCTTTTCTTTAAATGTTTGCTGTGCTCCTCTTCTGGTGTTTGATGCTGTGGGAGAGAAAGACATGGACGCTTTAGAATCTGCCTATCATTTAGTACAGAGGATTGGGGAGGGACCAGATTTCGAAGTTAGGATGATGTGTGTGAACTCTGTTCCACTGTTGATCAAAGTTGTGTGACCTAAACAGCATCTGTGCATTTTACAGGCAAATGATGGTCAGACCCTCCTCAGCCATTGGACATGCCAGGTTTTAATGACAGAACATAGGTCACAGTCACTGGCCACATGTAGGTGTCTACAAGTAAATGACTAACTGTAATACAGAGCAAATGACCTGATTGTCAACCAACATGTGAGCAACATGCTTTGGGAACTCAGAGACAAGTGTGAATAATGTTGAGGAAATTCTCAAGAAAGTCTTCACAGAGAAGGCAGAATTTGAACTTTGCAGGATAAGCGAGATTTTTCCCTCAGGAGAAGAAGGGGTCTAAAGAATTCCTAGTCAGAAGCTGGAGCCCTGGAAATAATGACACATGTAATAAATAAATATAAGTAAATAAAACAAAGGCATGGGGGAGAAAGGCATGTCACCTGCTCCGTCAAACACGCACACTGCATGAAAGTTTATAGAGCAAGGTGAAGCTGGAAAAGCAGTCTCGGGCCAGTTGGTGGAGCCCTGAAGGCTGCCACTGGATTTGGGTTTTATGCCATAAACAATGGGGAGGCCATTAAAGATTTCTTACAACAGGAGAGATGTGATTGATCCTTTGAGTATTTTAGAGCATAGCTTGTGTATTGATGGCAGTGTGTAAAGTGGATTGGATGTTTACACTGAAGAAAATATGTGAAAAGCTGCCCAAAACCTATTTTAGGAAGATAGGAAGTTGACATTCTATTTCTTTAAAAAATAATTTTTTAAAAAAAGACTTCTAGCCTTCATCCCCTGTCCAGGCCTTGGGAAGCCCTTATCAGCTGCAGTTGCCACTGAAATGTCCCATTTTAACCACAGAGTGCTTCTTGCCAATGCTTTTGGTGCATGTTCTGCTGCTCTGAAAAGGTGTGTCTTACAGATTTCAATACATACACTGTAGCTGTCCCTTTAATAAAAAGCATATAAAATGCAAATGCAGGCATCATCTCACTTTTCCATTCAGGCTAGAAACCATAAGGAGTGGCCAGAATGAGAAAGAGCAACATCAACCAGGAGTGTTGATTTTGGAACAAATAATTTTTTTTAAAATACCCAGTACATTGTGTAGTATCAGCCTGTGAGCTTCACAGACTAAACCGTATTCAGTCATGTCCGCACCTAGAAGTGGTAAAGACTAACGCCTTGGTTCTGTGACCTCGTGGAGGGATTTCACAAAAGCTTGGCATCTACGGTATGTTCTTTTTAAGAAACCAGCACAGAAGTGCCGATGCGTGTAAGAGGTACACACCATTGCCTTTCCTGTTAGAGGATAGCAGATGGGGATGTCAATTTGGTGAAGTAATTTGCAAGCCTTGCCATTTCAAAAATATATATTTATGTAGATGAGTATAATTTGCAGAATTTAGAAGCTGCACCTTTGCCAAGTACTGTGTGATCCCTTGAGGAGAGAACAGATTGGAAATTTTAATAGATGGCTGTTAGAGTAGAATGAACTAGCTGGGGATACATCTTAGGCAACAGTCAGGTAATATCAAGCTTGACAATTTCAACCCAAGCTCAGGGTTTGGAATATAAACAGCATTTAATTGCTTAGGAAATTGGCTGCCTCAGAGAGGAAATCCACTCCATGCTCCTTATAACGCTGCAAAGCCAGACAGGAGGAGCCAGGGAAACTGTTTCCCTGAAGATGATTTCATTGATGTGGAGACAAAAATGCAGTCGAGACCTAGTGAAGAAGACTGGGTGAGAAAGGAAATGGAGATGCAATGTGAAAATACCTAATTGGATTTGATTTTTTTTCCTCCCCTGAGACATCTTGCTGTCTTAGGTTTATTATTTTTTTTCCCATTTTACAATATACTTGTTTATTCTTAAATTTTCTTTTTGAAAATCAGCTTTATCCAGCAAAATCTATGCAAGCCAAGTCTTTATGATGACCCACAAGGTTCCCATATCCTGCCCAGTGTTAAAACTATGCACGTAGTAGCTGCTCACTAAATTCATTTCTTTCTCTCTTCCTTAGCTGTTTGGATCTATGAGCATGGTGCGTTCCCAGCCAGTAGTGCTACCAGGCATGACCAGAGGTGTAGGGAAATGATATGTGCTTGGCCATCATTCCTTTCACTCTACAAGTGTTTGTTGAGCTCTTTTTATATGCCTGGTACTGTGCTAAGCACTGGGAGGAAAGAAAACAGCATGCAAGCCCCTGCCTCAGAGAGTTTAGGTTTCTTGAGTGACAGAGGCAATTACAAAGCACTCTGTACATACTCACTATTATGCATGGGAAGAGCAGGGTGCTGTCTAGAAGAGACGCAACTAGCCAGGCAGTGGTGGGTTGAGGGAGAGAGGATCATCTGGGACCAGGTAACCCCAATCAGCGGCCACTGGGCCTTCTGAATTCAGAGGAAACAATGAGTTGTAATTGTATAGTGTATAAGGCACTAGCGTGTCTGTTACGTTAATACCAATTCTAAAAAAGAAAATTAGCGGGCACCCTGCTGATTAAATAGACATTGTTCTGAGACAATTCAACTTAATGAAGACTGACTGGGAAGTAACTGCTCACAGACCCAAAGTTTATAGCATGGCTCTGAGAAAGTGAGGAGCTCAATAACACCATAATTACGCTTTATTGGAAACAGTAGCACCAGGCAGATGAGATAATGAATTTCAGTGTGTCTAACAGAGACCATCCACCCCTGGAGGAACCCTGTGTTTGGACTGTGGAAGGAAGAGATTGATTTCGACAGTGAGGAAAGATTATATCCTAATTCACTGGGGGTTTCTCCTGGCAAGAGCATTTAAAAGTTTTTGTGTACTTTTTACCCCCTTTGGAAAGCTTCACCTAATCTTTCATTATGTGATGAAATGAAGAGTTTCTCTCTGCATCAGGTGAAGTTTTGACAAAGCTTTGCAAGCATCGCCCTTGGGATTCCCTGATGTGTCATTAGGAATTCAGCCCTCCTGGGATCAGCATCCCTAATTTCTGGAGGACTAGGCTCCGATTTGCATACAGAACTGCCCCTGTCAGCCTGCCAGAGGGGGAAAGGGTGGAGGTGGCGCCAGCATTTTGCTGAGATGGTTGTCAATATTTATAGTGCCAAGAAAGTAAAAATCAATAATGCTACGAGCCAAGTGGAAGTTCCATTAGCTAAAAGCCAGGCTGCCTTTCTTAGGGCAAAGGAAATATGAAGCACAGGAGCTCACGTGGGAACCGCTTCCTTGGGCATTTCTGACCTTCACAGAGGCAAGGTAGGCCATTCCAGCTGGAAGCATTTTGCTTGACCCCAAAGCAGAAATAATCAGTGCATTTTCATATTGCTTCCCTTAATTTTCTCATCTTTTATAGGTACTCAATAGTTGGGAAGTCTGTGTGTGTGTGGCGGGGGGAGATAGAGGGGAGCATTAACCATTCGTATAGCCTTTTAGCCTTTTATGCTATCCATGATTTGGAGGATAAGTAAGGTACCAGCCATTTTGATGCTTAACTGAGCAGCCAGAAAATGAAGATTTGTTTAGGGGTGTCCACTGTTTAGGGACACAGAGTGAAACTTTGGGAATGTGGCAGTAGCAATGCTTTGGCCATCCTGGAATTCCCATTCTTCTTGGGTCAACATGTTATTGTACAATGTGAGCTATTTCCAGCTATCATAGAAGCCAGAAATCAGTGACACACCATTCACTATGTGTGCGTGCACATGTGTGCATGTCCCTATTTCTTTGGAAAGAAAAGTGTTGTAGAATGCCTTCCTTTTTGTTTTTCTCGTTCTCAAGACATTTTGTTCGAACATGGAATCTTCCCTCCTGTTGTTCCTTTATCGACTCAGCCATCAATAAGGGTCCTACAGCCCACCTAAGTTTTTATATTCACTGTCCATGGCCTGAATTTTAACCACCTATTGTTCTGAAATTCAAAGCCAAATCTTCTTCTGCACACAAAGGGGAAGAAAAAACTACTTACCAATTTGCTTCCTTTTCCCCTTCATTATCTACACATCATTTTGGTTAAAGTCCCCCACCTGCCGAGTCCTGGGCTCCGTGCCACACCCTGGGGTTTCAGATGGGACTGCAGCATGGCTCTGCCTTTGATGAGCTTGCAGTTCAAGGGCTGCTGAAGGATACTATGGCAGCGAAATCATGACCATCTTACAAATAAAAAATAAACATGCCAATGATTTTAACTCACTAATGAATGGGGAAATCAGTAAGTTAAAACTGGTTCAAAACAGAATTTGCTTTATAAAGATTTATGTTTCCTACTGGACAGAAATTCATTTGGATTTCTATGGAGAAGAATTATTTGCATTGTTATCAGTTTTTCACAATTTATGCTCTATCCCTACAGAGTCGTAAAATAACCTAGTCCAAGACAATCAAAGGTTCACACCCCTGTAGGATCAGATCATACCAGCAGGGGCTGGAAAGGATCCTCTAGTCCATGTCCAGCATTCCATCGAAAGGATCTGTGGTAATCTCTATGCCCGTTTCCAAGCCTTCAACCTTTTTTTTCACATTTTCTTCCCTCGGATAGGGATGACAGATGTTTAAGCAGCTATTCTTTAAATGGGGGAGGGGTTTTGGGGTCAGGGCTTCACAAAGCTCCTAAGAATCACATCAGATCCTTTTAATAGTCTCCACTATCTCAGTTTTCCATTTCTGCTTTTCATTCTCTCTTAACTTAGACGAGCTTCTAACCTGCTCTCCTGGCTTTCCTTGAGTGATTTCTTCCAGTACTTCTCAAACTTTAATGTGCATATGAATCACCTGGAAGAGGATGCAGATTGTGAGTCAAGAAGCCTGAGTAAGGGCGAGTCTGCCTTTTCAACAAGCTCCCAAATGAGGTTCATGCTTGTGGTCTTTGAATAGCAAAGATTTATCCCATACGCAGTTTTTTTTTAATATCTACCATATGCCAGGTGCTCAATAAACGTGGAAGAGAAGGGAAGGGAGGGAGGTTGACAATGTCAAGGTAACCAGAAATGAAATGAGATGGGTATGGATTCAGGTAGTAATAGATAATAATTAGAATCTTATTTATTCTTCACAAAGCTAAAAACGGTTATTAACTTCCCAGAATTGAAAATGCTTTCAAAAAGATTGAGTCATTTGATAAGCTGGTTAGCGCCCTGCTGCAGAAGACTTTGCCTCTGTGTGGTTATCTGACATTACTCTTAACTTTTTTTGCCAATGGCAGTGACCTCAGAGGCCTGACAGATAACAGGACCAGGGAGCTTAAGTGCCATGAGAACATTTATCTCTGGCAAACAATGTGAAAATACTCTTTCACATGGGACTTAAATGTTTATTTATCAACTGATGTTTCCCAACTTTTGACCATGAATCTGTGGCTTTCTAGTACTAATCACTGCGAATCTTCTAGAAATAAAGTGTGATGAAATATACTCTACGAAGAGAAAATCTCAGAGTGACCAGAAGATTGGAATATGTTTTGGAAGTGTCAAAATTCAACTGAATAAATTTTAAGCATCTTATTGGTTTTATTCAACAATTCGTGAATCGGGCAGCATCCCGTCTAGCAGAGAGAAAGCAGCTCTGAGGAGCTGCACACAATGAAAGACTTTTATAGGCAGAAGGGAGCAGGACAAGGAAGTTGTACTAGCAAAAAGTGGATTGGTTGTGACAAGGTCACTTCCCTTTAGGGGACTGCACGGGTCTGTCAGGTAGATGATCTCACTAGTGCTGACCAGGTGATTCCTGATTGACTGGTTTAAGATTCTGTTTCTGGGAGAGCTGAAACTGTAATTAAGTATCAGTTTGGTGTTGTGGGGCTTAGCGTGACTATTTTGGATCTTGTTTTTAACAGAAGTTTTATTCTCATGTTAGCCCCTCAAAACTGGAGACGGATCCATAAACCGGTAATTACTGTACAGAGTGACCAATACTTTAATAGCAGGATATGCAGGGAATTGTGGAAACATAGCAAAGGGACACCCAATTCATTTTAGGGTTCCAGGAAAGCTTCCTTGATGAAAGGCACCTCTGCTGAGTCTGAAGGGAAGAATAACAGACAGCTGGACCAGGAATGTGCAGGCCCCTAGGATGAGTGCATAGCCAGTGCTCAGGCAGGGAGGCATGGCCATGCTGTTTAACAGAGAAGAGGATGAGAAAGGAATGGGGGATGGATTGAAGGGCAAAACGCAAATCAAGGGAGGCCGTGGAGCAGACATTTGCGGTAACCCAGGTGTGACATTGTGAGGACCCTGATTAGAAAACATTGAGCAGTTTTTAATGAGAAAATGGTCTATATTCATTCCATAATATGCCAATTTTCCCAATTCTTTCTGTGGGAAAAGCACATCTGCACATTCTAATTTCTAAACTGCACCCATGTTCAGAGTTAGGCCTAAGCATGTTCACAGAAAGTATCTGGAATTTTTATAAGTGCGTCTTTGATGTGATTTTTATGAGCAGTGTTAATTTCTTTCCACATGAATAGCTTTAATAATGCTGCAATCTAAATCCTGTTTAAATTAGTTTATATTGTTTTCTGTTTTCTCAGTTGATCTTTCTACTGAATACAAAATTGAATTTACAGTTGGATATTGAAAATGACCACTCCCAATTCACTCCTGTAGCCATTCAGAGAGAGTTACTGGCCTAGTGTTAATTAATATAAAGTTACTTCTTACATGGCAACAGATATTGACTACACTTACCAGTCATGCCTTAACTGATGTTCTTTACATTTAAATTGAGTGTCAATACATCAATCATGCATTGGCTTGCCAGTTTCATAAAGTTCGGAAATGAGGATGAAATTGGGAGTTTTTAAAACTATATAAAGTCATGTGCTGCCTAATGATGTGTTGGTCTCTGACAGACCACGCATACAATGGTGGTCCCATAAGATTAGTACCACACAGCCTAGGTGTATGGTAGGTTATACTATCTAGGTTTGTGTGAGTACACTCTGTGATGATCCCACAATGACAAAATTGCCTAACGACGAGTTTCTCAGAATGCATCCCCGTTGTTAAGCGACGCATGACTACTTCTTTTAAACTAATGGAATTCTGCCTACTATTTCTTGTTGAAATGTCTTTCGCCTACTTACTTTTTAAATTGTATATATATTTTTTAAAGATTGAAACCTGAGCTAACATCTGTTGCCAATCTTCTTTTTTAAGTTCTTCTCCCCACAGCCCCCCAGTACATAGTTGTATATTCTGGTTGTGAGTGCTTCTGGTTGTGCCATGTGGGACACCGCTCCAGCATAGCCCTGACAAGCGGTGCCATGTCTGTACCCAGCATCCAAACTGGTAAAACTCTGGGCCATGGAAGTGGAGCACATGAACTTAACCACTCAGCCATGGGACTGGCCCCTAACTTGTATGTTTTTAATTGCTTAATCCTAAAAATGCTGTTTCTGTTTCTGAAAACTATCAATTAACTATAATCTGCTGGTGAACTTATACTCTAAGTCTAGGAGTGAAGAACTATAAAATTTGATTTTTAGATCATTTGAACAAACATACACTTTTAAGCACTTTTTTCTGACAGTAAATTAGGATATTTATGAACTGAGTGACCTCAAGCTAGAGAAGGAAAAACTACTGGTACACAAGGGGAAGAAAGATGAGACAGCATTGCTCTCTCTTCTCCTCGTAAGCTCTATGACAAAAACGTTGAGGATTTTTCTTTGTGTTATGTAGAGATGAAAGTCACAGCAAAGGGGAAAAATGGTACATGAAGTCAGTGTTTTCTTTTTTGTTGTTATTTTTTAAAAGGAAAAAAAGGATTTCTTATAAGCGTTAGGTTTATTTCTGCTGTCTTTTCGGAGGTCCATTCTCCTAACATATATTGGCAGGGAGAGAGGTAGAGAGTGCGAGGAAGCAAAATTTATTCTAACTGTAACGGTCGCAGTGGGCCTCTCACAAACATACTGCTAAATTATGGGCCTCTCCGTGGGCTGAACGTAATGTTAAGTTGTATGATGGATTTTATCTTATACAAGCTGCTCCGGTCCATGAAATGAGATAAGAAACCACTGCAGCTGGAGTTCACTGAGGGTTGAACTTAGACTGAAACTCCAGAGTTAACAAAATTGTATGAGCCAGCTGTGGTACTGAATGAGTGTGTCTCGTGCCTGTGGGTTGAGATTTTCAAGGAAACTTGAGTCTTTCACTTGCAGGGTGCCCTGTGGGCATTCCCTGGGCCAGTTATCTCCTCTGGTGAAAGCATGAAGGCAGAGGGGGCAGGTTTGCACAGAAAAAAAGCTTTGATCCCCAAGCTCAGACACTGCCGCAGCGGGAGAGGTCTTGGAATGGTGGCTGATCAACAGCCTGTCGATATTAGCTGCTTTCCGTCCTGGAGAAGGTGGAGCACACTCCATATGCACTGAGTGAGGCTGATCCTTCTGTATTCAGTGCACATACCTCCTGAGCCAGCAACAGCCACAGTAAGGAGGTTGTACCCCAGTCTATGAGGGGGTTCCAGGGGTAAAAGATACTAAAGGTGTTTCTACAGTGCTCTACAAAATTCACAAAGTGCTCCAGAAATGAAGGTTTGGTATCATGTATAAAATACTAACAACAATGGTTGATTAAAAAAAACATATGGTGGGTAAATTAAAACACCTTTACCAAACATAAATCATGCTGTATCTTCTCATCTGGAGAGAGAGAGTGTGTGTGTGTGTGTGTGTGTGTGTGAAAACAACGCATGAGGATGTCTCTCATGTCCCTCCAGTGGAGAGAACATCATAGGCTCTCAGGATTTGTCAAATAAATGAGTATGAATCTGAATCTTCTAGTCTAATTTTACTCCTTATTTTTACTGTTCAGACTGTACCCAGTTTACTGGAAAAATGTAGGATATTTTTCTTAAATCACATGTCCCAAGGGTAGAAAAATAACAAAGGAAAGACTTGTTCCCTACAGTTTGCCTGCGAAATGTACAATGAGCCTTCGGCAGTAGGATCGATTAATGTTGTAATAACTGACATACAACTACCAGTTCTAATTAACTTAATCACCTTCAAACTTGCTTTTTCTCTACCTCCAAGCCGCACAACACAGGTCTGTTCCAGTTCCCATTCGTGAACAGGCAAGTCTTTCTGGTTTCTTTGAAATAAACGTTATCACTTATTTACAGATGGAACCTCATTCCTCACTCCTGTGTTGCCCACATACACCCCTTATACCAGGTTCAGATGTGTTTCCAGTAGCTTTCCAAGGCAAACACTGACCACCCCACGGAACAGGTCCTCTTTGGTTGAAAACAAAATATTTTATTTTTCAGCCTAACCAAATATGCTGTATCAAACCCAAAGTGAAATTAGTTTTGAACTGCAGTAGAACGAGAATTGACTTACTCCTGCTACCACCTTGGGAACGATATCTTACATTGCAACCAGTTTTAAAGTAATTTAATCTATCCTCCACATTTTGACACTAACTCAGCTGATTTCAAGTCAGAAAACTAGTATCACTGTATAACATTTCTGATGAAGGAATGAGAAATGAAGTGGAGGCCAAATAGATTAATAACAGTTTTTCAAGCCAATCTTAAGAAAGAGAAATCAGAGTCTGATGGAAGAATGAGGTTGTGCCGTATTACAAAGAATGCCCAGAACAGATCTTCTAAAATTGAGCTCATCATGTTGGTAAACGAGAGGCTGAACCCCACTTTGTTCTTCGGATGGTTGTATGGTGCTGTGGAGTTCAATGGGAAAAGAGAAGTTAAGTGATAGAGAAGTTTGTCTCAGAAAAGCTAATTTGTCAGGTTCTGAAAATATTATCCGCTAAGATGAGCCGTGCTCCGTCTTTTCAGAGGAACCAAAGTAAAGCATATTTTCTTGCCTTCGCGTGATTTGTCCTTGGTGGTTTTCCATTTCCAGATGATAGCAAGTTTTCAGAGGCTATCACAGTGCTGCTTTCCTGGATTGAACGAGGGGAAGTGAATCGGCGTTCCGCAAACCAGTTCTATTCCATGGTGCAGTCGGCCAACAGCCACGTCCGCCGGCTAATGAACGAAAAAGCCACCCATGAGCAAGAGATGGAGGAAGCCAAGGAGAATTTTAAAAACGCCTTAACTGGAATCCTCACTCAATGTAAGTAAAATTTTGGGGGCCATCTGTTTTGTTGTGATTTTGCCTTTTCTTTTGTATTTCATTTCATTTTTTTTTCATGTGGGGGTAAGTAGTTCAATAATTTCCCATTCTCCTCCATATTGAATGGCAAACCTCATAACCTATTTCATGTCCTGTGGCAACTTGGAGGAACACGGACCCTGCCCTGAGAGCTTGCTTCTCAAGGTGAGCAACGTTTCTGTAGCTTTTCCTCAGAACACCAAGCCCGGCCACCAGGGCAGGGCAGCCAGATGTGTCTGTGCCGGCTGGACCCACTGCAGTTCACACCACACCTGCGGGGTGGCTGTCCGCACAGCCCCGCATGTCCCTCTAGGGCTACAGTAGGAAGCAGACCCTGAACGCATTGTCCTTGGGCTCTGGTTAGGAAGAAGGTACCGACAGAAAAACTCCTCCTCAGGATCCTTTATTTGAGGTGAGCTTGGCTGTCAGCATGGCGGCTCAGAAGTCGAGACTTTTCTGCAGGATTATCTTTTGTCCTTTCTTCATTTGGAAAGCAAATGGCCCTAACTACTTAATGCTGGTGATTTTTCATGTCTAGATCCTAAATTGATGAAGGAGTATAAATGGGGCTTTCTTATAGAACAATAGTCAGGGTAATTACCCAGGGCTCTATTCAAAAAAAGGGCGTATGTTTTTTTTATGGGCACTCTATCTGTGTCTGTAGTTAACGTCACAGCAGCCTAATGCATCACAGCTGCTGATGTTCCCTTGCCTGGTAAAAGCCACTGAATGACACTGTAACAATGCCCGTTCCATTCCATACCAGCTGCAAGGGCCCCGCACGGGATCGCAACATATGCGATTTACATATTCATTCCGAGAATAAATGTTATTTTCAATGTTCTAATGTGCCAAAATGCCTATCACCTCTTTCATCAGTGTAAACCCAAGGGATAGTGTATCTGTTAGGATGGGTGAGAGAGGGAATGAAAAACCAGAATCTTAAATGTAAAAGTGTTTTTATATGACTTTGTGGCCAAAAGACCGTTTTTGCAGCAGCATAGAATAGCATAGATTCCCCAGTCTTGAGGAATGGCCCTTTATCCAACCGTGTGTGTCCAGCACTTCTGAAGTTAGGGTTTCCAGGGATAGGATCAAGAACACTAATGGCATCCAAAAATGATACCACTTTTTAAAGGAGGGAAGCAAAGAATGGATTAGTGGCTAGAGGAAAGGTGACGGTGGATTTGTAATGGGGAGAAGGGAGAGAGGAAAAGGCCACACAATTCTAATAATACAACTCCAACAAAGTTATGACAAGAAGCCAAATACCTGAACAGTAGAATGATTACCGATTACCTTCTGTTCACTAGCATCCATTTTAAATAAATTCTCATTCTTATGCCATTTACAGTCCCACCTGGCAGGCAAGACTCAATGCTTGACTTGACTCTGACACTGGAGACAGGAAGGCGGACACCCTTAGAACTGGGGAGGAATTTAGTATTCGTTGGCCATATCTGTTGAAAGAAGCATCTATTAAAATGAGGCCCTGATCTCATGGCTGAAAGAATACCATGTAACTAACTTTATACAGGTATAAGCTGGCCTAGGTCTGAAGCCGCTGAGAGAGAAACAAAGAGGTCTAGCATGTGGGGATCCAAATATCAGTGTTTTATTACTCATAAAAGCTGAACAGGAAAGTGAGGTTGAGATCTGCAGCAATAATGGGCTTCCTAATGCTGGGCCTCAGGAGTGAGCATCTGGCCACAGGCAGCACTGAAGGCCACAGGCTTCTTCCTCTGGAGCTGGCACCTGTATTTTCCACCCAGTGCATAGACGAGAACAGGAAATGAGTGCGCACCACAGGCAGGCTGGTTCCCTCTCTCCCTGAGAAGGAGGGAATGAAGGGATGGAGCAGGGCCTGGAATTTTTGAGGGAAATCCCACCTCGTGGAAACCACAAGAGTGGAGATTACTGTCACAGATACCTCTTAGGCACCTCGTCCATAAAATATCAAAAATTGAATTCTTTTAATCTTCAAACCTGTTCCTCTTCGGGTTTTTCCTTCTCATTTTAGTAAATTGTCAGACCAAAATCCTATAAGTAATTTTTATGTGCACCATCTTCCACCATCAAAGCCCATATCTAGGCCATCAGGAAATCCCATTGTTTCAGCATTCAAAAATGACCCACTTTTCTTCATTTCAACTGCCACCGTTCAAGTGCAGGCTGCCTGAACTAAGATAATAGCTTAGTGTGTCAGTTAGCTATGGTGTCCACCTGTGAATAACAGAAAACCCTGCTAAACTTTATCTTAAATAAATAGAGTTTTTTCTTCTCTTACACAGAAAAATCCAGATTTAGGTGTTTGTTGGCAGTGGTTCAGTGGTTCAAGGTTGTCAGGCCTAAGGTTTCTATGATACTAGTAGCTTTTCCTAGATAGTTGTCTAAGATGACTGCTGTTGCTCCTGCCATCACATCTTTTCTTACAGGCTGGAATCGCATGAGGAAAAAAGAAAGAGGAAGGCATACCTTTAGAGCAAGAAAGCAAAACTTTCCCAAAGATCCCCAACAGACTTCCATTTATGTCTCATTGTGCAGAATTATTACATGTGGCCCTGCCTGGCTACAAGGAAAATGGGAAATATACTTTTTTGGCTGGGCCCATTGCTCTCCAGAATAAAATTGGAGTTCTCATTGTAAGGAAGAAGGGGAGAATGGCTACTTGGACGCACTTTGCCCTTTTTGCCATACATTGTCTCTCCCTTTCTACTTTTACTCCAGTTCAATCTGTTTTTCACATGTCGTTTCATATAATTCGGATCATATCTTCCCCACTTAAATCCCTTGAGTAGCTGCCCACTGCTCTTGAAATAACATTCCCTCTCCCCAGCCAATAAAGCTCTCCTTGTCTGCCTCTTCAACATTGGCTTTCCCTTGACTCATCACACGTCATCCCCACTGACCTCCTTCCTGCTGAACCCATCAAAGCTGCCTCCCACCTCCGAGCATCAGGGCATCATTTGCACATCTGGTTCCCTCTGATGTGCTCTTCCCTGCACCCTCCCCCCTCCCGCCCCCCCCCCCCCCCCCCCCCCCCCCCCCCGTCTTTGCATGCTTGAATCTTTCTCGTCCTTTAGGTCTTGGCTGAAAGGCCACCCCTTCAGAGGGTGCCTTTCTGATCCACTCTCTCCTAGTTGTTCACCATCACTGATCTTCTTAGGTCTTTAAGAGCACTTATCAAAATGTGTAATGATTTAGTGATTTGTCTGCTTTTGATTATTAGAACAAGGATCCAAAAGGAAAGGACATGTCTCTTAGTCATCAATACGTATCAAGTGTCTAGAACATAGAAATATGCAACAAATACTGGTGATGAGTGAGTAAATGAATGAATGAGTAAATTGGAAGGAAGGTAGGAAGGAAGCCTGAAACAGTGAGTTCAGAAGTTTCCAGGGACCTCACAGAGCACTTTGGCATTGGTGTTGGCACTGTCCATGGATAATGGGGTTTCAACTTACATGTGTAATCGAGCAAATCAAAAACAGAGCTCACTGCTATTGCTTTCGTTGGAAATCGCTGTACTTTACCAGATACTTGGTAGCAAGCTAGTGGATATTAGGAGAGTCGGGATGAAGGAGTCAACAGGAAAATTCGTGTTGACATATCCCCAAATGTAACTGTCCAACAACCTTGGCATTTCCCATCTACCTGCTACTATTTGGGAGATCCCACCTAGCCCTGGAATTTCATTCTGGGAAGTATTTCAGCAGCCAGCAGATATCAACAGAGATTGTGAAAATCCCAGCTGATCTTGACAGCCCACAGTGCTAGCTAAGGAGTACACATCCCAGGCATGAATTGCCTCAAGGGCCTTCGTGTGAGTCCTTGATAGCCAAGACCCTTCAGGATGACTTGAAGGTGGGAGATACCTTAAATGTGAGCCTGAGCTGGAATTAAGCCTTTGAGGTGGAACAGGAAGATTGCATATCTCTCTGAGCAACCTCAGAATTTTCCATTCTTTTCTACGTGCTTTTACTAAGATAACTACTCCCCAGATGCAAAGGGGAACTAAATCCTAACACTCATCATGAAAATATTAGCCGTGACCTGGCTAACCTGCTAGGTGTGTGCACATTTCATCATCCTTTGAATTTTAAGTATATCTTGTTCCATGTCTGATGGAGTGATGTTTGTCTCAACCACATTTTCTGCTTTCCCCAGCTCCATTCAGTGTGGTGGGGTGGGTTTGGTATCAGTACATGGGGCTGCTTCTAACAATAACTGCTAAAGTCCACAGTGATTGACACACTTGCTGCAGTTTCCAAAAGCAGAACCAGTCATACCCCTATTTATCTGCATTAATATTCCTGGCAAACACCACAGGAATCACATTTTGGCTTTATGAGTTAGAATTCGCTTAGGCTTATTAAGCTCTAAAATTCAAGAATGGCATCTCAGCTTTCTTTCTCTGAAGTGGCTGCAAATCTCCTGGTCATTTAGCAGTAGCCCTGAGTGCTCCCTCTCACATAAAAGATCTCCATGGTGTCAATGCTGTCTCCATAGCATCCCATGGCAGCTTCTCCATTAGAAAGCCAAGAGTGTCAGGAAATTGTTCTGAGGCACTTTGGAAGTAGATATATTGATGAACTATCTTATTAGAGCAGGTGAGGCTGGCCTGGTGTCCTGAAGGGAGGGTTTATTTAACAACTTCCAGGAAAGTTCAGGTACATTGCAATGCTCCAAGGGTAAAAGTGTGGGTCCCTATGTAGATTTTGTTGGAAATAGCTGACTGGTTGAACAGGAGAAGGGAAATGTCATTTAGTGTTAGCCCATTAAGCTGGATGAGATGCACCTGTCTCCTCACCTTGCTCGTCATAGTTTGAGCAAAAATAGCATTTGCTCCAAGGGGAAAAACCAAAAACCGTTAATAATAGCATAAAGAAAAAGTTGTGATTTATTTCAAGGTCTACATCAAAGTCTACCAGTTACTTTCTAGCTTCGTTGGTGCTCAGTTCTGCCAAACTTTGTTTAAGTTCTAACGTTTTTCGTATCTCTGGTCTTCACCCCAGGACCAGCTATTAAATATAATCAAATAGGCATTGTTTCCATCTGAGCCTTGGCTTAAAGCATCAAGGAGGAACAACTAAACCCAGCCGACAGTTTGGGGAGTACAGCATCCGTCCTCTTCTGTTTGGGATCATTTTTTCCTTCTGACCACAGATGTGCAGTTATCAAAGATGCTGGATGCGGACATCATCTATCCTGGCATGGCACCTGGGGCTTTCTCTTCCCTTCTGGGCCAGCTGGATAGAGCTCATTTGATGAAGAAGAAAGGAAAACAACTTTTAGCACAGGTGAATCATCTCATTCTTATGTCATCTTATCGTTATGTCATCCTTGTCTCATCTTGATGTCATTTCTTAACCTGTCCATTTGGCAGAAACTTCCCCAGGTTTCCCAACTGAGAGACTTTTGGCTTTTGATCTTCTTTGCTTTTTAATAATGTATACTTCATAGGAACTCCCCATAGGCCTGCTTGCTCTCAGTTTTTCAGTTATGAGCAAAGCTTGTCATTTCAAAGCTCAGAGAGGAGCTGTTTACAAAGTTCAGGGAGCGTGTACCACAGCCTTCAATTATTAATATGCATGCCAAGATGATCAATTGTGCATGCCTTGTTACAACACACACACATCTAATGAAAATTTAAACACTCCATGATAGTCCCACTTTGGTACTTTCCCAACATGCTTCCTGGTAAGAGAGAAGAGAGAGAAGGGAACAAAGTGGGCAAAAGGCAGATGGGAAATCAGACAGTGACAGAGAAGGGTTTATTAAGGTTCATTTAGGGATACGTGCCATACATATAGTGCGCAGGACTGAAAAGTAGAAATTGTAGAATGTCTGAGCTAGAGGCGACCTCAGAGACTGGTTGGCCCAAACCCTCCCATTTTATAGAGGAGGAAACTGAGGTTCAGAGTGCAGATGTGATAGGCCTTGGTCATTTAGCAATTGATGGGCAGATTAGAACTCAAGACTCTTGTCGCCTTGTACAATGTGCTTTCTACCACCACACGTGTGTGGGTTTTTTTAGTGAAAAGTACAACTGATCAGAGAGGGATATTATAACTGTAAATTTATAGTTTACAGGTGGAGTTGGACAAGTGTGCTGGCATCACACTGAATATAGATGCTGCTCTCTGGTTGGAAAATGAAGTCTTTGCCTCGAGCTCTTGTCCTCTTTTCACCTCCGCACTCGTACACTTCTGCTGCATCCCTTGCCTGAAGATTTCTCCTCCTCCCCATGCGGGAATTGAAGCTTCTGTCACACTTCCTCCATGAAACCTTTACCATCTATTACAACTCAGAATCATCGCCCTTTCTTCTTCCTTCTGCAGTGCTTGTTAATACTATCTCCTTGAGCATTTAGTTATTTTCTAAGCATCAGCTTTTTGGTTTTTTTAATCTAACAAGATTTTAGGCTAAACAGTGACAGAGGCCATTTGCTGTTCTCTTTTCCCACCTCATTGCACCACTCCTAGTTCTGGCATAATTCTTGTAAGCACCTCAGCGCAGATACTAGGTGCTGATCAAATATCCTAGATGGAAATGAAGGTGATACTGGACATAGGGCTGGAACCTAATAACTGCAAAATGTATTCTATATGTTGAGTTTTGGGGTAAGCCATGACCTCAACTGGCTTTGCTCTAATATTCCATTCTACCTAAAGGTAAAATACGTAGAATATACTTTAGTTGAAAATTTTACAGTAGAAGTATGACAGTACTATTATGAATATTATTTTAACCTGGAGATTGGAAAGGTTAGAACAGTCATTGCAAATTTGCTTTACACATTTATGATAGGAAATGGCATCAACCTCATCATCTTGAAAATAGCAAAGAGTGGGAAGACTTTTGACTAGGCGTGAAGAGATCCTGGTTCTAATCCCAGCTTGACCATTAGTTTAGCCAGGTGACTTTAGGAAAGTTATGTCTGCCCAGCAGCCCTGTGAATTTTAAGCCACATTTCATCCCTGAGAGTGTGTGCGTGGCACCCTGCCGGTGCTGCAGACTGGTCAAAATTCTCATCAGAGAAGCAGCGCCTTGCACTCACCGTTCCCCTCTGTCGTGTCCTAATCTATTTTCTTGACTAAAATCGTAAAAGCCTCAGGTGTTTGAATGAATGATGAAATTCATCCACAAATATTTATCAGGTCCCTGCTAAGCGTCAGGTAGAGCACTAAGGGTGGAGTGAAATGCGAGGGGTTTCTGATCTTCATGTGTACCATGATTCCCCTCTCAGGCAGATTGGTGTCCTCGTCCACATTTCTTCTGTGTAAAATTCTCTCTCTGAAATCATTTATTTCGTAGGAACATCTCAGCTCAACATTTTTTTTTATTTCCACCAAGGGAAATTTGGCTTCTATGTCCCTGCTGTTGAAAAAGAATTTTAGGAAGTGTTAAAATGTTTTCCCGTGTCTGTGGTCGTCATTGCTATCCTTCATCCATGGGAAAAAAATTCCCCATAACTGCTTTAGCAACTCGACAGATTTTCTGTTTTTCCTCAGCATCATACAGATAGCTATATTTGCCAATGTTTTAAGTGCTAGAAACATAATTTTCATTAAAAAAAAAAAAATACCTCTTTGCTCTCAGGGGATAAATGTCCAGAGAAAATATTTTTTATAAACACTTCAAATCAAGGATGAGCACAGAATTTCCTCTTTCACAGGATACTGAAACTGAGAGTAGAAGATGCTGGAAGCCTGCCAGAACTGAGTTGGGCCTTTTTTGCTCTCTCTCCTTTCAGACTCACTGAAAATCTATATACTAAGCCAAGTAATACCACCATGATATTAACATTAAAAAAAGGTTTTTTTAATGATAGCAAACTATGAGAGAGAAGTTAAGTCTTACACTCTGGGATGATAGAAAATTGTAGAAGGCTAGATTTCAGTAATTAATATATGTGTGTTGAGTGAAGCAAAGAGATTCAGGAAAGATATAACTTTTGGGAGGCAAAGATGAAAACCCTGCTACCTTGATATGAGCCACTTGCAAAGACTAGAATAAAAGCCACTGCCAAGTGTAAGGGTGTTGGAGGTGGTGGTGATAAGGGGGAGGTGCTATGAGGTAACAGCCTCTGAACTAGTTTGGAAAGAATCCACACGTAGAAAATTTTTTCACGAAAACTTTGTAAAGCCAGGACACTTTCAAACTAGCTCTGAGGAAAAGTGAGGTGTCAGTAAAGTTACTTTAAGGCAAAGATGATGTGTTCTTGACTCGTGCCACTGAAAGAGAAGTACAACTTAGTGTTTATGCTCAAACACGCAAAAACAGTGTCCAGGGAGGATCATGAAAGAGTAGCCACAGACCGAGTGAGAAGAGTTCTATTTAAGGAGACAAACTGCTTAGGTCTGCAGGCACCTTCTCTAGCAGGGTACTTGTGTGACCCACAAAGCCAAAAATATTCACTCTCTGTTCCTTGGAAGTTGGCTGACCCCTGTCCTGTAGGATCACAGAGGTCAGAAGGATATTAAGGATGGACTAGTCTATCACCCTTTACCTGGGGATTCAGTCAGAGAGAGGCTTTCTTCAGGCCTCACAGCTGCTTAGCGGGGAGCTGCGACTTCACCAACACAGGCTTCCTGGCTCTCCCTCCCCTCTCACGTGCAGCCCCTGAAAACTGTGCCATTCCTGAAAGCATTCCCTTGGCCCCACCTCCTCAAGTGCCCCCTGCTAAGGCTTATTATTCAACAACAGTGATAAAGTAGGGCTGAATGGATTTTAGATTACAGTGTGTGCTGAGGGCACACACTGAGAGGAGTCAGTTCCGATATGGTCGACACATAAGTAGGGTCCCTTTTTCCAGACACTTCCATTCTTCTTCACTGTCTTTCAGATTCCTCAACACTTTTGGAGAAGAGTCAGTGCAGCTTCCTGCTCCATCACAACCTCAAATAGTTGGCTTCTTTGTGTTAGAAAATTCTACCTACAAGATCATTTCTGCCTTTCCTGCCTCCTTTGGCACTCTGCAGGTTCCCTTCCAGTGGTTCTGATACTGTGATTCAGTTGCGTATATGGCTGTCTTCCCCCAGGGCTGTGAGGACCAGCAGCATCTTTGGATCTTTTTATCCCCACTACCCAGTACAGTATCTGGCACATTACACTCCACAGTACTCCTGAGACTTTGGCCCATAGTATAAATACATATACAAATGGGTATAAATACATGATTGACGTTGGGCAGACGCAATTTCTATTCCCAGCTTCACCACTTGCTAAGTAGATGACCTTGGACAAGTAATTATACTTCTCTGGGAATCAGTTTCTTCATCAGTGAAATGGGTATAATGATAGCACCCGCCTCAGAGGGTTGTTGGTAAATTTAAATGAGATAATGTTTTAAATCGTAGGTTCTCAAACTTTAACACGTGTCGGAATCACCTGGAAAGCTTGTTAAAACACAATCTTCTGGGTTGGTGGTTGCCAGAGGCAGAGGGTGCAGGTGGCAGAAATGGGTGAAAGGGGGTGAAAAGGTACAAACTTCCAGTTAAAGATAAATAAGCCCTGGGGATGTAATGTACAGCATGGTGACTATAGTTAACAATACTATATTGTGTGTTTGAAAGTTGCTAAGATAATCGATCTTAAAAGTTCTCATAACAATAAAAAAAATTGTAACTGTGAAGTGATAGATGTGTTAACTAAACTTATTGTGGTAATCATTTTGCAAATATATATCCAATCATTATGTTATATACCTTAACCTCATGCAATGTTATATGTCAATTATATCTCAATAAAACTGGCAACCAATGTATATTAAAAGAGTCTTTGAAAACCTCTATTTTAAATCATGAAGCATAGTGCCTGGCCCAGTAAGTCTATGTGATTAGAAATAGCCAACTACTGTTATGTGATTTTCATGGCACCATTAATGGAGTTAGTGGTGACCCAGAGGAAAGCAGGGTCAGCATTGTGAGGGTCATAAAGGAGATGACATGCCCAGAAACCAGGTCTCTCCCCTTCCTGTGGGATGATCACTCTTAGCAACAAATCAGCTACTGATAAAAGGGCAGGTTTGGTGAATCCGTGGACCTGTTTCTATGATGCATAATGGAAACTGCAAATGTAGATAGCTCTGGTGCAGAGAACTGGTTATCATGCATTCATGCCTTTTCTTATCTGTCAGGCATGGCAAAAATTAGATGTTTGATTACCAACCGTTGACAAGGGATAGGGAAACAATCTGGAAAACACTTAGCGAGCATAAAATTGGAGTACAATTTGGCAATAGCTCTCAAAAAATAAGAACTCAGATATTCTTATCTATCCTTTCCACTGCTAAGAATTTCTTATAAAGATGTTTATATAAGAATGTCAGGAAATATGTCTGAGGATGTTCACTGAAGCCTTACTAATAATATACATGTGAATAGATTTCCAAGATATGTTGAGTGAAAAAAAGCAATGTACAGCACAGTGTATATAATAGTAACACTTTTGTGTAAGTTAAAAAAAGTTACACATAGGAAAATATACAGAAGGAAAAATATACAAATATACAAAAAATATATACAAAAGGAAAATAGCGTGTACTATATGCATAATTTTTTCTCTGGATGGATGTGCTAGAATCTGTTGACAGTGGTTACCTTTAAATAGAGAAACTGGGTGGGGGAAGTTGGGATGGGAAGGTAAACTTTTACTTTTCATTGTGTTCCTTTTTTCTTATAAATGTATATTATTTTAGTTAGTCAATAGGGATAGTCTAGGCAGGGGGATTTATTGGATTTTAAAAGCCTAATAAATGCTATATATTACAGTAAAATTATAATATTCTCATAGATTTTTGTTTTACTTTCCAAAATACTGGAATATATGCATTAATAAGAGCATCCACAGTTCCATGAAATGCTATTTGAATTTATACCAAGCCTAAAAAGTCACTGTCGGCCTAATGTCTTTCCATTTATTTGAACAATGTCACCATTTCCTGCTTGCTTGAAATTTGCTAAAATACCCTATTTCTTTCTTTATAATTTGATCAGCATGTTTCTCTTTCTTTCTTTGTTTCCTCATCCCATTCCCCCCGAAGAACTGAATCTCTGGCTTCATCCAGTCAGAATTTCAGAAGCACCTGCCCTTGGTGTTCTGGCCTCAGGTTTAACTGTAATGGATTCACAATGTCATGCAATGCTCTTTTTACTCATCTCAAGACAAAACCCTAGAATGCCCCTTTTTCTCCTCAACTTGAAATTCTAGTCTGTGCTTCCCTAATATGTGGGTTTGACCGTGTTAATTCTCTGTTTCCTGGGCTTCCCGCCAGACTCACTGGCAGGCTCCTCTGTGCTCGAGACCCAGCACCCGAGTGAGTGCGCAAGACTCTCTCAGGGAATCTCTTATAGCAGCTTCCCCTGTCTGTCAGGCACTAATTGCTCCTCCCTCTGGCTTTGTCTTGCTCCTCTGGTGTCCTGAGAGCCCAGATCACTTACTACATTCCCTCCGTTGCAATTCTTCAATCCAGGCCAAGGCTCATCAATTCCACCCTAGCTTTTAGTATTTAAAAACAACAATCACAGCTAGGATGGGAGAAGTCAACTGTTTCATCTCTTATTTGCCTTTGACGATCTCTTATGAGCTATTCATAGAGGATTTGGGAAAATGTCATCCTTTAAGGGAAAAGAAAATTTCCTTGGAACCCTACAGGAGCCCAGATAACATTAAAAACAAAAGTTAAGCTTGGAAGATTTGTTTGAGGGTGCTCTGTTTCGACAGGCCTACTGCCTGTAAGGATTCAATCAGTTTCTACAGCTATTTGGGACACTGAGCGGATTTAAGGCTCTTTCACAGCTGTTTAGCTGGAACAAAAGATGCAGGAGGTGCAGGGACTATGAGACAGATGTCGTCAGGAGGACGTGAGGGAGAAAGGGCTGCGTTTGTGTCCTTGGGAGGAGCCTGACCTTTGTGCTTCTCTGCTTCCAATGCGTTTCTGCCCAGAACTCAGAATTCAGGAGCCTTGTGCGGCCCAGAAATCAGAGGTTTTGTGCTTGGTGCCCTGCTCCTTGTTTAAATGTGCTCTATTCCAGGATAAATGGATGCCCTGTTCTGAGCTTTCCTTCCCTGGAAAGACTGAAGACAAGTGCTTGCCAAGATAATATATAAAGTTCTCTCTCAAGTAAGAAATATGGTCTGAACTCAGCAGATGTCCAAACATTTTGAGGTGGAGGAAAGTACAAAAAAAATGTTGTTAGATTACTCAGTCTTATGAATGTTTTTGAAATTCTGAAGAATATATGCATATGTGTGTATGTTAAGTGCGTGTGTCTCCTCACATATGCACGTATGAGGTAATGAACAGTTCCTACAAGAGCGTTAAACTAATTAAACTAGGAGGCCAGTAGACTGAGGTGGCTCTCATGCCTCGGTGGCCGGTGTTAAGCAAACCAAAATCAAAGCCTGTAAATGTCTCAAGGATCTGAAATCAAAACCTAAGGCCAACCAATCACAAGCGCCGACTAGGCTTTTAGCCCTGGCCACTGAATAATCTCCTTGCTTTGCTTCCGCCTTTTTTCTGCCAAAGTTTCTCCCCAGCTCTTGTCAGTGGAGCGCTCTTAAACACTTCCGGTTTAGCACTGCCTGATTCAAATCAACTTTTGCTCAAATAACCTCTTCAGATTTTTAATATGCCTCAGTCTATCATTTAACAAGAGGTCGGCGCTGCCAAGAGTGATTAGCAATTTCATCAAAGCTCTAATTCTCCTTCCCTCTGTTCATTTGTGCCTGCTAGATATGTACTGGGGACTCTATTGTGACATCTAAGACTAACGTTCAAGCATACGTTTGAGAAATCAGTCACTTTTGACTTTTTCATGATCCTCAAAGAAACTAATTTAGGCAAAACACTTAAAATATAGAATTGGGGGGAAAGATTTGCAAGATATGAAGGGTAAACCTAAAGTTTTCTGATTGAAAGCTCTTTCTGTTGATGATACTTCCAAAATGTTTAAGTGTACTGACTGATAGAGGCTCTTGCGGGGCCTTCGAGCCACCACTCTGTAGACTGCTAGCGGCGGTGAAGGCACTGGTTGCGGGGGGAGGGTGGTGGTTGATCTGAATTTGTTCTGCCTCCACGCAACTTTGATAAGCTGCTTTTTTGAACAAATGTTTACTATTTATCTCTTCTCTGAATAGTTTAGTAACTACTTGTAGTTTTATTGTCCATAGAGCAAGTGGTGTGAATTACACCGGAGAAGCAGGGAATGGTAGTCGAATTCCTGGACTTGCTGTTTGGTGCTCCCTACAGGAGACGATGGAGAGTGTGGGGCCTTTTCTGTGACATCAGTGCCAGCCGTCATCCTGATTTATGATTTAAAAAATATGCTGTCTTTGAATCACCTTCATTAGGGCATACTCTTTGAGGTGGTTTTTCCCTAATGATGATGAATTCTTCGTGCTGATCCAGCACTCTTTCTGAGTCCTTTTGTGTGCTCAAGAACTTTCATTTGCAAGACAAATGGCCAGTTCAGGGGCCGTCTGTACAGAAATGAGAGAAGGAAACTGAGCCATGGAAATACTGTGAGAGTATTTTTTAAACCTAAGCTGAGTTATGCAGTTTTTGGTTTGTTGTTGTTGTTGTTAATATGTGGGGGGAAAGTATAAAACTTCTTAAGAAAGGAAGTATAAAATTAATCACAATTAGTTTTGCTTTTAATTAATTACTCTATTGTAAAGGATACAATTATATGAAATCGAGAGTGGCCCAGAAAATTTAAGACATATCTCTTTGAATTCTGACTTCTTTCTGTCCCCCAACTCTGTATTTCAGCTCCATCTGGATGACCTTCAGGCATCTCAAATTCAGCATGTCTGAAAGTAAATTCCTTGCCCTCTTTCTCAGACCTCCACTTGTACTTGTCCTCTTGGTCTCTGAGGTACTTCTCAAGCTCAAGTCATCCTGGTCTCCCCCGTCTCATCCCTCACAGCAAGTCAGCCATGGTGTCTATCTACTCGCCCTGTCAAATGACTCCTTGCTCCTCCCTCCACTCCACTGCTCTGCCTTGATTCAAGCCTTCATCATTTCTTCCAAACAAATCCTACTTGGATATGCCTCCTCTGGCCTACAATATAAAGTTCACAATCTGGCTCAGCATACACGGTCCTTCCTGATTCATTCTCACCCAGCCTTAGCCCCATCCCCTCCAGCACCTTTCACACAAAGTCCTTTCACAGCTCCATGCTAGCCTTTGAATGGGCTGCCCCTGCCTTCTCTGCTGAACAAGCATTGATTCATCATTTAAGACCTGGTAAGGGCAAGGACTATGTTTTATATGTATATATTTATTTATTCATTCATTCATCCATCCATAGCAATCAGTCAAGTGCCTGGTAACTAGTACAATCTCAGATGTTTGCTGAATGAACGAATGAATGAATGAATTGAACTTACGCCCAGGGATATGGTTATAGCATGTTCTAAATACCTGAGGCACTTAGCCTCAACAGGGAGTATCTTCAATAGTACATAGCTTGAGTAGATATTGGAGGATATGTTTTTACCCTTGAACCTGTGCAGTATTTGCCCATTGTGTCTTCTAAGAGCTTTCTCTTCTGTACTCCTCCATGTGCTTTACTGGTCTCTCTTACCTTACACCCACTCCACGCACCCATGTATGAACACATAATTTTCTCGTTAGTGTATCCCCTTTATTAACAGCCTTCCCTGATTGATGGCAGAATTTTGACTATCACCACCCAAATACTCAGCTTCAACACTTGCTGTCCCTTCCACTCAGGCCTGGTGTCAGAACATCAGAGTTCTTACTCTTCTAAATGATGCCAATCAAAGAGCACTACTATAAAAAGCAATGGGGCCCGTTCCTCTTTAACAGTCCCATGATCACCACCCCTGCCAGATAATCTGATCTGACAGTGGATTCCACTACTGCATTTTGGGCTGACTGCCAGGACAAAAGGCAGCTTGAAGTCCCCAGTGACCCAGCCTGCATGCAGACAAAACAACAGGAAGCCCAGGCAGTGGGGCTGAACCAGTCCTCCTCCACCAGCCCTGCTGCAGCGCCGCGGAGCAGAGCCCGGGGCTGGTAGTCAGGGGAAAGTTGGCCCTTAGAGCAGCTCAGCATGGCTAGTCTGGCAGTGTTGCTTCCTCCAGGTGAGGTCGGGGAGGGAAGGAGAGTGGGAGCTAAGCTGATGGCAAATCCTGTTAAAATTGAGTGCAATCATGTCGTCATGTGACATGATGATAAGGTTTGATAAATACAGAGAGTTGGAGTTGGGATTCTCTTAAGGTGGAAAACAGTAAACATAAAAGCCCCTGTGAAAATTATCCATAGATTGGGAAGTAGTTGCTTATTAGCATCGTAAGGTGTTTACACTGTTCTAAGTGAACGGAATCTGCTTTCTTATGCTCCATCATGCACTTGTTTATTTTGTAGGCTAATTTTTTAAATTGTGGCACCAGGTGTTGTTCTTCTGTGGGGATTATTCTATTACTCTTTGACATTCTTTGGACGCCTGGAAGATTTGAAAGAGCTTTGATGTCCTTTTTTATAATAGAGCCTTGGGAATCACTTAATTTTAACTATGCCTTCTTAACTAAATATTTAGAAGTTCAGGTTTAATCGTATGTTAATTCAGTGCTATAATTTCCTTAATCCCATGTTTACTGGATCAATAACTGTTTAAGCAAGATTGAATCTGCAGTTGGTGGCCCCACTCCTAACATCCCATCCTTTCTCTATATAGCTTTGTTCACAACCCCTCAATATTATCATTCCAATAGCACCATGCCTGGAAGCCACAGAAGTGCTAAATGAAGTCAAAGTGATAGAGTTAGAACTTCAAGGGGTTTGGGCACCAGAGGAAGGGGAGACTTGTGAAAGGGAAAATGGAGTAACAGAGAATGGTATGTGGTCGTGATGAACTATGGAGGGCACCAAATGGTGTTGAAATAAGATCTGCATGCCAGTGCTCCTGGTTGGGTGAGCCTTGGTCTGTCTTGAAGTGGAAGCAATGGCTCCTGTTCTCTGACAGAAGGCTGGAGGGCTGGCTGCAGTGGGTGCTACAGTGGGAGAAAAAGGAACCAAGGAGTAAAAATGTCCCTTGAGATGAGGGGCAATATAACACAACCACTTATTGCCCCAACTTGGAACTTGGACACAGTAATGTCTTCAGAGGGCTACAGTTGAGTCCTTGAGGTGGAAAACAAAAGAGAAAAAGATATACGTTTGGCTCTTCCTCATGAAGCCTTTCCACCCTGGCTTCACTTCTAAGCCCCCAGCCCAGGCATTACTTTATCTATATATCTATATCTGTATGCCTACACCAGTGCCTATGTATCTATAGACCTAGGTATATAGATACACTAAGTCACATTTTTAAACAAGAGCTGAAGAATGCTTGGAAGCAGATGCCCATGAACTTTCCCTAGTCATATTTAGAATTTGTTTTAACCTAAAGTTATGAAGACAGACTTGAAGGGAGACATCCCCAACCTTGCTAAAATGTAAGTACAAAAAGGCACAAATTGGATGGATATTGATGATGTTATTTCTACTGTGACATCATCCATAGACTCCTAGTGTCTTTGCTTTGCTTCCCTATAGTGATCACAACATAAATTACTTGTCTTGTTTGACTTCCTTGTTCACCAAAGTTGAGCAGATTGTGGCCGTTTTCAACGCTTCTACCAGACAAAAAGCTTGGGACCATTTCTCGAAAGCTCAGCGCAAGAACATAGACATTTGGCGAAAGCATTCTGAGGTTGGTGATTTTATTATTACTTTTTAACCACCACACATCTGGATTGGCAGAGCACAGTGTGGCTGCAGCCGTTATGGTTTTTGTTACAGTGGGCAGTCATCCTGCCATTGTCCTGTCTGATTGTCAGCTCCAAATCCAGCTCAGATTTGTTCCTTATCCGGAAAAGCACCTGACTTAATGCTTAAGGATGGAGTGCTTTTCTCCCCTGCAAAGGGGGAAAAGAATCTCTCCCATTCACAGTAAAGAGCTCAAAAGTAAACCAAGGCACTTTGTCTATTTTGAAGAAAAGTGTTACATAAAATAGAAAACTAGCTTTTAAATAAATATGGGGTTTTTTCAGTGTTCGGTGCTGATGAAGGTTTGCTCTTTGGGCTAGAAATGGCAAGTATGCCTTTCATCCATGTGTTCTCATCATAAGTGGTGTCTTGGTCCCCAGTGCTCACCGGTGGGTTCTATCACACGTCTCCCCAGAGCAAATTTCCTCCGGGAAGTGAATGTGCAGGCTAGCCAAGTGCACCCTTCTGCATCAATGCATGTGTGAAGTGTGAGTATCTACCCCAAGGAAAGAGTCCAGAACTTGACCTTTCTGGCCACCTAGGCCCAGAACGTGTCATTAGTCATTGGTCGTCCAGCCGTTATTTTTAACCCACAGTGTAGTGTACGCTTTGAACCTGTAATTTAAAAGTAAGTATACTGTCTTCGTTTGCTTCTTCTTTTTTTTTTTTTTTGTAATGAGAGAATGTTTTCATTTGGATGCCTCTCCATCTCTAGCATGTTAATATTAAAGTTCTGTAAATGATATTCCCCTTTCAAAATCCCAAACTTATAGAAGGTAAGGTTTATTTATTTAATGATTTTGGCTCACACTTGTAAAATAAGTGTTTTATGTGGAGTCTGAGGAACCACAAAGTACTGTGATATCAATCATTTGGGTAGCATTTTAAGTGCCCATTAACTAATGCTAAATTACAGTTGAATACCAATGGCCCTAGATGTAACATCCACATGAATACCAAATGAATTCTTTATTATCACTGTTATTATGGAGAATACTGAATGACTTGACAATAATGTGACACTTAAAATGCTAGTGCAATTTATTGTTAAGAAGACATATTTTATTTTGTTCACAAATGCCTAAGAAGGTGGTTGGTGACGGTTGCAGTTCTGTTCCTCTGTTCAGGGTTATGAATAAGGAGGAGGTGGGATTTCTCTTTAATTTTTCAGAGGCCAGAAAAACGAAGGGTATTTACCTCATGCTCTCCCAGGCCCTGAATTGAGAGCCAAGTCAAGGTTGATTGTCAGAAGGAAAGAGTCCTCGATTATGGTGAAATATACAAATTGGAATCCATAAACTATGATTCAGATTTGGGGATGACCTATCTATGAATTGTTTATATTTCGTTTTCCTTCATGTAAAAACCAAACATGATTAAAAGAAATGTTGAGAAAGGCAGTGGCTTGAGGCTGAATAAACCTGGGCAGAAAAAGGCTGGCATTAGTATGTGAGTGTCAGCAAGTATCAGTTATTGATCTCCGTCATTCTTCAGTGCATGTCTGATCCCCTTCTCCAAGCCCTGCCTCCCCGGACTGGGGCTGTCCCCCTCTCTCTTGCTGAGCAGAACACACAAAGGCTTCCAGCTTTGTTCCAAGGAAGCCTGCTTGCTTTGCTGTGCCCGTACAGGGAGGTAGAAATGGATGCAGTCCTGAAAGGTGCTCCTGTGAAGGGTCTTTGTGCCTCCCTGCGATTCCCACCACCTCTTTTAATAAACTAGGAAATAGAATTCTAAATTACCTTTGATTTTCTCTCCTCCGTGTTGCTTAATTGATTAAATACCAGTTGGTAATTTAACATTGTGGATGATTTCTCAGTTGCATATAAGCTTGATAATTGGTTTGATTTTTCCACGTTCCCATGTACAGCATCTGTTAATTATCTGCAACACCTTTACAGATTTATTAGAGTGTACTAGTGATTTACCGCTGAACCAGAGGCACCCTGTGGAAACACCCTCAGCTTTTTTTTTATTCCCCTCCAATTTTTTCCTTTCCGACACCCTTCCTCACAAGAACAGCTACAGTATGACAGTTTGCCATTAATTGTGGGGACTATACAACAGGCTCTTTCGGCCTCATTTATTCTTTCCACCTGACTTTTCCTCATTTCAAGTATTTTCAAGCCACCTCTTTGGGAACTGGGCTCTTTGTCAGTAGAAAAATTAGCTGTCTGCAACCTAAAAACTGCCCCACTAATCACCTATGACACCCGCCTCCATACCTGATGGTGTTGTTTCAAGTGGAATTGGCACCTCTTTCTACTGGGTGGAAGGGTCAAGTACGGAGGCATTGCCCGTCATCCTGTGGCCTCTCAGGACTGCCCTGTGATGGGCGTGCCTGTCCCACGGACCTTGCCTCTCTGTCTCTCCGTTTCCCTGTCCTTGCAATAGTGATTCCCAGGGTTCAGAGTTGACCGTGCAAATACTGTTAGCAATAATCAATAATTTCCATTCCATCATGCTACAGTTAAAATCTGTGAGCTAAGGAGAGAAGAGAATTGAGAGAACCTATAACACAGGATAATATGTGCACATCCATCAGCTGAGCACTAGAACTATGTTTAAAGTTATGCCATTAATACATTAGGTGTTATAACTTAGTGTTATTGTTACTCATAGGTTTATTTATTATAAAGTGAAATTAAGTATTCAGCTTTTATTTAGAGACTTCAGTGTAAATGGGGGGAAAAAACTGCAGCTCTTTCCCCATTTTTTTTTTGGAGGATAGTACATGTAAAAGAACAGAATGGATAAGGATTCACAAATATATACAGCTTGATAAAAATAATAACATAATTATTTAATATAAACAACTACAGTGTCCTGAATTTTAGGCATGGTAGTAAAAAACTTATTGTGTAATTCTTTCCTTTTTACAATGAGTTTTTTTACATACACTCTCGTATTCAACAGCCTTGTATTACTACTCTTTCTCATTTATGTGTGAGTAGACAAAGGCTCAAAGAAATTAAATGCCTTGACTGTAGTCACCCCTCTAGTAAGTGGAGAAAGTAAGATATTACCCTAAGATCTTAAACTGACGCTAAAATAATCATCACAACAAAAACAATAAACCCTAATGATAATGTGAAACACCAAAAGAGAAGGCATCTGTTTTTATTTTGTCCTCTACCATCTTTTGAATTTCCATTTGGATATCTGAATGGTGTGTGTGTGGGGGGGGGGGGTGTGTGTGTGGGTGTGTGTGTGTGAGTGATCACACATAGGCACATACTCACATGCAGGGACACTTTTGGATGAAGAATAGTAGGGGTCAACATTATCAGTTTAGCAATCCAAGTGTCCAGGATGATGCTTGAGTATCCTACATGCATTAACTTACTTTATCCTCAAAGCTGTTATTATCACAGTATTCCCGTAAGTAAATCGAGGCTAAGAGAGATGAAGAAACATTCCTGAAGTTACAGAGTGGGTCAGTGGTAGATCAGACCTTTTACAAATGTCATTGCTCATGTTTCTGATCATTAGCTGTGAGTCCCTCCTGCATGCCAGTCATGGTAATAGGTATTTCTATGTAACCCTCACAGCAGCCCTACTAGGTGGATACTGTTATCCCCTTTTTTACAAATGGGGAAATTGAGACTTGAGAGATGAAATAATTTGCTGAAGAGCCCGTGACTAATCATAACACACCAAAAAGCCACGGGGAAAAGGTGTGTGACGTGTGTCCGTGACTCTGATGTTCATGTTTCCTCTACTTTCAGGAGCTCCGGAATGCTCAAAGTGAACAGCTCATGGGCATCCGCCGAGAAGAAGAAATGGAAATGTCAGATGATGAGAATTGTGACAGCCCTACTAAAAAACTGAGAGTCGATGAATCAGGTAATGCTGTAACTGCCATGTACCCGCGAGGTATCGTAATGATCTTCCTAATCTTAGGTGGGGTATACGTATCAGGAGATGGTCACATAACTCATTTTTATGTGAGTTATACTAAACTTTCATCTTTGAGTGACTCTGCTTTTATTAATAGAATTTTAAACTCCTTCTTAGGAACATGGTGATTTAAATTGCTCCAGTTGTTTCTCTAGACGTAGGTCTGGGGCCGTTATACTTTTTTTTCAGGGATATTTGCCTGTTACCATAAAAATCCTTTTCCAGAGTATGGCAGCCACCACTGATGCTGAAATAGAGATAAAATTTGGTTTCATACTTCTTACATGGGAATTGTTTAATCCCTAAAGAAGCTTTTTAGCCTCTGAGCCAAAGTGCTGGAGAAATAGACTTTTTTCCAATAAAGCTTACCCAACCTGTAATCAAAGAGTGGCCCATTTCGTGCCAAGAAAGGGGCATCACTCCTTGAGTTGTAAAATGGAGAGAAGCATAAAGAGAACCTTGCTTACTCTGCTCTCCCTAATCCAAGATGCAGATTTAAAACTCTCTCCAGGAGTTACATGGAAATTCCTTGGTGTTGTAAAAGCAGGCAAAGAAAGTGCTCACTCAAACCTAGGAGACACCAAGGGAGACTGCTTGTCCAAGGGGAAGAGAGTTGTCTAAAGGGCCTAGGAAAAACCACAATTGCACCATGGCCCAAAAAGAAAATTAGAGGAATGGCATAGATTTGATCTGTCTCTTCTTATGTATCAGTGAATAAAACACTCGCCTGTCTCAGGCTTTTTAACAAAGGTTCAGGTGACCAGGAACAGAGGATCTTTGCTAATTCATTGGTAGAAGCCAAAATCAAAATTCCAAAATGGTCAGGTCATCAAGATTGCAAAGTGGTCAGAATGCTCTGTTTCGCTGGGGCTGTAGAAGAGAATGCCAGAGGTGTAAT
Source organism: Equus przewalskii (assembly GCF_037783145.1). Classification (NCBI taxonomy): domain Eukaryota; kingdom Metazoa; phylum Chordata; class Mammalia; order Perissodactyla; family Equidae; genus Equus; species Equus przewalskii. The sequence goes on from NC_091846.1 coordinate 27,034,425, forward strand.
GATGATCGCAAGCAAAAGCTCCTGCATCCAGGATATACAGAAGGGAGTTTAATTTCCTTAGAGCAGTGGTTCTTAAAAGTGTGGTTCCCAGTCTGGCAACATCAGCATCACCTAGGAACTTATAAGAAATGTAAATTTTCAGACCCTACTCAAGAGCTAGGGATCAGAATCTCTAGGGGAGGCAGCGGTGGAAAGTGAGATCCAGCAATCTGATTTCAGCCCTCCAGGCAATTCTGATGCATGCTAAAGTTCGAGAACCACTGCCTTAGAAACTTTCCTTTTCATCCTCAAATTCCGTTCATTTAAATTTTTTAGAAGCTTAGCATAAAAGAAGGCATCATGCCACTGTTTTTTGAAGCCGTATATCCTTTGTCTGAAAAATGAACCTAGTATTTATGTGTCAATGTATGTCTCTTATTAAGCTGATAGATTTCTCAGGACCACTTGATTATTGGGTTTAGATTTGCTTCCTTGAGGAAACGCCTTCCTTCCAGCATTTCTATTCTGCATACTTTCACAGGTCAAAAGAAAACAGTTTTAGTATGATTTTCTTAAATTCAGTGAGATCTTACCATAAATAAATAAATACAACTTTTTCTCAAAAAGCTTCCATCGTTTTTGAAGTTTCTAGATGAGGGACAAGTTTACATGAAACTTGGATCCTTAATATCCTTATAAGGTAGGTGTGTAAGAAAAGAATTGAGTCAATCAGAAATTCTGATTGGAACCTGTGGCTTTTATTATTTTTTGGGTAACATTTCTTTCTAAACAACCCATCAATTTCCCAAGTAAGAAATGTGTATAATTTCATAGCATGCTTGGGACGGGACAAGAATTATGACTCGAAACAGTAGGCTCACAGAGGAGATTTTACAGACACAGCAGCAAGATTATACCTGCTGGATCAGTGCCTGATCTCTGCTGCGGAAGAAACCAGAGAAGCCAAGGACCTCTCCCCTCGGCGGGGACCACAAGGGCCTCTCTGGAAGTTTGACTAAGAGCCCACTTCCCAGACCTCTCTTGGTTTTTCCCCAGGCATCTGAGAAGAGCCTGAAGCAGGACCTGAACTTTTAGAAACTTCCGCCAGGCTTGTTACTTGGTCAGCAGAATTAATGAACACAACACAGGGCATACTCTATGCCAAGAGCTGAAGGAAGAGATGAAAGAACTGGAGTTCAAATGCCAGGCCCCGAGGAGTTCAAAGTCTTTTCCATGCTTGTCAAAATGAGATGAGCCAGAGAAGAGGCGTGTGCCTTATGAGGAAAGCCAGGACTGATTAGAGGGAAGGGAAAGCAACTAACCTTTTTTATTCCGCTGGGCCCTGAAGATCCTGCCAAAAGGGAGACCGTTGTTTCTCTTTCGGCCGCGCATATTTGGGGACACAGCCTGACAGCAAGAATTCCCATCTGGTCTTTTGACCAAGCCTCAGAGGGATCCTTGCAAACTGCTGTTTGAAGGAGGGATCCAGCTGCTTGGCCTGAGGGAAACACACCTTTAGGTGACATGTCACTCATTTTAGGTACAGATTTGCATCATCCGTCACCCACAAACAGGCCTCTCAAAATGTAGCACTCTACTTCACTGCTGGGAATTGCCAAATGCCGAAGCAGCGGTAAAAGTCTCCATCCTTGAAAGCATCACTTACCCTTTTCCTTTGTGCTAAAACAGGGAGATTTTGCCTCAGAACTCCTGAGCTGACTCAAGAATTCTTGGAATTTCCAAGGGAGAACATCCTTCACGGAGCCTCCCGCCTGTGGGTGTCCGGCTGCACCTCCCGCAAGATGCTTGACTTTGGTCCACGGGGGTTGGCTGTGTTCTTCATCTCCCTCCTAGAACAAAAACTAACCAGTACAGGTTTATTTCTGAGGGGAAAATGGAGAGACTTGACTTAGTTTGGTTTCTAGAAGAGGCACCGTTTACTATGTGAGGGCTTGTATGATACCCTGGGTTTGATTATTTTTTAAGTCAAAGTTTTCCAATATATCACTGCTTTTCTGGTTATGAAGAGAATTTCGTTGTACTTTGCTTTTTACCACATATAATAATTTACAGTGTGTCTGGCTGGCATGTCCCAGGACTGCTGTAACTACAGGCTAATTCTGGCAGGCAGCTCACTGCTCCTCATCACTTGACTCTTAAAGGGGAAATGGGGTTTGCTGAAGCAAAACCAAGATGCTGAGAAAAATGAAAATGAGTTTTGTTAATAACTTTGAAAATCAAGACAGATGTATCGAAGCATTCTTTCAAGCAGATTGGCATCCTTCTCCAAAGCCTGTGAAGATAATTTTTGATAAAAATTCAAATTTATTGTTGCATAGTCTGTCTCCCCTACTGGAATCAAGCCAGCCTTTAAAAGCCAGATCTGTCCCTTCTCCTCTCTTTCCCTCTCCCTCTGTCCCTCTCCTTTTATCACTCTCCTTCTCCCTCCCTCCAGGTTGGCAGTGGAGGTGGGGCAGGAGTGCACAAGGAAGAAAGAGAGGAAAAGAGGAAGTCTGTCCTAGATCGAAAATCCCCCAGTGGCAGAACCCGATTAGTGTTAGCGTTGTAAGAGTTAAATGAGTCAGTGCGTGTCAAGCCCTTCCCACTGTACTCACAGTGTTGAGGACATAATAAGGACTCAGTAACTGGCAACTCCGTTTCTTAGTCATCCTCCAGCACCTGGCCCTGGGCTTTCACTAAGTAAGTGCTCAATAAAAGTTTGTTGTCTTCAGTTGCATATTCCCTTCTCCTGGTCTTTCTGTTTTGATACCATTGTCCCATAAGTTGATAGGAAGATGGTACTCCTAAGAACATTTGCTCTAATTAAATTTAAATTCCAAGCATTAAGAAGCATGTTTAAACAAAGACTATTCATTGCCCCAAAATTTTCAGAACTTTTATGCATACAGAATTCAGTGCCACGTGCTGAATAGACTGTGGCCCAGGAGTGAAACTCAGCCTCATTCTAATTATCAACAAACGTTTGTCAGCACCTTCTTGCGTTCAAGGCGCTGTGTACCCAAGGGATATGGCGAGGGTTAGATGAAGTCTACCCTGCCCTCAAGGGTATGAGACACTTTATGAAAGGGAGAAATAAACATTTTAAATTAATAAAAATACAGTGCCTGATGCCAAATATGTTCTAAAGCCATTAATTTAAATTCAATAACCAAAATGAACATCACTATCCAGCGTATGTACCTCATCCAATATTTAGTGAGTATACATTGAACACACATCTTGGAAGAGTAAAACGAAAACATCCCTTGCTTCATAGGCAACCCCTAAACCACTCCATAGTGCACAAACAAATGTTCTTGGATTTTAATGACACCTCATTTAAACTCTGAGACCTTTATAGGAGCAAGCACTCTTTTAATCATGAAGAGTGTTTTCTGGGTTGTGAATTTTCCATGGAAACTCACCACAACATAGGTACAGATTTTTTTCTTTTAATTTCAGTAAGTCAAACAAGGATTTCCCAAATCTTTTAGCCAACCAAGTCAAATGAGGGACTCGTAATTAGGTTCCATTGGAATTAGCGCTATTCAGTCTGTCTGAATAGGTTTATATGTTGCTGGAAGCTTTAGGTTAGAAAAAGTTACTAAGAAGGTTCTCTCTGGCTATCTGCTTGATCTCTTTGAACACCCAGACTGCCATCGTCTGTCTGTCTGTGTAAACTGATTTAGTTTATTTCCTGCATGAGAGTGTTTTTGAAAGATATAAAGGATGCCCAACAGGGAGGTTACAGTCAGGCACAAGCCTGAGAAGAGGCTCGGCGCTGCCCCCAGCACCAGCCTGGGCGCAGAAGGAAGGGGCTGTTGAGTGCCAGACCAGGGTTGTGCAGCCGACTGATGGGGCCAACTGAAGGGGGCCGCGTACCTCGAAGCTTCTGGAAACGTCCTTTTAGGAAACATTGAATGTGATCTAAGCAGGTTTGCTCTGGAGTGGCTCACAACTCTGCAGAGGACAAGAGCATTCAGACATGGAAAGGGAGGTGGCGTAGTCCAAGGCCACATGCCGGGGGCTGAGCTCCCTGCACCGGCAGACCCCAAAGGCAGGAGCGTCAGCAGTGAGAGGAAATTTGGAAGGATAAGCTGTTGGTAGACTTCTGTTTTCACATGTTTCCGTTTCACCTGAAGGAGAAACAGAGCAGGGTGGACATCCATCAGCAACCACCGGATTAAAAACAAGCGTTTTATTTTCAACCACAACAAAATGTCTTCTGGGAACCCAAGTGCCACACAAAGAAATGTGATTAATTAAAACTAATGTGGCTCCAAGATGATGAAATAAATCCTCTGAGGTGGGCTGAGTAGCCTGCTTCATTCCTAAACTCTTGAAATAGAGCTTCATTTATAAGGAGCCAAAGCTTTTTCTCTGTTTCTTCCTTTTTTAGAAATCTTGCTAATCTTGCCAAAGGAATTCAAATAAATGTTTGCTTGGCATAGATTTTTCAGTTCCCTGCTTTTATGTACAGTTACAGTTCCCTTTTCATAATGGACATACTTCCGAAAAGGATAGAAATCATTTCTTTTGGTAAATGTCTTACCTTTTAAATGCAAGAGACAGCTGGTGTTAAATTGATCCTGTAGCATAGGATTCCTTTGTAATGCATGCACTCCTTCTGCCCATCCAGGCTGTGTTTATCTGTTTTGTAAATTTACATTTGGAGCCCAAAGTGTGTTTCAGCTTAACCCCCTTAAAATCTTATTTTTATGTAGCACCTGACAATGTCATATGCCTGACATCTCTCTCTGTATGCACAAGTTTTCCATAATCATGTGTTTCATGTAAAATTGATTTGTGCTGCTGGAGCTGCATTGTGTCTGGGAGACCATGGATTTTCCCCAACACTCGAAGCAGTCAGCTGTGCTACACCTCCATAAAACCCAGTTGAGCCCTCGCTGAGGTTCTCAGATAGTCCACACCTGGTCCATACTAGCCTGGAGCTGGGTGGGTTCTCTGAATGGTTTCCTATGTGACAGCCCAGCACACGGTCCCAGCTGCGTTTGCAGAGCAGACTCCAGGTCTGTTAAGCCTGGCCCCTTGCCTAGTGACGTGAGGCCCTGGAGCTGGGCGAAGGGCTTGGGTTGATGGGCAGTTGGCAGGCAGAGGAGAAAAGTTGAGGAAGTTAAGGGCCAGTCTTCAGAGAGGGAGAACCACAGAGACTTTGACCTGGAAAAGTGTAGACACCTGGCCAGTGAGCAGCAAGAGGTCATGGCATGACCACGGGTGCCGAGCCCTCGGGGCTCTGATGCCTCTCCACTGCCAGGAGCACCGTGACCTAGAGTACAGTTTATTATGTTTTCTGGGCATTTTGTTCTGATAAGGTTTGATACAGGATCATTACATAGGGGAGTAGATTTAATCCTGTTTTCTTAGCAGGCTGTAAGGACACTGAGGGAATATTTATGTAATAAGATGCAAAGTTGCTATGGAAAATACTATAGCAACCTAACATCTTCCCAGAGCCAGGCAGCCACTTGTAACAGCAATCTAAATTTACATTTATTTTAGTGTCATTTTATCTACACTCTTAGTATCTCACTCTGACAGGATGTTAAAATATGTTTTCAGCTTGCATTTGAGCAAAATTAACACAGTGTTGTTGGAATTTAAGTGTGGCTTGTACAACTTCTGGAAAAAAATCAGAATATTTTCAAGGGAGTTTAGATGACAGAATCTGGGTAAGTTTGTTTTCTTTTTTTCTTTCCTAAACATAGGAAAGAATCTCTTAGTAGCCTAATTTTTCCTTTTAGTTTGTAAATGATAGTAGGAATTTCTGATTATGAAAAGGGGTTATCCTTTTCAACATTGACGTAATTTGTCTATTCCTCATCTGTGATTCTATTGATGCTTATAGAAAACACTTTTAGTAGATCAGCGCATTGCGTTCCAGCAGCATGTAACATTTTAAAAATAAAATCTGTTTTTCATGTAAAAATAATACCTGGTCATTTTAGAAAATCTAATGATTTAAGAATAACAAAAGAAGAGAATAAAACTGTGTTCATTATAACACTACAAAAGACTGGTTTCTATGTTTTTTCTCCTGCACAGCCTAACTGTATAAGCATTTTCCATGTATTTTTTAAAGCTCAGAAACAATAATTCTACCTGATTTTGTTTTCAGTCAGGCCTCCTTGAGTAACAGGTGAATATTTCTTTTTTAAAAAAAGCTTCCTTTTTCATATGTTAATGAAATAGAAAATATAGAGCAAATGAGTGTGTATCCTTTCTGGATCATAGACTCTTTCTCATGAACCTTTGGGAGTTGAAGCTATAATCTTTGAGGTGGTCAGAGTGGATACCTGAGGTCATTGAAAGGCTGATGACTGGACCAGCCCTCCACAAAGTATCTTTTAGGTTCCTTAAATGTGAGTGTGGCAGAGAAGCTAGAGATATGTAGCCGGTCAGTAGTGGAAAGATAGTAGCTATTGATTTTCTTCTGTGCCTCCCCATCTAAAATCTTAAAGTGTGACTATAACACTGTTGAAGTGGGACATTGGCCAAAAAAATCAATACCAGACCATATTAAAACATACACTGTTACCAACTTCTTAGCTCTGTGATATACTGTTTACGAGCATCATTGTCCCAGTTCTCCTATGCTTTTATATTGCATTGTTCATCAAAACACAGTTGGTGACATAAAGTTATTATACCTTGACTCCTAACACTGTTGCCCGTGAGCTTCATTAATCAAAGACCTGAATATGCTGGGTCTACTGTATGAGTACAGAAAGTGAGGACAAGAGGACGTCCTGTAGAAATCCAGTTAGCCATACACAGTTAAATGCCACATAACTAATGAAAAAAGTAATTGAAAGAAGTAATTACTTTCTTCCTTTTCTCAGAAATTCCACCTGCCAGGATATGATACTTATAGTTAGAAGCTCTGGAAATTGAAGTTTATAGCAATTTAAAAATTACTATCATAGTAAGCTCTCCCATATCTAAATGGCTTAGAGACTCTTCTTTTTCACTGGGGTGAATGTCCTTGATACCAAAGAGGGACTAAGTGCTCAGCAACTGTTCTCCCCAGTTCCAGGAGACAATGTGTGAAGGCTTCTGAGAAGTGACCAGAGAGGGGAAGTTTTATTTTAGACTCTGCATCAATAGCAAAGAAGTGAAGAGAAACATTTCTGGAGCAGAAGTTGCAAGACAGAGTCCATTAATCGTAGTGCTTCAGGCAGGGTGTTGCGGGTTCCTTAATGAACCCACTGTAACTTCTAGAGCTGCTGTCCCAGAGGCCTTTCCTTCCCCTGGGGCATGATGGGTCATTGCCATTTGAGGCAATTACCTAAATATTCAGTGATCGGGATTACTTTGGAAACACATAAATATCTAACAATAGGCTATTGGTTAATTAATCATATATCCATAAGCAACCTTGGAAAAAATCATGTTTTAAAGACTATATAATGGCATGAGAGAAGATTCTCAATATATTGCTAAGTCATAAAAGCAGTTACAAATTAATATACAGATATTCCAGTTGTGTGTTTGTGTCATGTTCATAATTTATATGTTAGAGGAAAATCTGTAAGGATATAGGTCAAAATACTCAGTGATTATTTCTAGATGGTGCGATTACAGGTGATTTTTTTTCTCCTTTGTGCATCTCAAAAATGTCCACAGTATATACAAGTTTTATTTTAATTAAACTATAATAAATACTGGTTTAAAAAATACTAGGAGAATCTGTGGTAACCTTCATGTTGATTGAGGAATACCACCTGACCATTTCCAACCATTCAGGAGAGTCAAAAGTAGTAACAAATGGTAACTAGCATCAGATGATGGAAGTTTATTGAACTGCCTTCTTTTGCTTTAAATTAGGAAATTTCCACATTTAATTTGCTATACTCTGGTTACCTCCCAAGGCCACATCGTCTTACAATTTCCTATTCCAAAAGCTGATCATCTTTGCATAATTATTAAATTAAAGATCCAAGGAATAATTCAAGTTCTAAACCAGGCAGACATGTTGAGTTCTTACCCACAGGAAGATTTGCAATGATTAAGGGTCTCTTCTAGACCCTTAGAAATCATCTGTACAACCTCCTCCTTTTTTCACAAATAGGAATATGCAGTCCCATATTGAGAAGTTGTGTTATTTGCCCAAGAGAGTAAATGAAAAGTCTAGAACTCAATACTAGTTTCCTTCTTTCCAGACTAATGACCTTTCTATGGCACCACTGAATTTTATGGGGAAAAAATCTCCAAAATATTCCTCAAATCCCTTAAGTGGCATCATAAGAGTCAGTAACCAAATAAAATCAACCAAGGATTTTGAATGCCTCATGTGCATGGCACCATGATGCCATTTGGAGTCAAAGGTAGACTGGAGACACTTATTGCCATAAAATGTTAACCCAGACAAAGCTGACTGGGGCTTGTGCTTAGTGTTCCCATTATTTTTTGTATTTTCTACTAACTAGAAAGAGATTGGCTTCGATATGGACAGTGCATCCAACAAACTGTTTTTAAGCCCATTCCAACAGAAATGCCAGCTTTTAAAAATATTCAGGAAATTGGCACAGTCCCTTCCTAGTTGAGTGATATTTATTTCCTGAAAAACAATCTGCTCTATGGCTTTAGGCGAGAAGAAGAAATGCTTTGAAGAGGTGAAGCAAATGCTTTGGGAAGGAGCCATGCCATGTCATGTATTTCCTTTGATAAACCACACACACTGTCACAACCCATGTTTTCCATTTCCTAACTCTCCATGAAGGTAAAGAGAAAAACAAAGATATTTCTCAAAACACAGGCACAGACTTGATGGTTGATCTGGAATGATCTGAGCTACAATATTAGCCCTTTGATTTCCCATCTCATCCCATGTTTTCTCTGCATCCCCAGGGCCTGGGAGAGCCTACCTGAAGACCAGTTCATTGGCTCTCCATCTAATTTCAAGACTTATTGAAGTGCTCTGCCTGCTTCCTTGTTCCTGAGGCTTGTCTTTATGAGATGTACCTCTCAATAAATCTTAAAAATAACAGTCTGAGGGAGAGCATCTACAATAATATCAATCTTATTGAGATGCACAGACTCAGGATAAGATCTTAGAAGTAATGTCTTCTCCTTCCCCACCCCATGTTCGAAATTAATGAGAAAAAAATGTGGTTTTTTACCCCCAATAATAGTTATCTGGAATGATGAATAAATTCTGCAAGTTTATACTGAGTGTTTTTTATAAATACAAGTTTTCAGGCACAACTTAAGTGACAACACATTTGGCAAATCTTTTGGAGGTTGGATAAGAGATTTCATTTTTCCTTTTGTGATTTACTGGTCAATTAAGAAATGTCTCCACCTGCTATACTAGACTTTTCCAGTGTAGTAATCTGAGCATCTTAAAGCCATCCATTTCTCTATCCTTAGCTCTTTGCCTCTATGAGTTATCTTGGGCAATGTCATAATACAAGGCAGTGATAAGATTAAAACCACAAATATTCAGTGAATTCTTACAATGTGTGTGGACCCATGGTATCATTTGTCTTGCAGTGCCAGATTAAGGGGAAAAATTAGCAAACAAAGTCTTAAAAGACTAATTGAGACTCAGTCTTTGATCTGAGAATATTGCTTATCTACTCTTAAAAATCCTAGTGGCGTATTATCAGAGTTCTCCTTTTCCTGGTCTGTACGGTGTCTGCTCTGTCTCAGACATCGCGCTCAAAACTAGCAGATAAACTCTAACATACAGAACTGTGAGAGCTGAGAGTATCTGAGAAGAAGTTGAGTAAATCTGTTAATCTGAATTCTGTTTTATCCCTGAAGAAGATTTTGTTTGTTTCTTTGTTTTAAACAAATAAGGGTGAAAACATTCTGAGGCGGGAGGACCTTTGACCCCATATGCCCCTTAAAGACTAGTTCAGGATCTTTTCTTCTCTGAATGGCCAGCACTTTGCATTGTGCACCGTAGGTGGACAACAGTTTGTTTAAATGAATGGGTAGGAAATTAAAACTAGGAAGAACTAATTTTTAATCTGTTAAAGGATTTTTTTCAGCTTCCACCAAAAAAAAAAAAAAAAAAAGAAAACCCTATTATCTAGTTAATCCTCACAGTATTAACCACATTTTTCAGATGAGGTCTAATGGAGATTTACTAAGTTGCTGCAAGTCTCATAACTGGCTTGTGGCTTTAGAGCCCCTTCGCTCTCTCTAATACCCCTCTGCCTCCCTCCTGTGTATAATCAGTGTCTACACGACTCTCTGAGGTTGACAGAAGCAGAAACGTGGGATGCAGAAGAGCATGGCCAGTGTTCCTCTGAGGACTACTGCTCCTTGGAAACGCCCGATGGTCCCCAAACCACCACATGCACTACTCATTCCTCTTGGAATTCTGCTTGCATAATTATATATCAGAGACCCTATATGTTGCTCTTGAGAGGAGGAAGAATGACATGTTCTTTCAGGTCATTAAATCATGGGGGACTGTGGCAAGATGAAGGATGGAGCTAAAAGGAAGAACAGCAAAGAAATAAGGTAACATTTGCAACGTTTCCCCCCTAGAACTAGGTTGAAATTATTGCAGATGGAAAATATATCTTAATTTTTTTCAGTAATTGAAAGTTGTTAAGTCCTTGGGCTTCTGAAATAGGAATTAAAACTTCACTGGGACTTTTTGCCCCTCCTATATAACATTTAGGCTCCTAAGGAATATTATAATTGATGCCAGATCGTCAGCGCCATGTTAACAAGCACTTCATATAAAACCATCCATAGCGCCTTCTCTCTCATGTTCAATAAAAAGCTAGTAACAAGAGAGCTGCTTTCTCAGAGGAATTCTTTTAACCTTTCAGAAACAAAATATTTCATGCTAATTCCTGCTTAATTGGAGGGAAGTCATTTCTTTAAAATCATTGAATATGAGTTTGAAGTCTGTTCCATCCCTGACCTCTTTAATTCAATCAAGGTCACCTCATAAACTTCCCCAAACAGCTCTATTTCTCAATTAGAAAAGGGGTAGAGCTGTTTAAAAGCATTTAGGGTTTAATTAATAGTGCTTAACTGGGGCTTCAGCACTTGCAGAGCTTTTATAAGGAGTTGCTAGTGAGAATAAAACATTGCTACCTGAAAAATTATACTCATCAGAAACTAAAAACAAATCATTTTAATGAGCAAAGTAAAACCTGCTTTTTATGGGAATGTGAGAAAGATTATCATGCTCAATATATAGAGGGTTTTAATATCTGAACAACTCTCTCCTAGGGAAAAATTGCTATAATTTAACCATCTAGACAGTTTTGAAAATACGTGCACTTTTCTTGCCTAAGAACTGCGAGAAGATGAATGCTGAGTTTGTCGGAGCAGGATTTTATAGCACTCAAGCTCTGGGGATGAAAAGAAGTGATGAGAAGATGGGTCCAGCTGAAGAATGTGAACTGGAGCCATCTGAACGGATGAGACATCAACAGATCTGAAAATAAGTTTTGGGGAGGCTCCCTGCCACGTTTCCCTCCCATTTTCTGGGCCTGACTGAGGAATACCAAGCTCACCTTGATGATCTTTCGAAGATTCAGTCCTTTGCCTGGTCAGATCGTTAGAAAGCCTCTGAGAAAGTGGCCTCCATGGGTGAGAATGGGTGTCCCTGGAAGAGAAAGTTTAGAGTCACTGAAGAGGGTGAAGGAATCACTTTGAACCATATACGGTCAGAGGCCCCTTGAGGATCTTATTTTTGTTTCCATCGTGGCTTGGCAAATGACGTCCCATCCCTAAGCCTCAGCTCTCTCAGTAGTAACATAAGTCTCATCCTAAGCGAGTTTCTCAAGGTTGTAAGAAATAACCAATTAAGGGATTCCGTGGCATTTTGCAAATACCAGGTACTGTGGCGGTGTGGAGAATTGATACCAGTGAGCAATCACAGGAGCCGTAAATGAGTGACTCTCAGCCCTGGCTGCACGTGAGAAAGACCTGGGAAACTTTATACAAATACCAACGCCTGGGGTTCAATACCCAGGCATCTATGTTATTAAAATACTCCTCAGGTGATTCTGATGCACAAAGGATGGAAACCCACCAGCATGTAACATGAGGATTGATGGCCGTTGATAATAGGTGGGAAAGAAGGGAAAAAAAAGAAAGGTTGAGGTAAGGTAATAAAATATGAGACCCAGAAGAAAATAAAAATGGAATAAAAGATAAAAATGTTTAGTGGAAAGGAAGTGACTGACAGAGGCAACAGTAAGGGACCAAAGAAGGAAGAAATGAAAGGGCGGTCATCTGTTAAAGTATGGCATACATGGCACAGGTGGAGATGTCCCCTCATCATGTCTGCACGAGGTGCATCTGAAGTGTCCTTTGATTAAAACGAAAAAAGTCTAGTTGGGAGGAAAGAAAAAATGAAGGTAGCCTGATGCAGAAATACGTGATGAGAGCCAAGGACAGAGTCTCTGCTTTTCTCTGACTCTAGGAGAACAGCCAGAGACTGTTCTCATCCATCAGTGGTGAGAGTGGGATGCAAGGATGCCTGGGCATTTGCCAAAGAGAGAAGCCTCTGAGGACCTAGCAACTGGTGTCGGGAGAGTGTAGTGTGCATGCAGGACAGGCCTCCTCTCCCGCAGTGAGAGGCTGGTCCGAGGGCCCTCCGTCAGGGGTCATGGGTCCTCACAGAGCACCGAGGTTCAGCCAGGCCTCTCCTGGGTGCATGCCACAAGTCTGCTGCAGCAGGAACTGTCTCCAGAAATATGGCAAAGAAAGGTGATACACAACAACAACTAGTAGGTTAGAAAAATGTCTTTCGGAGACACTGCCTGGAGGATCTATGAAAGCATTCAGTCACAGTATCCTCACGGGAGAGTCAGTAAGCAGCATTCAGAGAGGAGCAGGTAGAGAGATTAATGAAATGTGAGAAAGCAAGGCAGATGACAGAGCATCCTAAAAGGCCATGTTGGATGGTGAAAGCTGGAGAGGAGAAGCTTCTCCCAATAACAGAAGCTGTTAGAAAAGTCTGAGAGAAAGCAGACGTCAAAAAATAATGAGAGTTATGAAGAAAGCATGAGGAATTGAGGATCTGGCCCCTAAAGTCCAGGGAAGTAGTCCCAAAACTTTGGCATGCATTAGAATCACCCTAGAAACTCGCTAAAGTGCACATCCCCAGGCCCTATTCCAGAAACTCAGATTCAGAGAGTCTGAGAGGGGTCCAAGAATGCTCACTTGAGAGATACCAAGGTAGGACAAATGGCTGCATGTGGAACAAACTTTGGGGAGTACTGGCCTCGAGATAGCAATTAGTTGTTCATACCAGTTTCATTCTACCTTGGTTATGTCTTTAAAGAGGATGGGGATTCTTTTTGTCCTAATGCCAGGCACGAATAATTGTGTGGAAATCAGTCTCCACTCTGGTGTTGAGGGACCTGGGGAGGAGGTGACTTCATGGGCAGCCCCAGCCTAGCACTGCCCACCACTTTCCACCAAGCTTCTAAGCAAAGTCTTGGTTCCCACTGGGTAGACCGAATAATTAGAGTTTATATAAGGCCCAAAAATGGAGAGAAAGAGAAGGTTTTCCATTTGACTCATCTTTGTTATCCTAAGTATTTGGTGTTTTAAAATAAAACCTTTGTGGGAAAAGTCACTCTTCCTTGCGAAGGGCAACGCCTGGGACTGAGAACACTGTCTGTGTGGGCTGACCTTCATTCACATTTCAGAGTGTGGATGTGTTTTATGTTTTAGAAACCACTGGTTCCTGTGTGTGTGTGTGTGTGTGTGTGTGTGTGTGTGTGTAGGGGGTCAGTAGAAGTAGGAAAACATCAATTCTTGAGGTTTCTTGAAGAAAATTAGAAGAGACCATTTGTTAAAAGGGAAAGAAATCTGCAAGTTGGGAGGAGAAAGAGGTGATGGTCCTTACGTTGCAGGAGATGAGGAAACGAGAGGAGTAATCCCTTCAGGGGAAGGGTCGCGTTGAAAGCTTCTCTCTGGACAAGACCAACTACTACTTGGGTGAAGTCGCACAGAGCAAGCCCCAGCTGTGGAGTCCTGTACCCAAGGGAGGGCACTGTGTGAGGGAGGAGTAACTGTTCCTGCAAATGAGTGTCATTATGTGATTTATCTTGGTCTGTCTAGGTCTGACTGCCCTAAAAAAGAATCGTTAAAGCCTTCAGAGGGTAGAAAACAGGTAGTCCTGTATCATGAAAGTCAAAATAGGGATTGAAAGTGAAAAAGAAAACAGAAATCTAATGAAAAGAAAATGAGTAGGAGGAAAATGTTCCTCTTCGTTGCCAGCTGCCCTGACATGGAGCCCCTAAGAACCCAGCCTCCTTTTTTCTCCCCACCGCTAACCTTGCCCTGTCAGCTTTGGCACCTTCTCCTTCTGGAGATTCCTTTGTGAAAGCAGTCTCCACTGTGTGGTGGCCCCACTCCTGTTTCCCTTAAGCTTATCAAAGCGTGAGCTGGACTTTAAGGCCCAGCCCAGCCCAGCCCAGCGCACGTTCTTCACGAAAGAGCAGTCGCTCAGCTCTCCGCTCCCAGCCAGAAGCCTCCTGTTCTTTTGTCCTACCACCACAACACACTGTGCAGAGAGCCCCTCGTGGGGCAGTTCTGTGTGGCTTCCACCAGGTCCACACCTGTAGTTGGTGCTTCCTGCAGCTGGGCAGGGAGCTGAGGTCAGGCGGGGCTGTGCTTAGCCTGGAGTGGGCACTCAGCTCACGTCTGCAGGAGTCCCCGCATGTGCTTCCTGAGGACTCTAAAGGCTCCTCTCACCCAGCACAGCATCCTTCACCAGCATTTTAAATGGCAGACTTACCCTGCGATTGGAAGAACTGAACGTGCCTCTTTCCTTGGCTTGTTTTCCTCTGAGGACAATGGGGGTCGTTGGGGGAGGTATCAGAGGACAGTGATGTCAGCGGGAAAGCAGTAAGGCATGATGTGAAGTCTCAATAGTGTCAACAGCCCAGCAGCACCTCATAGTCAGTGCCACTGGTGCAGACCACTTCGTTAGGAGGAGCTATATGGAGGGGATTTTTTTTCTGAGTCACCTGCTGCCAGTTGTGCCTCTAGACTCACATTTAAGCCATTATAATAACAGGATCTAGCTTACCTGCACTCTCCAAATTACCCTTATTCCACTGGCCTCACACAAAGATGGAAATAGACACTGCATTGTGCTTCTGTTTAGCTCTCCCTAATAACAGCTAATGCACAGACTGGAATACACAGTGCAAATATAAAATGTTATGTCAATGCTAAGTTGTAATAATAATAATCCTGAAAGAGTGTAGCAGAAGGAATTTCCCTGAGCAATTTGAGGAAGATTGCTGCTTCGGTGGGGATGCAGGTGTTACTGAAAAGCAGATCGATTGTGGTTTGTGGGTACTGTCGGAGGCTGTCCAGCAGGAGAGTGGCGGTGCAGCAGGCCCCGCACCATGCTTTTCAGCTCTGTGCCTGATCACTGAGAGGCACCGAGGGTGATGGCAGCCGCCAGACCCAGTGCTTTCATCTGGTTATCTGAGGGTGAGTCTGGTCCTTGTCTCTGGCCTTCCTCAGCCCATTCAGACCCTGGGGACAGGGCTCTATGGGAAGAGAGCCTCCGCCACCTTGATTCTAACTGACGGTATGGGACACTTAGAGAAGCAGGGCATTGATGCATTCGGATGGGTGGAGTGGGCACTCTAACTTTTGTCCTTCAGTAGTCCTGAGAGCAGTGTGAGTCCCTGGACACAGCTCTCTTAATGGAGCCTTCTTGACTACCTGAGCCTCAGAAGCTCCGTGGTTAGAGGCATTCTCTGTGGCCATTTCAGAGGAGACAGACGCAAGGCAGAAGGAGAGATCCCTAAGGGGTTTGAGTCAGGCCTCAAGACTGCCAGAAGGGTGAGTTTAACATCCACGTGGATCATTCCCAGACTCCTCGTGCAAAAGATCTATGTGTGTTTCTTTTAAAGAAAGGTCATCTCCGCTTTCCTAGGAGAGCCTCTCTCCAGCAGAACACTCCCCAAACAGAGCCAGGAGTGAAATGTTTTCCTCTCTTAGGAACAAATTAGCCACGACAGTAATGTCCCTGGTTTCCTCCTCTCTCGAGCTTCAGCACTTACCTGTCCCCAGGCCACCCCGATGGCTTTACATCAGGAGTTTAGGTTCCGAAGTCAGCCTTGCTGAGTATAAACTCTGCACCTCCAGCCAGCCGTGCAAGCTCCATGGCTCTCAAACTCAGTCCCACCACCTGTAAGATAGAGATAACTGTTGTATTTACTGTGATATCTTTGTGAGGGTGAAAGGAGATTGTGCAAACACTAGGCTTAGCACACTGCCTGGCACATAAAAATTGTTAGCTTTTACCACCACTATTACCATTACTATTGCTATTACCGTTACTGCTGCTGCTATTTGAGGAAAACAGTCATGACTGTACCTTTTGCCCAAATCTGCCCCTCACTCCCTAAGGAGGTGCTCACACATTGGAACAGGGCTGGGACAGGACCACCTTCACAGGAGCAGAGCATGGAGCTGGGGTTCCTACAAAACAAGGTCAAGGGATGCAACCGAAATGACAAACCAAGCTTGTGGTTCTTTCAAAGTATTTGTCCAAACAAGCTATGTGTGACCCCAGTTCAGGAACCAGGTGATAAGAATGCGCTGTGGTCCGAGCCGCGGGTCTCAGAGTGTGATCTCGGCCCCAGCAGCATCGGCACCTGCTGGGGACATGGAGGAATGCACATTCTCAGGCTTTATCCTGGACAGACCAAACTGGAAACTCTGGGCATAGGGCCCGAAAATATATGTTTCAGCACGCCCACCAGGAGATGCCAGCCAGTATTGGGGAAATACTGGGTTAGAGTAACACCAGCTTCTTTATAAATAAGTCCCGATTTTTCTGTGGCTTAACGACAACAACAACAGAAGAGCTGATTTCTTTGACACAGAAGAGTCCAAAGCAGATATCTTGGTCTGTGGGCACCTGTCCTCCATGTGGTGATTGAGAGACCAAGTTCCCATTCCAGCAGCGGGAAGAGAATGAGAGATTGTGCAGAAGGCACCTGTCACTGCCCCATCACACTCCATTAGTGAGACCCCTATATGGCAACTTCTGGGGCAGCCACCTCTCAGGAACAACGCTGCACTATGCAAAAAAAAAAAAAAAAAGCATGAAGTTGGGTACACAGTGTGCTGTGTCTGCCACAGAAGAGCAACTGGACACCCCGGGCACCAGGCAAGAAGAATCAGACTGCAGGGAGGCGGAGGGAGCTGGAGAGGCCCCGAGTCACCAGGCCATAGGGGCTGGAAGGTGACCACATATCACGGAATATTTTCCAGGCCTCAGGCCCATCCAATCATCCTGTTCTCTGGACCTATGGGCACAACCGCCTCTCTGGGCAGCAGCCAATGAAATCCTTGAAGAAGACTTTCTTTGCACATAGGAAAGAAATGCACAGTTCATCGGCCTCCTCCCAGCTGAGGTGGGAGGGAGAATGTTAAACACAGAGTTTTCCTAAGACACAGAGGCGAACAGTTCTTGAGAAATCCAGATATTGTTAGCGACAATATGTTAAAGTGTTTTATTATTTAGTTACATCTTGCCTGAGCATGAAAAAGATATTAACATACTGTCAGCTTACTGGGACATAACCCAAAATAACTTACAATTTTCATATAGTGCTAATTATTTTTCTGACGCTGGCTCAGGCTGGTAAGAGAGAGATTTCAAGCTTTCACCAGATTATTTACTTAAAGAAGTTAAGCATGCCATTATCTGTTCCCATGGAAACACAGTAAGTAATACAGGAGGCAGAGGAGGAGGTCACTTTGACCATAATTAATATAAAGAATAATGGTTTGTCTAGAATCTACTAAAGCCTACAGTGAGCTGCTGTAATGCCTTTAAACCTCTTCCTCAGAGGCGCCATTTCGTCTTTGGATCAGTTTTCATGCACTAGCATCACTTTTGGTAATTTTAGTGGGCTAGTGCTAATTTTTGAAATGTAATTTAATCTTGTTTGGCAGAGTTTTTCCAATGGTGTTATTTCATTTTTGGCTCAATCAGAAAATCCCAGTAAGAGAATTTTCCTAAGGTCCTGAGCAAGTGTAAATTGATGACTGCCCTGGCCTTCCGCTTGTATGTGCCACCACTCCTTGCCCATGGCTTCTCAATAAACAGTTGATTGGTGAGTGAATTAGTGATAATCCAAAGGCACCACTAGGTTCAGCAGTGCCTTTAAAATCACCAAAGGCAGATTTAATTATGTTCAGAATAGTTTACAGTTAAACTGTCTTATTGCAGTCTTGTTTTTAAATTGAAAATTGGTAATCCACATGTGGTGGATCTTAGCTAAATATTCCATTTATTGGAGCACAGTGCACTCCTCAGGGATTCTGACAAAAAGACGCATACTACGGTTTATTTTTAATCCTTATGCTTATTTGAATAGTGGATTTGTTGTGCGGTCTCTCAAAGGTAAATTTTATCATGGAAGCTTGATTTTTCAAAACTTTTTCATTTAATACAGTGTCCCAGAAAGAACTAAAAGAAAAGAAAAGAGAAGTGAAAGAATGGAACTTTCAAGCTTCTGGATTTTTAATACACTGAGAAATGATATTGTTAGAAATTATTAGGATTTTGTTTCTTTTAGAGTCCAAGAAACATAATCTCGCTTCCTCCGGGAAGTCTCGTCTGAGGGGTAGATTCAAGGCTGCAACGTGACACCAAATAATGTGTACAAACAGGTGGCCTCAAGTTAAGTGGAGTCAATGTACAATTTCTCACCCTTTAGAAGATAACCACTTTGCTGCCACACGAGTAACAAAATTTTTTTGGCAAATATCAAGCTTGAAATCATTTAATCAGGAATGTAAATCGGTTATATGCCCCAATTATAAAAACGTTGATGGGATTGGCTATGGTATTGATTTTTGAGGGGTGGAGGGTGGATAGAGTTCCAGCTACTGGGTTTTTTTCATATATATATAATGATATCACATCCTTATTCCAGAAATGCAAACAGCATTGTATCCTGCTTGGCAGGAACAGTGGTCACTTGGCTTAGCCAAGAATAAAAACTGTCAGCAGTGCCATTCCACAGGCTCATAAGAGAACCCCTAAAATAATGGATGGTGCCTCTCCTATATGTATTTATGTTCAGATAATTTATTTAAATAATGTTGCTGGCACATGCTTTATAGCTGCTTGCATTTTGCTACACAGATTTCAGTGTATCTTGCAGACTATGCACTTCATTTGGAAAATGTAATTTCCATCCCTGCATACTAATCGATTTCTTCACAAACACCTGCTATCAGTTATGATAATAAAAATGCCACTCTGAATTGAAAAAGGGCCAAATAGAGCTTCCTAAGGAAATGACTTAAGTGTCTTTGAATGCTACTAAATGTAGTAATGTGCTTCTGTAGTGCCAACACTTTTTTCATCATTTGCATTTTCTGTAATTTTGCCCTATTACAACATCCCTCTCTCAAATGATGCCTCATAACCACTTCCTTATGGATCGGTAAACTGAGTTGTCAGGAGTTGGTGTCTGAGGGTGTGGACCAGATCTGAAGTTGGGCTGCACAGTGTGGGAAAGCACTAGCTCATGCTCCTGGGGAAACCCTGGCTCATTTCTGATTTTATAAGTTCCTGAAAACTGTAAAATTGGCTGCTCCTTGGTTTTGCACATCCATATACACCAAATAAAATTTCCTTTATCCATTCTCTTCAGCCTCCAGTTCATTCCGCGCACCATTGCCAAACTAATCTTCCTAAATCGCCAATTTCATCACGTCCTTCCACTGCCCTAGCACCTTCAGTGGTTCTCACTTGGCCTCTCCACTGAGTCCAGCTCTCTAGCTTGACTTCTGAGCCTCCATCTCTCTCATCACCTGAGATGGCTCACCTGCCTCCCACTGCTTCCAGACAGACTCTTGCCTTTTGGTCAAGCTTCTCTCCTTCCTGCCCCAAATATTTCTATCTTCAGTTCCCATTCCGAGCTTCGCTTGTGCTTGCACTCCTGACTGAGTTGTCCTTCCCCAGTTCGTGGGCTTTCATGTTTTAAAGCCCTCTTCTTATTCCGGTCTGCATTTTTCTTTCTCTTCTCTGAACTCCTATAGGATGGATTCCCTTGTCATAGACCTTGACACTGAGTTGCTCATTTATTTATTCATTCAACCAATATTAATTGAGTGCCTACTGTATACCAGGCACCAGGCTATCCTCTTCTCCTTTGAGAAGAACTGTAGTTTCCTTTCAAATGTATCAGTTTCTATTATATTTTCAGCTCCTTGAGAGAAAAGACATATTCTATCTCCTCCTTTGTGATCCAAGAAGCCCAGGAAGGCCTGGACACAGAGGACATATTCAGTAAATGCTTATAGACTAATTGATCCATGATGGTTTGAGGTAGGGAATTTTCTGGTGGATTGCATGCTCTCTTTGATTAGTATTGCAGTGTGTACTATACATAGATTATCATTTTGCAAAGTAGAATACCATAAAACACTCAACTGTAAAAACTATTAACATAGTTTGATGTTTGATGTTTGAGGAGAGAATTCACTGGGGTCTCAGAGCACCTCAGTAAAGATGTATCATCATTGTACTCTAATGTGCAGGTAGAACCTCCGGGAGGCTGGCCTTGATCTGGCTCTCTGATTGGGATGGGGAGGAGGATATGGAAATGACCATGGAGTGAGAAGCTCCTGCGCAGTAGGCTCCACGGCACACTTACAAACCAGAAGTTACTTCTTTGAAGAAGTTTCTGATAAGCTCTTAAAATTTTCTTTCACTTTTCTCTTGCTTACAAAAGTCGAGAATGAATTTTCTCTGGGAGGGGGAAGGAAGTATGGGAAACTGGTGGGAGAGTAAATGGGGAGAATTAGAGACTGGTTTCCAACAGCCTGGTAAGAACTAAACGTATCTGGACTGGCAGAACAGCCCGGTGACTGAGAGCGAAGACTCTGCAGCCAGTGGCCTGGGCTTGAAGACTGTCAATGCTGCTTTTGTAGGATCGGACACTCTCTTTCATATCCCTGTGCCTCATTTTTCTCATCTGTGAAGCGGGGGATAAGAACAGCATCCACATCATAGGCTAGATGGGGGAGGAAGTGAGTTAGTTCATGCAAAGCTCTTGGTCCAATGTCTATTATATGGTGGGTGCTCAGCAAACTATTACTGTTATTAGACCACTAAACAATAAACCAGAAACTAGGGCAAGGGATTCCCCATCCTGGATTTTGTTTTGTACCGTTCCTTCTTCTCTTCTCTTAGTTTCAGTTGTTTCTGCAGCCTTGCAATGTGTAAGACCCGGAGTTAACTGTCTCAGTTTCTCAGTAAGATAGAGGTGTGAGTGAGGTCTGAATCTATACATAGAGAATTTTAGGCTTCAGGAAGGAGTATTAGAGTAACCACTCAGCCTTGTAGGGAAAAAGAGTTTTAATCTGCTGACGAAACAGATGGAACTAGGTTACCATTCTGATAGGAGTTAGAGAAAACAGTTTGTGCAATTTGGCCCAGCAGTAGAGCAGGGAAGACTGGTGTGCATACAAATTCCTCTCTCCCCTGGGCTGCTGCCGCATGCCTCAACTTGTGGAACTGCTGATTATTTGAAAGGACCTGGCGCTCCAAGGAGCTAAGCAATCCTGCAGAAAGGGAGAGGACAATAATGGGGTAGATAGGATTGTTGCCTGGAATTCTGAATGCTGTCATCACCTAGCAACACACACTGATTTCTGAGAGGGTGCCTAGGATTGGAGGAGAGGTCAAGAGACAAGAATTTGGAAGGAATTAATCCTGTGCCTACAAGAAACATTCATACAGAAGACCAGACAAATAGAATAGATAAAAATTCCGAAAGAAGTAAAGCTCACCAACTGCAAAATAAAGACCCCAGGGTAAGGCATTTCAGTTGTATCTCTGAGCTGGTACGAACATTAAGAATTTGGGTGAGAAACTCTTTCCCGCTGAAGGCCCCTCAATCCAAGCAAGAGGGGAGCCCACCTAAACTTGTTCTGTTTGTCTTCCAGCCCTGGCTGCTCAGGCCTACGCTCTTAAAGAGGAGAATGACAGTCTCCGTTGGCAGCTGGATGCCTACAGGAATGAGGTGGAGCTGCTGAAACAAGAAAAAGAACAGCTCTTTCGAACAGAAGAAAACCTCACCAAGGACCAGCAGCTCCAGTTCCTGCAGCAAACCATGCAAGGCATGCAGCAGGTACCCGGGCCCAGGGGGGTTTTCTTTTTTTCTTTTTTTTGACAGAGAGAGGAATGTGTGTATTAAGTGGAAGTGCAATGGCAGCCACATGCCAGGAAAGGTGAAGGAGAAGAAATGACATCTGAAAGCTAAGTTGCTAGGAAAGGAAAGTGCTAATGACTGTTTGTGCAAGGGTGGAATCTGGAGGAAAGCCAAGCTAAAGAAACACACCCTCGAGGTGGGAAATAGAGGAAGAGAATCTAGGAGATTAAAAGGTTTGTATATGAAGTTTAGCCTCATGGCAAGCAGTCAGAAAAATCCTTGCTGATCGTGATGTAAGTGTTTTGTAATCTTAGAACTTATTAAAAGCATGCCAACTGATTTTACAAAGGCATGATGAGTTTGTTTGTTTTCAAGACCCCTGAAAATGTAAAGTATATTGTTTCCACTTCTTCTGGATTATTCTTAGGATCTAGTCAGTTTCTATGAACACCCCACATATTTAAGAAATATTTGCTGATAGAATGGATGAAGCACCGGAATTTGGGTGGATAGATGACTTTAGAAAGAGGCCAGTATCTGTGCTTTTGTTAAAGAGTGCCAGACTCCACCTTGGCACATTCAAGTTAAAGATGTGTATTTCCAGCAATTGTTAGAAAAAGAACTCTGGGCTTTGGAGGAAGAAGGAATATGGACTGTGGGAAATGAGGGGTTGAGATTAGGGGAAAACCTGAGCACTGGCCATGGAGGAATGGAATCAAAGATTCATAGCTGGATTTCTACCTGCAAACAGCCGTTGACACATGATACGCTTTAGGTGTTTGGGCTTTTGCGTTATCTTAGAATAATAAAGCATAAATTATCATCACACTTGGGTGTCTTTTTATTACCCCTCTGAATATATAAATCTAACTACTCTTTTCTGGGAAAAAAAAGATGATTGTTTTTATTTAAACAAGAGAAATATAAGTAGGATGATGGGAAATTAAAATATGTAGTGAGTAGGCTATTTTTTAAAATTCCCACATCCATCTTCACTGCTCTATAAGATCAGGCGCATGAACTGCCTACAAACTGTCTTAATGATTAGAGGTAACTCCTGCAGAAACATTTGCCAAGCAGGGAAAAATAATTGAGAGGAAGGGATATAAAAAAGATGTGAGGATTGGGATACACATAAGTTAATGACCAAGTCACAGAAAGTATCTTAAACATCTCCTGCCATTTTAAAGCAATTTTTGAGTCTTGGCTTTGAGTTCTAACTGGTTGATGTTCACAGTGTGTGTTAGACAAATCAGTGAGATTCAGAGGTCAGAGCCAGCCAGGAAAATGTCATTACAATCGTTGCTCAGGTCCCTGCACTTGGAAATCAGTGTAACAGCTGCGGTGCGAGGCTCCCGGGGTTGTCCATATGCCCCAACAGTGGGTGTGTGTCGGCGCCGGTGCCAGCAGGAGAGTCTGTCAATTTCCCCAAAGACCACGACGCCAGACCCAGCCCACAAGCTACTGTGTCACATATCGTGCAATGGGACCTCTTTTCCTCCAGAAAAGATTATCCCAGTTGCTCTAAAAGTTGATAAAACTTTTACGGTGGTTGCAGATTCAAATCCGAAAGAAGTCAGAGGAAGCAGGGTGAGCTCAGCAGTCAGGGAGAAGTATGCTAAGGGTGTCAGTGCCGCGTGCCTGGTCCATACAGGAGCAGTGTTATAAACCACCACCGAACAACAGCCCCTTAAAGGAAGTGTGTGGTTGTTGCAGCTTCTGAGACATTTGCAGAATCTCTTTGTCCGTAGGAAATGCACTTTAGTGTAGTTTCTTTTGGGATTTTGTTTTGGTTTGGTTTAAACAACAGAAATTTATTGTCTCACCGTTCTGGAGCCTAGAAGTGCAAGATCAGAGTGTTGACAGGGTTGGTCCCTCTGAGAGCTATGAGGAAGACTCTGTTCCATGTCTCTCCCCTAGCTTCTGGTGATTGCTGGCAATCTTTCCTTCTTTGGCTTGTAGATGCATCATCCCACTTTCGGCCTTCATCTTCACATGGCGTTCTCCCTGTGTGTGTGTCTGTGTCCAAATTTCCACTTTTCATAAGGACGTCGTTTGTGAAGGATTAAGGGGCCCATGCTACTCCAGTATGAGCTCATCTTAACTAATGACATCTGCAACGACTCTGTTTCCAAATAAGGTCACATTCTGAGGTGCAGGGGGTTAGGACTTCACCATATAAATTTGGGGGGAACACAGTTCAATCAATAACAAACACATAAGAGATAGTCAAGATATATTTGTTGAATGGAGGAGTGAATGGACAAAGGCACAGAGGCAAGAACTAGCGTGCTGGCTGTCAGGAGCTCTGGTTTGTTTGGGATTTTTGGCTCATAAAGAGCAAGGCAAGAAATGGTGAGGGCTAACGCCCTAGAGGTCTGTATGGCACCTCCTTAGCACATGGGAAGCCCTAACTCAGTGGCAGTGGTTATGATTGTCATCTTTACAGGTTGTTAGGTGGAGGCATGGCAATGTCTGTGGCAACACATCTCTAATATAGTTTTTAAATATATGTGCTTCCTAAGAGTCATATTTCTACCTTAACGTCACTTTGAATAAATTACCACAAGTTGCTAATTTGAGCCCCACTGCAAAGAATTGTCCTGACTCTAAAACCTCCTCTCAATCTGTCCCACTATCCACTTTCTAAATTAGAAAATCGTGATTTCCCAGGAAAGTCAAGAGAGAGAGGAGGGTAAGCCTCCCACATGCCGTTGTTTTCTCAGTCCATCTATGGGAAATTATTCTGTGACAAACAAAAGAAAAGAAAGAGTCTTGACAGCCTTAGAACTAATGTACAATGTTTGCAATTGCCTTCAAGTTTAGCCAAAAAGTTTCTAACCTTTCTTCTTTTAATCCCCTAAGGATATATTCCCTGACATCACACGGTTTCTCATGTGTTGATGAGGAAAACATTATGGGCAGGGTTCCTGAAAGTGAAAAACCCTTGGGTGACTTTGTCTGGTTGTTTCTCAGTCTAGCCCTACATTATGTGGGTGTCACCATTTAATTTTAGAGGTTTCACACAAAAGGAAGTAATAGCTTGTATCCATGGTAACACGGTAGCCTTTACCTGATCTTAAGCTGGCAATAAAGTTAACCTGTCTCTGCCTCAGGGAGGTGAGGTCACTGGTTTTCATTTATACCTTTAGGTATACGAAGAAAGAATATACATATTTTAAACTCTTATTATCTTAAGATTACTGCACTGAATTGTTTTCTTAGGTTTAATGAGGTAAAATGTACATACGATAAAAATACTCTTTTTAGGGAGACAGGTCAAGAAATTTTGACAAATTCATATACTCATGTAACCACCACTACCACAATCAATATATAAAACAATTCTATCACCCCTCAAAATTCCTTCATGCCCCTTTTTAGTCAACCCCACTCCCAGTTACCACTGATTTGTTTTCTACCCTTAGCTTTGCCTTTTCTAGGATGTCATATAAGTGGAATCGTACAGTATGCAACCTT
Source organism: Equus przewalskii (assembly GCF_037783145.1). NCBI lineage: Eukaryota > Metazoa > Chordata > Mammalia > Perissodactyla > Equidae > Equus > Equus przewalskii. The sequence continues at coordinate 27,060,041 of NC_091846.1, forward strand.
TTGAGTCTGGCCTCTTTCGCTTAGCATAATGAATTTGAGATTCATCCATGTTGCTATATATGTCAGTAGTTCATTCCTTCTTATGCTCACTAGTATTCCATTGTAAGAGCCGTAATTTGTTTATCTAGTCACCAGTTAATGGACATTTGGGTGATTTCCTGTTTGGGGCAAATTTGAATCTGTAAACATTCCCTTACATGCTTTTTGTTTGGACATAATTTTCATTTTAGTTGGGTAAATGCCTAGGAGTAGGATTGCTGGGTCATGTGGTAAGTGTGTTTAACTTTTTAAGAAACTGTTTTCCAAAGTGTCTGTACATCGTGCATCCCCATGGGACAGCGTGAGAAGCCCGGTTGCTCTGTGTCCTTGTCAATCAGCACTTGGTATGGTCAGTTTGTTTTGTTTTGCCTTTTTTAGCCACTATAGTAAGTGTATGGTAGTCTCTCATTATGGTTTTAACCACACCTAATTTAAACAATGTTTATATTTTCATTCACAAGGATAGCTCAATATGTCATATTTTTAAATAACCAACTTAAAAATCAGAATTCTTTTGAAGCCATGTATAAATCATATTGAGAGGAGTGATAAATATTCAGATAACAACAGGATACCATTATAAGCTGCTAATCATAAAACTGTGTGTGACTAATGATGATGATGTCAGAAGGCTCCCTCATCAATACTTTAAGCTAATGCTTTTTAATAACATTAGTTATCAAATGTTATCTGAAGACCAGCTGTCTTAGGCCAGTAAACCATTGGCCCACATAGAACAGTGGCTCTCTAACACTCTTGGCTTGACATTAGTAAAGACCAGGGCTAGTCAGCTGTCTTGACACCTTTCAGCAAGGGAATATCAGAAAAAAATTGGGAAAAGGGGGATTACTATGATCAACACCATTTTAGAAATTAAGTAACAAGTGTTTTTTCACTTGTGCTCAAAAAGGAACATAGCTGTGATTTTCTGTATACGTATCACAAAACTTCACTAATTTAGATTAATTTTATAGAAGACAGAGAAATACAATACTATTACCTTCCTAAAATATAAAGTAATCCCATTAGTTTTGCCAAATGTTGGTCAAGAATTGATCTTTGGCATATATATTAAGAAATAAGTGAAAGTGTGCTGAAATTAGAACATCAGTGAGTGCATCCACCCACTTAAGTATAAAGTTAAGCATCTCTTTTGAAATCTTCTATAAACTATTTAATTGCTTAGTAAGTACTTTTTTTAGAGATAGTGAAAAGTTTGCGCTCAATTCCTCTCCCAAATTTATGTGTCTTGAAGTCAGATGTGTACATGTCAAAGTCAGGATAATTATGACAGCAGGAGTGGTACCGAGAGTGGTGATGATGGTGGCTGTGGTGGTGAGGGTGGCTATGATGGTGAGGGTGTGGTGGTGAAGGTTATTGTGCTGATGAAGGTAACTGAGGTGGCCATAATGGCTGTGGTGGTAAAGGTGCCCGTGGTGAAGGCGGCTGTGGTGATGATGGTGGCCATGACAATGAAGGTTACTGTGGTGGTGAGATGACCATGTTGAGGAAGGTGGCGGTGCTGATGAAGGTGGCTGTGGTGGTGAAGATGGCTAGAGTGGGGATGGTGGTGTTTTCGATCATTAGAAAATGTTAGGGAAAGACATAAAATGAGCATGTCCAAGAAAACATTAGAGAACTTTTTTTTTAATTTCTGAAAAATGTTTGTCCCTTAAAAATTGTGAAACTCCTCAAAAGCCCAGCAGGCCCACTGCTCCCAGGGGACTTCAAAAGGTGGTACTACAAAGAACTTGGGCGAGGTGCTGCAGGCAAAGAAGACAGACACACGTAACAGGAGTTTGCAACAGGAGTCCCTCTGTTTTCTTGATAATTTTTCACTTTTGTTTTCTGTTTTAATTTTGTTTCTGAAATGCCCACCAGTCAGATAATGGACCCAGTAGGCTGATGCTCTATGCTCATTATCCTTTTTCTCATATTATCTGTTTAAACTTTATCTTTTATCCTTTCCATTGAAGTTTCTTTTTGATAATCACATTACTTTATTTGCAAATGTTATTTCTGTACTTTGCTTATTATCTTTTCATGCAGGCTTACTCTTATTTTTTGGCTGCAGTATCTTCTCAAATCTTTTTGAGAATACTAATTAGAATTTTTTGAAATTCTCTTTGTTCCTGAATCATTTCTGTTTGTTCCAGGGTTGGTTGTGTGGTTTTTGTGTCTGTCTGTCTCTTTCACGCTACAGGTTTCTTCTCATGTGACGTGATGCTTGGCAGTCTGTTTATATGTGAGAGTGAGGAGCTTGGTTTACTTTCCTCGTAAGCTGTGTGCGTTTGCTCACTGCTGAGTCCCGGTCTCCTCCACGGCTGAGTCTTTCTCCCATGCAGTGGCTCCTTGACTAGCAGGCTTCATTTTAAGGAGAGTTGGAGAGCCCATAAATACCAGAATCTGTTACACACAAAGAATTCCCTGGAACTCCCTTCACATTCTCTTTGCTCTTTTATGTTTATTCATTCACAGATGCTTTAGTGGAGTCTCTGGAGGAAGGAAAAATGAAAAGCAAACACACGTGGACCATGTCTGACATCTTGAACAAGAACCTGTTTCAGGGGCTTTTACCTTTAATCCAGTCCTTGAATGAGTTCTCGGTTGGCAGTGGTCCGGTGGGGGGGTGGGGGAAGAGTGTTACAGGTTATTCTGGCTGTCCAGAAGCCTAACAGAAAGGAAGAACAGAGGACAAATTTTACAAATGTCTGAGAGGAAGGAACGTGGGAACTTAAGGCAGCATATTTTGGAATAAAGATAGCTGCTTTAAGATGAAGAGGCAGATACACAGAAGGGTTTTAGGGAGGAGGAAAGGAAAGGTTGACACGAAGAGGCTGGAATGAGTAATAAAGATAGAGAAATGGTAAACTTTTTATCCATTCTATTTTGGCTTTTTGCCCTAGAAGAGAGAAGGAGGCAGGGAATTGATTAAAAAAAAAAAAAAAAAACAACTGGTGGTATGGAGGAGGGCAGGCCCAAGCTCAAACGGATGTGCAGAGAGTAAAAGAGTAGAGGCTGTTCTGATGGAGGGACGAGAAGGATATGGAGAGAGAACGGACGATGCAGTGGGAAGAACAGTTCTTCTTCTATAGTTAAAAAAACCGAAAAAAGGAAAGTGACACAAACACAAACAGGAAGAGAAAAAGACAAATGTCTCTACAAGGAGAAATTCAACATTTTTATAATAATAAATTTATATTTTAAGAGCTGTTGTGAAATATTTGGATAAATGAACTAGATGTAGAAAGTGAAAAACTAAAGATTGATTAGTTTGGAATTTAAGTAGCAAGATATTTTGAAGGTCTTTCTAAGTAGGGTTCACGAACCCCAAACTTGTTGAGCGGGAAGGAAGAAATGACACGTGTGTGATGTGATGTGGGTCATGCTGATCTGGTTGACAATCTGCTTGTTTACTCATTCAGGAAGAAGCATCTAACAACATTATAACATCTTCAACACATGGAAACTTTACACATCAGTGCAGAAAATGCTTCGGGATCACCAGACAGGGCAAGAAAATCACATTATTACAGAGTAGAGAAAGAGGCTTTCTTTTAGACTTTCATGTGCAGGGAGTAAAACCTTTAGTCTTAAAAAGTTCAAAAAATATGTGCGTATATAAATACACGCTTACACACATATAAAAATCTTGAATCTTTACAAGTTGTGGCTACAGAGACGTACCCCATGTTTATTTGATTCTATTTCAACCACGCAGGTGAACCTTCTTACTTTCTGAATAGAAATCAACTTATAAGACATTTCTTATATTCATTTTAAAAGTCTTTAACATCTTACTGGTATCAGAAAAATCCTAAATGTGTACATCTCTCAGATGATGTGGTTTTAAAAAGGTTCAAGGACTCAGCATCAAGGTGCACAACAGCTACCAAATTTTGGGCCCACCATGCTCTTACTTTCCTTTCACTTAACTACCCCAGAGTTTTAATTTCATTTTCTACCCATTCTTCAGCCTTAGGAGGTACAGGCCTTGTGAGGGAGATGATAATCCTCATTTATAATTCAGTGGCACCTTTCATTAGGCTGCTAAAAGTCATTGGTAGAGCTCCTACTGGCAGCATGTACATTTTCTAACATTTGCTATTTGCATTCCCTGGCACATTGGAATAAGGTATGTGTCCCACTTCACCGTGAGACTCTTGGAGGGATTGTTGGGTACGTTTGGAACCAGAAATAGAAACCAATTCTCTAATTCTTGGCCCAGGGCTTTGCATTATGAAGCCCTACCTGTTTGAAGTGATCGCACCTGACATCTGCTAAGGGGTTTGGGAGTTTTTAAAGCACATTCCCATTTGACTCTGAACAAGGTACAAAGACTAAAAGTGAAGATAATGGAGAGCAAACTCCCTAAGTGTTTTCACAGTTTCAAAGAAGGTTGGGCCACTGGGTATGTTGCTGTTTTCCCTGGACAGAGACCTTAAGATAGGTAAGGAGAGGGGCTAGCCCCATAGCGTAGTGATTAAGTTCATGCCCTCCACTTTGGCACCTGGGGTTCACATGTTTGGATCCCTGGCGCGGACCTAGCACCACTCATCAAGCCACACTGTGGCAGCATCCCACATAAAACAGAGGAAGACTGGCACAGATGTTAGCTCAGCGACAATCTTCCTCAAGCAAAAAGAGGAAGATTGGCAACAGATGTTAGTTCAGGGGCCAATTTTCCACACACACACACACATGCGAAAAAGGAGGGAGATAAGCTGCCTTCATGCCACCTGAGGAGTGCCAAGCTTCTGCACAAGAAAATGAGAACCCGGAACCAATAGAAGGAAAAGGTGGCTCCAGCTTGACTGTTTTCTGTACAACTTGGTGAAAGTCAGCCTGTTTGAACCTCAGGATCTAAATCTGGAGAATGGGTCCTGCCAACCTCAGTCAGGCTTTGTTGCGTTAAAATGAGGTCATATATGTGGACGCATTTTGAAAAGCTGTTGTACGAATGCAAACTGTGATTGCCACATTCCAGATGAAAATAATGAAAAAATATAGGGATTTAAGAGAAGACTCAGGATTTGCAAAGTCTGGACAAATCCAGGTCTCAGTTTCCTGATATTGGGGTGGCTTGCACCACCCCTTACAGCAGGAGGGCCCACTCTTCACAGTTTGCACATTATTTCACTTAGTGCTCACAACTCAGGAGTAGGTGCTTATCCTGGTTTCTCAGGTAAGGAATTGAGACCTAGAGATGTCTAGTGACTTGCTCAGGGTACAACATGTAGCTGGCAGAGTCAGAATTCCAGCTCACACCTGTCTGACCACAGCCCCTGTGTTCTCTCTGGTAGCCCACACATTTCTACAGTCTGCTCTGGAAGCGGTGTTTCAGAACCACGGTAACCGTGAGAGCAGAAGGCCAGGAAGCTCCACCTTTCTGTGCTTATTAATTGCTAGAACTATTATTGGCAAAAACCCATTGCCTGTTTTCTGACTGTGTCATAGCCTCTCATTTGGTCTTTACATGAGCAGAGTAAGAGCTAGCAAAAAGAAAACAACATACATGCAGCTTTTATTTATTAAGTTTGAACTGTGAAAATAAATCTCTTCACTTCTGGGAAGGGACAGAGAAGCCCTAATAAAATTTCACTATGGGAGGCTCCATCTCATCATTAGTTATCCTGCTCTGCCATTAATTAATTTGATTATCAAATGCATCCTCATTAGTAATCATCCCTTCTAAAAATAATGAGGCTAGCAGACGAATCGATGTAGGAGCCAGGGGTAGAAATAATGGTATTGCCCTGCAGACCATTAAAATCGTTTGGCGTCTGCCTTTTGCTGCTTCCTCAGCGACTGCAAGGGGAAACACTGAGTCTCCAGGAGACTCGCAGCCATTCCCAGGATGAAGGAACTCTGCTTTTCCCAGCAGTCAGCCACAGTCCTTGGATGACCTTTGAATGACCCTTCCCTCTACCACCTCTTTTGGAAATTGCCTCCTGACTTATAGGCCATATCACGTCAAGAGTACCAGATTTATAGTGAAATGAATCTTTCTTAAATGTTGTAAATCAAAATGGGCTTTTGCTGCAGACACATGCTGGCCTTTTACTCTGTTTGACCATTGTCGTCTCTCCCTCCAGCCATGGGCGCTAAAATGAGTCCTTGTGGTCTGGCCTTGACTTCATTTCTTTATAGTCTGCCAAAGCAGAGAAGCAGCCGCATCTACACTGAAGCCCTGACCCCGGATGGTGCACATTGCCGCCTGTATACAGCAGGTGTCACGCTCCCAGCCAGACTGATGTAATTATCCATCTCTGAAATTGGGCTGCAGTGGGGAGAGAATCGTGCTCCAGGGCTTTCTCCACACAGCTGCTTAGGAGAGGAAACATGAGGATTAGGAGGACCAGCCAATTTCCTTCTCATCAGAAATGAACGCTGTGGAGAGAAAGCAGGGAATGTGGTGGGAGCGAAAGAATACAACATGGAAACAAAGAAGAAAGGAGAAGAGTGAGTCTGAGGAAAAAAAATTCCTCTTTATCTGAGTAAGAGAATAAACAGAGAGGAAGAGAAACGTGGGTGGGAACTGAAATTTTTCTGGGTCTAAGTTTGTCATTTTAATTTTTGTTTTTTCCTTTTTACAAAAGAATATATGTTCAGTGCAGAAAACTTGAGAACACAAAAGAAGCATATCAAAGAAACAGAAACCATTTCTAGTGTCACCGCCCAGATATAGCTATTGTTAACGTTTACATATATCCTTTCCGTCTTTTTCTTTATGTACACATAAACAGTGTGGATCATTTTTAAATATTGACCAATGGAATGGCAAAACTGAGTCAGTTAAAGTTTCTGGAATTGTAACTAAAGTGTGGAATTGGGAATTCAGTTGCAAGATGTTAGATGGTTAGTTAAAGACTAGGTTTTCTCCTCTGTTTAACAAAGCACCCTGAATAGTCATCAAGGGAAACTTAAAGTTAGTGCTAATCTGGTCCTCACTATAGACCACCCATTTCCCTCAATTGATCATTGAAAAGACCCTGAAGTTCTTATCTTGATGCAACTTCCTCCCTTTGGTAATTAGCTCTCCCGTTTTTGTGCTTTCTGTTTCATCTCTATGTCTCTGTCCTTGCCCACCCCCCTCTCGCTCACACACACACACACACCCGTCCTGCACACACACACCACACACATAGTAAATAGCCACAACAGCTTTATTTTCTGGAAGCACTGGGGAAGATAGAAAAGGAGAAAGTATATTTGAACTCTGGTTGTAGGTTTCCAAGGAAGCGGTGTAACAAGCAGTGCTTATAAATGAAAGAGGAGCAAAGTGACTTTTCAAAGCTTTATTATCATGTACTTTCTTCTTCCTTTTGTTCTCTTAATTTATTCTGTCCCCCCATGCATAGACATTCCATTTTTTATGTCCTCTTCCACCACCACCACCACTCCCTTAATTTATTTTAAGCCAGGTATCACTTATGCATTCCAATCAGAGGAGGTTCAGTGGCAAGCACGGGGACTCTTGTTCACAGTGTTAAAGATGCATATTTTCACCCATGATTTACATTTTATCCTGAGTAAGTCATTTCCCGAGCCAGTGCGTTACACATTTTTCAATCATTTAAAGACAGAGTGGCACTCCACAATTTTGTCCTTCACTAATTCTCCGTGCACCTTGTCTTCCTTTCTCCGGGGTTTATATTTCTTCCCTAGTGGTTTGTATTTCTTATCTTCAGTGCTACTCACAATTTATTTCACGAAGGTTTTGGTAATGACCTAACTGTAAAGTCCATAAAAAAGCTGTCATGCTGAGTGTCTCTTTACAATGTAATTTTTTCCCCAGTAATCCTCCTATTTATCATTTAGGGAGAAGGAAAAAAAAGGGGCCTTGTGATGTCATTTCGCCACTCTACATCTGATAATAAGAGCTCAGCTTGATTTCAGAGAATCGCCAGATCATTTAAGGAGCTCTCCCAGGTCTGCTGGGGTCCTGGTTGATTAGGCTGGTCGTTCCAGTCTGCTTTTCTTCTCAGCTGGCAATTGACTTGCTTGATTTTAAGTCCTCAATTTGCTGGCTATTTCTCATGTGAAGCCCATGCTTTGCTTTGGCTGCATGGTCCACTCACAGTAAAAAGCAAGGTGGAATGTGATGATAATGGGAATTCTGCTTAAGACATAACATTTGAACCGGATATGGGCTTGAATTTACCACCATTGTTACAGAAAGAGAACTGCAAAATACAGAGTGTTAGAACTAGGAGGGGCATTAGTGAGCCCTAATCCAGCCCACTTATTTCCTAGTTTTAATCAAACGGGTTAAGTCACTGAGTTCAGCTCCCTGCTCCAGTCTCACCTCGCGCTGCCCAGGGCTCCCATTCCCGGTCCCCGGGTCCCTCCTCTGCCTCCTCACACCTCCTTGCATTCTGAATCTATTCCTCTTACATTCGTTTATATCTATCTCCTATCCTCCTGAAAAATGACTTGAGACACAGAGGCTATGATTTCCCCCCCAACATATTAAATAAATGTTAGTTTCTTTTTTCTTCTGATATTGGAGTTGAAACTAATTCTGGCACCTAAGACCAGTCTTTTATGGCTAATTTAGTACTTCATCTCCAACACCTATCTGAAGGAAGGAAGCAAGAAAAGAATAAATTGTTGAGTCGTCACACACGTTTATTCTCTGACACTCTAAACCAACTTCCCTGATTCTTCAACTCACTGTTTTCCCTACTCACCCCCAACTAAGTAATAATCTCATCTCACTGACAGAGTAAAACTAGCTTTCTGACAAGTCTTTGTTGAAGAGTAAGGATTGATCCGGTCTCTCTGTCTTTAGAGGTCACGAATGCTGAAGATCTGGGGAGCTTATGAGTCACTGCCCTCATCCAGGGCCACCACCGTGGCCCTGGGCTCTGAAAGAATGCCTGCAACTCGGGAAATAAGCCACAGTGTTTCCATTCGTGCTGAGTGTGTATAGGTGCAGCCACAACTGTTTCTGTTCAGACATCTCTCTCTAGTATCCAAATGCTTCAACAGCTTTAATGAGCCCTAGGAGGTGACATTTTTATTTGTACCACGCCCATCAAAGAACCAAGGCTTAGAAAGAGTAGATGAGAAGCCTCCAAACCAGGCAGTACAGGGCTTGAAATTTCTTCCTAATTGTTTTTCCTAATGTTGAAAGTGATATTATGTCACAAATGGAGACTTACAGGACTGTGGGGAACATGGTAACTCCATTTGTTAGTGAAAGACCCTAGAAGACGTCGGGGAATAAGGACATTTTTCTAAGCAGCTCTGCTGTTTCCTTCCTCTTGCTGATCCTGCCAATGTTTGTAGTTGATGAAGCATTTCCATAGAACTCAGCCCCTATGAGCTTGATCAGCAGGACAGAGAAAACTGTACGTTCCAATATGCCTGGAACATTTACAAAAATTAATCCCATAGTAAACCTTAAAGCAAATCTCAACAAATTTCAAAGGAGCGCTGTCATATTTTCTGACCACAACAAAATTGTTAGAAATCAATATCACAAAAGTAACTAAAATAAATCCTATATATTTGGAAATTTAAAAGCACGTGTCTAAAGCTACAGGTCCAAAAAGAAATCAGAATTGTAATTTTAAGATAATTAGAAGTAATTGATAATTAAAATACAGCATGTCAAAACTTGTGGGCTCTAGCTGAAATAAAACCTAGAGGAAAAATTAAAAATTTTAAGTGTATGTTTTAGGAAAACAGAAAACTGGAGACATGGGTAAGAATCCAACATCCAACTCTTATTAAAAAAGAATAAACACAAAGAAGGAAGGATAAATAAGCATAAGGATAGAAATTACTAAAATAGCAAACAGCTGTATAATAGAGATCAACAAAGCCAAATGCTATTTATTTGAAAGGACTAATAAAGTGGAAAGTCTTTGCAAGATTGATCACAAAAAAAAGAAATACCTAATAAACAATATTAAAAATTAAAATGAGGTACAACTACAGAGGTGACAGAGATCAAAGAGATATGAGAAAATCAGAAATAACTTTATGACAAATTTTTAAACTTGGACGATAGAAATTTTTTCCTATAGGAAAAAATACTGTATCAAAATTAAATCAGGAAGAAATAGAAAGCCTAAATGATATCATTAAAAAAATTAAATTGGTAGCTTAAAATCTTACATCAAAGCAACAGAACCAAAATAGCTTTACAGGTAAGTTCTACCAAATATTCAAGGAAAATTCTGCCAATTTTTTACAAACTCATTCAGAGAATAGAAAAGAAGGAAACATGGCCCAACTAATTCATAAGGCTAGTATACTTGATAACAAAACTGAAGAAGGACAGTAAAAAGAGGGGGGGATTACAGGTCATTCTCACTTATGAACATAGATTTAAAATTCCTTTTAAAAACCCTAATTTAATCTTGTGTTTTATAAGCCACCATATTGGATTTATTCCAGGAATGCAAGGTTAGTTCAACATTACAAAAGTCTATTAATGTAATATATTCCATTAACAGGTTTAAACCAGAATAATAGTCATTTTAATAGCTACAGAATATCCATTCATGATTTAAAACTAAACAACAAATGAAAAATGAAGCTTTTAACAACTTGGAATAAAGGAGAACTTTCTTTTCTGGCTAAAGATTATCCACAGTGAACTCAGTGGCAAAACAGATCATTTTTTCAACCTTCCCAGAGTAATCCAGAGACAATCTTTCTTAATCCTGATATAATTACTCAGACTAGAATGTAACTGCTTTATATCACGATTTACATTTCAAATTGTCATCTGGAAGCGAAAAAGATTGCTGCACGAAATCTACTAGCAGACCCTAAAAATGCAGTTTATGAATTCTTTCCTTTTGAAAAATTAAAAGTCATCAGCTCTAACCTTGGTATTGCCCCCTATTTCTGGAATGCAAACTTAACTAGCTATCTGTCATGGATGATGATCTTTTCTGGGCCATCATTGTTAGGAGCTAGCCTTTCAGCTGACTTCAGCAAAACCTGTGTTTGAAATTTTCATTAAAAGGACCTGGGTAGACTTCCACATGTAATGTTAAAATGCATGCAATCGCTGATTTCCAGTGGAGGGGCTGCTGAGGCTGGAGGAACACATCATCACAGGGTAGATGGATATTGGTATTAAGTGTAAAGCCACAGCTCTAATTTCTCTTAATTTTTATACCTTGGGGAGCTTTTTTGCTGTTATCATTCATGGCCATGCTGACACCATTATTGTAAAGAGTCTGAGTAATTCAGCTCACTTCTTTAATGCTGCCTCTATTTAATGTTTCCGAAGCAGAGAAGATTGGTTTAAAATGGGAATTTTCTGTCTGCGCTTTTGAGATCTAAGCAAAATGGGTGGTGATGTATTTTATTTTACCAGATAGATTTCAGCCCCAGGTATTAAGAACAGGTGGCACATTTCACAATGGCCATATTTGTTGATGTTTTCTGTTATTGTTGTTGCTACTGTTGTTGTTTTTCCTTGAAGACAGTCTGCAGTTCAGAGACAGGGCAAGCCTAAGATACTCCAGGGGCTCGGTACTGCCACAGGGACCTGTGAGGTGGCTAAAGCCCTTCAGGGAAACTGTTGGTATCTCACCTGTCTCCCCAGGTCTTGGCTCCGGAGTAGGGAACAGGTGAAACCTGGGGATCTCCCGGAGGTTCTAGTTACAATGAGACTCCTAAAACGTGAGGTTCCAGACCAGCCTAGATGTATTAAAATAACTGGGACACTTCAGGGGAATGAGTGGATTTCCTCTGCCTCACACTTCTTCTGTGCTAGGCAAATGTGCCCACTTATTTGCAAAGCTTGTTCCAGAGCCGCCAAAAGATTCCGAGTGCAAAGTTCAGGGGCTTTTCTTCTCCCCCTGCCCTTACATGTCTGAGTCGCCTCATCACAAAAATGTTAACTTGTGTTAACAAAGAAAAATCGGGGATACTGTAATCATTGAATTAGCGGCACGGAAGTTCTACAATTAATCAGGAGTTAAGTATCATAGGTGATGAAGGTCACAGTAGAGAAGGTTTTCCATTCTTAGACAGCTGTGGCGCATGGAGAGAGAAAACTTTCAGCTATGTTTTCTCTCTTCATTTATCTGCAGAACATGTTAGATCATTACAACTTTCTCACCATTAGGATTCAGCTAAAAGCTCTCAAGACCCCAACACATATTCTTCTCCCATAATCATTAAGTCAAAAGCTGCTTCCCTAAACTGCAGTCAAGGAGGTCAGCGATGGTGGTAACATCTGGTTTAATGAGGCTAGAAGGAGCATGGTTTGACTCTCCAGGGGCTAAACTGAACGAGGCCCAGATCGCTTTGCATAAGCCACCTCCAAAGATGGCCACAGGATTTTGGTCAAAAGTCACCTATACAGGGTTTTCTAGCTATAAGCTCCAGTCAGGACTGGGTTATAAACCCTGCAAAGAAGGACAAATCTCTATTGGCCTTTGAGGCACAGTGCAAGACCCAGCTGTTCAATCAGGTTCTTGTTTGAAGTAAATGGGCCAACCTGGCTGGAAAGCATGTTAATATTTTAAATTTCTACATTAACAGCTGTACATGTGCCCAGAGGCTGGGGTGATGACCACCTCATATAATTGCAAAAACAACAGTAAGAATAAATAAATCCCAGCAAATTGGATTATCATTTGCGGTGGAATTGCCGGCAAAGGCAACAGAGAGAATATCACTGATATATATTCCCACTTCAGCAAGGCATTTGACACCCTCTCTTGTGAATTGCATGAATGGTGTTAATTCAAGTTGGCTGGCCCTGTGCTTTGAAAATTGGCTGAAGGAGGGCAACCAGCACAGCTTGGGTAGGGCTGAGCAGCAGACCTTTCTCTCTGAATATTAATCTCCGCTGCTACCTGCTCACATAAGTTAAAAGTTACTCGACCTTGCCTGGTCTTAGTCTCTCTGTTTTTGCAAAGAGGATAATGACAGCACTTTCATGTAACTTGGTGCCCTTCACCATTCAAGCAGCCTCACATACGTAGTGGATGTTCTTTAGTCTCACAATATCCCACTGGTGAGTACTGTTATCTTTATTTAACATACGAAGAAAGTGAAAAACAGGAAGCTGAGACAACCCTGCAAATTACACTATAAACAGAAGAAATCATCCGAAGAAGAAAAAATAGGTTTTAGAGGCTTCCAAACCACTTTTGCATCTGCTTTCCCCGTGTTCAGTATTCAATAAATTAATTGATGTATTGCTTTGCAAATGATAAATTATTCCTTATGAGACAGTTGTGAGGGAAAAGAGGAAAGAGCAGTACAGTGGCTTGTTCAAGGTCACACAGTAAGTCAGCGATAGGACTAACCATGCTAACCCTTGAAATGCTAACCAGTGGCTGACTTTTTGCCTCTCTGCCGATGCCTGGCTATATGTCTTTCCATTAGAATGTTGCCTTATCAGGATATAGTGCATCATAACTAGTAACTCCACTAAATTATACAAATGCCAAAAAGTATATCTTTTACTCAAGTCCCTCCCAGGCAGATATTCAAGTAAAGAAAATGTTCTCTGAAACCGTGTCTGATGAAACAGTTCTCCTCCCCCAACCCAGGAGGCCAAGGTCATGATCTCCGTCTCCTGCCCAGACGTTGGGCCGCCTGCCAGTGGCGTGCCTAGTGTAATTGGACTCTCAGAGAGGATCCTTTTTTAAACATCCTTCTTCTCTAAATGACAAAATTATTTTCAGTAATAATCATGAAATGAAACGAATAGTAATAATGGCCAAGGAAGAAATGCAGACAAGGACATTTTTCTTATATTGAATTTCACGTATAATTACGCCTGTAAAAAAAAAAATTAAAAATAGTACAATGAAAGGAAATAAATCACAACTATCTATTCAATAGTTTTTCTAAATCCCTCTAACAGTTTGAACTTTGATCCTTTGGTTGTAGTTAATACAGTATGTAAATAATTGTCCAGTAAATAAGTGAATTTTAATAAAGCCAAACGCAAAGATACAATTCAGGCAACTACTAATTGCACCACTGATGTAGCATTTTCTTGATTTGTCCTAGTTTTAAAGCAAACAATTAATTTAAAAAGAATACATTTCAATTTTTGAAATATTAAAATTCAGTAAAAATATTTCACATGTAAACTAAAATTTACACTTACCAACCAAAAATAATATAACTCATGGTTCTCACAGCGTTTCCCTGTTTGTTTCAAGTTTGAAACATGAAACTTCTTTAAGATGTCCTGTGGAGTGAATTGAAGTTGCTCAAGGTCTAGTTCTTGTCTTTGCAGTAACTGTGCTGTCGTCATCTCAAACCTACTGTAGAAATGTAGCAATGTATGCAGTGCTACAGGCTTGGAGACGCTGGGTCTAAAGGAAACTCGATTGATTCTAAATCCAAACAAATGTGTGTCGCTGAGTCCTTGCGTGGGGTTGGGGGATGAGGAAGAGTTGGGAGTGGGAGCAGACTACGAAACGCATTTTCCAAACTAGTTTCCACATAGAATATGTTTGTTGAAGGATAAGTCATGAAAATGTGCTGATTTGAAAATGACATATACATTATTTAAGCTGAACTGTAATAGCAACAATTGTTTAGATTTTAGGTCAACAAAGGGTTTTTATCAGGAAGGAGTATTTTGCCACTGATTTTGTTTAGAATTGCTGGTGCACAGTGATGATAAATGGATGGACCTTTTGTTAGTTTTATTATTATTAAATTTTGTACAATGGCACCTGCTTATTCCCTATACCGACAGACAGACCCCAGGGCCCTGCCCTGGGTACCCCACCACTGCCTGCAGACCTGGGTCCCCAAATCTGCATCTCAGTGGTTCCCTGGGTTTCCCAACCCCTCTGGGTCGTTCTTGAAGTCTTACAATTATCGCTCCTGCTTCTGTTTGGAAATTTTGCATGGCTCCCAGAATTTGTGGATTTTTCCCTTTCTCTACAGCAGGGGAAATCCCAATGTTAGGGGCCAGCCCAGGGGAACCTGGGAACATTCCAGCTCCAAGTGCCTGCTCTTTGGGGTTGCACTTTTCTCCCCCCACCCAGAGAGTCCAGAACCCCTGCCCTCCCCTCACCCGCACCCGAGAGATCTTGCTCAGATGTATGCACGCCGTGTGTGTCCTTTGGTCAGGCCCTTACTCGTACATTCAGAAAAAGGAATCCTTGCCAGAGCACACTGCCCTGGGAGGGTGGCAGGATGCCTTGTGTCTCAGGCACCCCCTTGAGGACCCAGACCTTTGAAAACACTTCTGCTTTCTCACCAGTCTCCCAGCGCTGACCCAGGCTCCCAGAGGATCGATAGACATGACCCCAGGGTTCCTGGTCATGACCTCTGAGTGGGCAAGTCCAGCCAGGCCCGCGGGCTGTTTGGCTCTGGAGAACATTAGGATCTTAACAGCAGGGTCAGGGAACAGGGCCACGCTCCAGGCTTCTCTTGGCTGTAAATGAAGTCTGATCCCATCACGAGGAAGAGATTGCCTTTCTGCCTAGCAATGAGAATGGCATTTAAAATTCAATATCAGAAAAGATATTGACGAGATTAAGGGCCTGAAGGAATTGATTTATGAGGAGAGACCCAAGGAATTAAATATGTATAGCCTAGTGTAATGGGATATTAGGCTCAGAGCACAATTTCATTTCTGTGATCCAGTGTTCCTGTTATCAGTCATCTGAATGGTGGAGTTCTCTCCGAGAGATGTTTCTCCCCCAGGGGTCACCATGCTGGAGGCTGAGAAGGAGGCACCGGGATTGATAAATGGGGCCACAGGCTGGGTTGCCCTCGTACCTTGCCGTAAACTAAAGTGCAGTATCATCCCCAAGTGGAAGCAGATGACATTTTAAACTAGAATAGATCTTGAGTAGTCTTACCACCTCATGTGACAAGAAAATTCAAGCTAGTTCAATTCCATCTTTTTTTCCCCAAGGAGAAAATTGAATGTTGTAGGTACCAGGTGGAAAATGACTGTCCTTCCCCTGAGCCGGGCTTCTCTCCTTTGTCAGGAATACTGTTAGATGACTGCCTTTAGGCAAAGCCTGACTCTTAGGTTTTGATAATAGGCATTTGACTTTTTACATCTCAAACTGTCCTTAACAATCAGGGAGTGGCTCAGGATTCACAGTGTTAGATATAAAGCAGGCACAGGTAGATTTCATCATCAGCAGGACCTAAAGCTGACCTTCCTAAGTGGTTCTGAAGTCAGTGAGAACCAAACAGGACTGAGGGGGAGGGTCTGGAGATTACTGGGGAGAAAAGAAGCAGCAGGAAACTGTGCTTGGGTAGCGGGATCTCACCAAGGGGGAGGGGGTAACGGATGCATCCTCTTACCTTACAGCAGGACAAGGTGTTGAGGATCTAGCAGAGCTTACCACAGATGAGCTCAGATCGCAGGCTGAGATATATGGAGAAATCAGGTCGGAGACAAGATGCACAGACAGGGCATTGCCACGCAGACTAAATATTAAAACAGCTGCTGGCGCTGGTCCATCCAGACACAGTCATACCCACCATGGCCTTTGGTGGAAAATTCTCTTTGAAAGTCCCTGGACCTCATTTCCTTAGGGAATATTCTGCTGGCCTTAAAAGTATATCCCTCTGAGTAGGGCATCTGATTTATAGCAAAGTTACAGAGGTGGGGTAACATTTATTAAAACCGAATCAAAAGAGCAAAAACACATTCAATTTAAATTGATGACACTCCATGGGTTCAGATATTTCCAGATTTTATGCATGAATATTCAGTGGCTCCTTTCTAATAAGTAGAACAAGTTCTGATTCAAAATGGATCCCCTGAGCCATTTAAACTGATCCCCAAAAGTCTCCTAGGGAAACCACACTGGTTGTAGCCATTATGAGAGTATTTTGTGCTTCCCTAAATTAATCGTAGTATGTATATTAGCATACTTGTGACCCAGCATCTTAAGGACAGTGTCTCTTTCCTCCAAATCTGTATTATCTGGTCCAGCACTGTGCACATAGTAGATCAGTGTTGATTGAAGGAATGAATGAATTATCGATTGATTGATTGAATAATCAATATTAGCAGATTGTTTTAAAAGAACTGAACATAGAGCCAAGCACTGGGAAATCCTGAAACAAGGGGAAGAGGGATGGAGAAAAAATGTGTGTGTGTGTGTGTGCACGCGAGTGTGTGTGTATGTAGGTGTCAGTCACTGTCAGTATATATCTACCTGGTGTCATCAGTTTACCTGACTCACCTCCAAACTAAATTTAGAAAGAGTACACCTTGTCTACCGTGGAAGACGCAGAATCAGTTCTGTTTAGGGGTCCTCTCAATTTTATGCTAACAACCACCTCCATCCCCCAGCGGCCCACCAGTCCTGCCGAAGATTCCCGAGTTATCACAGTTCTGTGAGTGTCAGCATATATTGAGATGTTGCTGGTTTATTTCATACCGAGTATTTGTGCTATAGCCTGTGAGTTTCATGGACTCTAACCTTATATAATCTGTTAGCTATATAAAAACTTCACCTTGGTAACAAAAATATAAAATTTAAGAAAAGAAGGCAAGGAAGGGGTTACAGTTTTTAAAGGAAAGTTAAATCCATCACACCACTCACAGAAGTATACACAAAAGCATGTCTCCAACAGCCTAGCTCTTAAGTGGAAATGGTGAATGCCTGGGTGGAAGTCATTGCTAGGAGGATTTTAAGTTTGGCATGTCCTGATTTTCACTTCAAATTGACAGTGCAGCGTGGTTGCCAGGGTGGAAACCACAGTTTGAAGCAGGAAAATTGAGTTGTGCCAGTGGTGGGTCTCTCCCAAAGAGTGTAGGCTTGGATACATGACTTAACCTCCGTGTGCCCACGATTCGCTCATCTGTAAAAATAAAAATGTGACCTCACTTATTCTGGGGCTCCAAATAACATTTGTAATGCTCTTTGAATTTGCCAGAGAGAAAGACCTATTACACACTGAAGTCTGCATCCCCAAACAGCAATACAAATGATCCTATTAAATCAGTGGCCTGGAAATATCAAGATGTGTCAGGTACAGCATTTATTTACCTGTTATTGTCCGCCAGAGTGTTTGCACTTGATTGGCATATGGATAATTGTCTAATTGGAACATACTCAGTTGTAACCACCAAAAAATGTAATAGTGCATCTGTTTAATGCCACACTCTCCAATGTTAAATTAAAATTATGCTGCAGTCAGCCAATCCAACCGAGAGAGATGCTCCTGATTAAGTTCTAGCTGCCCGTGAACTTCTATAATTGAAGCACTTCGGTACTTAAAAATTCAAACTAGAAAGCATATTATACAGTCTCATAAATTTCAAGTGAGAAAGGACCAGAAAACTTATACCATCTAGTTGTGGACTATTTCGTTGTTTTTATAGGACATCTAGTCAAATGAAGAATAGTAGTTTTGAATCACTGCTGTTTTGAGTACATAAATATTAGATTCACGAGTTTATGCTTTGTAAACAAAAGAAAGTGTTGATTCTGAAGAATGCAGAAAACAGTCTCGGGGTGTTGATTTAATTTTTCCTCTAGTTGTGGTTTTGTTCTTTTTTGTGATGGAATATGGGGAAGAAATTACATAATTATAAATTCACTGATTGGATTTCCTTAGCCTTTTAAGAAATATTCCTCTTTAGATTAAAAAGGATGTGTGAAACTGCCAGAGTAATGAATCAAAATGTCTTAAGTGGGCCTGCTGTTTTCCTGTGAAAGCTTCATATATCCCTATGTCTAGAACATTAAATTACCTAGTGATAGATCCTCAGGTGGTTTTTGTTATTGTGGGTTTTTGGGTTTTGTTTGTGCTTGTGTGGCTTTTTGTTTTTTTGCTAGATCGTTGTTTAATCCCATAGAGGCGGGGAAACCAGAGCAAGCATTCATTCATCTCTTCACTCATTCATTGATTCAGCACCTACTGTGTGTTAGAGATAACCTAATTATTGACCTTACTATTGGTGGATGTAGTCTAGTTGGGGAGATATCTGTGAAGTGTACTATACTGTATCAAGTCCTTTGAAACATAGAAATTAGAACAACTACCTTTGCTTGAGTTGTTGGAGGAGGTCTCTACTGAGGAACACCCCAAGGCCGCTACATCTCGTTGTGCAGACTCTGCCCTGGACAAGTGCACCAGGCCACATGGGTGAGTGGGAAGGAAATCAAGCCCCGACTCCACTGCCTAGTCCCTAGTGAGAAGTTGTGTCTCCCTGGAGGATCAGGCCTTTTGCTAGTGTATAAAGTCATCATGTGGGTTGGTGTTGGCCTGAAAGCATTCTTTAAGTTGGCTTAAAAAATGAGTAGGAGGCCTGGTCCTGATGGTCTAGTGGTTGAAGTTTGGCACTCTCACTGCTTTGGCAGCCCGCGTTCATTTCCCAGTTTCGGAATCACACCGCCCGTCTGTCAGTTGTCATGCTATGGTGGTGGCTCACGTAGAGGAACTAGAAGGACTTACAGCTAGGATATACAACCATGCACTGGGGCTTTGGGGAGAAAAAAAAGAGGAAGATTGGCAGAAGATGTTAGCTCAGAGCAAATCCTTCCCTACAAAAAAAAAAAAAAATTATCTTCCTAAAAAGTCACTATATATATATATAAATAGGAATCTTCCAGGCAGAATTCTGGGTAATGAACTTGTCATAGTCATGAAAGAACCTGGAATGTCTGGGGAAGGGCAAGAAGGTCAGTGGTTTGGATTTTCTCCAGTAGAGGTTGGGAAACCAACAGTATTTTTTAAGCATGGCAGCACTTTAATTCTTAGATGGTCAGTTCTCTCAGGAGTGTGGGGTGAATGACAGGGGGAACAAGCAGATTCAGAAGAGAGGAAATGGTTGCCTTAACCCTGACAGTGAAGATGCATGGAAAGAAGGCAGAAGAATAGGCAGACAGGTTGTGAGGGTGATGAAAGGGCAGAGGTTAACTTCAAGGTTTTAACTCTGGAAACCAGGGAAATAGATTTAGGTGTATGGAGGGGGAGGGGTGATAACATGCACCGTTTGAAACACTGCAAGTTAAGCGTCTAGTGGGTAGTAAGAATGAGGCAGAGGCTGTAAAGTCAGCTTTGTAAAGCATAAGCACGTGTGATGTGTGGTTGACGCCATGGGTGTGAATAGGATCACCTGGAGAGAGCATGTAGGGAGAAGAACCTGGCATATTGGTTGGCAATTAGAAAAGCACTGGTGACTTTAGTGAGAACAGTGTGAGTGGGGGACTGTAGATGGAAGTCAAGCTGTGGGAGCACGAGGGTTAAAGAAGCATTAACGGAGATAGTGGTTTTCATCCCCAGTTGCACATTGGAATTATCTGTGAAGGTTTTTAAAATGATATCGTTGCCTAGATATTCTGAGTTAATTGGTGGTCTTTGGGGCCCAGGAATCAGTATTTTTTTGAAAAGTTCCCCAGATTTAAGAACCACTACCCTTGCATATGAGATGCTTAAAGTCGTAGGGAGTCGAGAAGTACAAATTTTTTATGGGATGAAGAATCTTTATATTATTAGACTGACAAATACTAGAATGCTGGAAATGCTAAGTGTTAGGGTGGATGTGGGGCACAGTAACTCCTGTATACCAGGTGTGGATGCGTAACTGGTACAGCCATTCTGTAGAGCAGCTTTAGCAAATTAACTCCTAAGGCAATGCCCTGTGAGCCAGCAGTTCCACTGCTAGATGCATATGCCAGGGAAATTTTCCCACAGGTCCATTAGGGAACATGCACTAGCATGTTCCATTGCAGCCCAGCATCAGGTGAGGAGAATTGGAGATAATCTGAGTAGCCTTCACTGGGAGAGTGGATTAGGTATAATTGGGGGGATACACCCCACAGAATATTATGCAGCCGTCAGAAACAATAGATTAGATGTATACATATTAACATGGATGGATCTTAAAAACATAATGCTCAGTAAAAACGTAGTAAACAAGAAATATGACAATATCACTTACATAAAAGTACATATTACAAAACAACAACAATATGTATTTTGGGAAAACACACTCAAATAAGATAGAAACCGTTGAAAGTGGTTGCATACTTATGAGAAAAGAAAGAAGTGGGGATGAAAGAGAAGACATTTTATTTTAAAAGTATGATTCCAGGGAAAAATGGGTTAGGCTGGAAGCTTAAATGAGAAGTGAAGTCAAGGGAAGGGTATATGTGTGTGTGTTAAGAGAAGGAAAAAGTGTTATAAATGTGTAGATGAAATGGCAGACTCCCATGGAGTTCTAACTTTCCCTCTTATTTATTCAGTGGCGATAATAACAACTGAGAGTTGTGTCCAAGTGCTACTCCTGTCTTTATCTTTTTCCTAACCTTACTAAAATTCATTTGTTTTTTTTCTCATTTCTAAAGCAATGTGTAGGCCTTACAGACAAACCAGAAAAATCACAAGCAAAACTAAAAGAAAGATCCATTAACCCACTTACCCACAGACAAAATCCAGATCCTTTTCTAAGAATATGTTGCAAAATTCAATGAAAGTTTTTCATAAGCTGAACTTCTTATGCAAGGAACAGTATATCCTGAGCTTCTTCTATGTCCAGAGACATTTGTGCAACTTCATTTTTAATGGCTGCATAGTGTTCCATTGTACAGATGCACCATCATTAATGTAGCCAACCCCCTCCTGCTGGACATCAGTTGTCTCTAAATTTTGCTACCTCAAGTGCTGTGGTGAGCACACATAAGCTACCTATCTTTGAAGACAAACTCCTGTCCTTCATCTGGCTTATTTTTAAAGGAGGTTTAAGGATTGGATTTGAAATTATCTAATGAGGTAAAAAATTTACTCAGCGTCATTGAACTCAGAGCACCAGGTGCCCTCAGGACTGTTCCTGGTCCAGTCATGAATGAGAATGAAGGAACAGGGTCATTCCCCACTGTTTGGAAAGAGGCATTTTAGGTGCTTGTCACTGTTCCAAAGTATAGTATGGGCTCCCTGGTTTCTGTACCTTAGTCAGCTGATGCACAATGAAATCACTAAGGTTAAGGGAGCCAAGGTGGAATGCATCACCTCATATGTGAGTATGACTTGGGCAGGTGGTGAAACAGGAGGCACTGAGGTTTTAGAAAATTGCACGTAAGTCACCATTTATGCTAGGGAACCAGAAAAGTTTCTTTTTTTTTGGATGCACATCATAATGTAATTCGAATTCTGTGTAGATTCCATCTTGTTCACCACTCAAAAACTAATCATAGTCCATCTCCTCACATGTGAGCCTATTCACCCCTTTTACCCTCCCCCGCTTCCCCCGTGGTAACCACCGATCCATTCTCCGTTGCTATGTGTTTGTTTGTCTTGTTTTTATCTTTTACTTGTGAGTGAGATCATACGGTATTTGACTTTCTCCCTCCGACTTATTTCACTCAGCATAATACCCTCAAGGTCCATCCATGTTGTCACAAATGGCTGGATTTCATCATTTCTTATGGCTGAGTAGTAGTCCATTGTGTATAAATACCACATCTTCTTTATCCATTCTTCCTTTGATGGGCACCTAGGTTGCTTCCAAGTCTTGGATATTGTGAATAATGCTGCAGTGAACATAGGGGTGCAAGAATCTTTATGCCTTTGCATTTTCAAGTTCTTTGGATAAATACCCAGGAGTGGGATAGCTGGATCATATGGTAGATCTATTCTTAATTTTCTGAGGACACTCCATACTGCTTTCCATAGTGGCTGCACCAGTTTGCACTCCCACCACTAGTGTACAAGGCTTCCCATCTCTCCATGTCCACTCCAACATTTGTTGTTTCCTGTCTTGTTAATTATAGCCATTCTGACCGGAGTGAGGTGACACCTCATTGTAGTTTTGATTTGCATTTCCCTGATAGCTAACGATGTTGAGCATCTTTTTATATACCTGTTGGCCATCTGTATATTGAGAAGGTTCTTAAATTTATATCCAGGGCCAGAGTAGGGAACAGAACAAGCAAGCCCAAGGGAAGCACAGGGTGTTTTTCTGAGTACTCCCTACCCTCCAACATACCCTAAAACTCGTGGTTTTGAAGATTTAATTTAATCCTGCCAGTTGGTAGGTTTAAGCATCAGAAATCTAGTGCCAGTGTCTCTTTAGGCCTGGGTAGTTAAGAACTGGCCAGGCAGCTCTGCAGTCAGTTTGTCAAGGCCCTGGAGAAGCAGCCTCGATGCTGGAGACAGTACCCTTGTGGCAGGCGTGCACAGACATTTTCATATCACTAGAGCAGTATTGCTTATGCACGGTGGCAGAGGAAATGCACTTCTGTGTTTTCAAACCAGTCCTTTGTGGTCAAGAAGCTTTGAAGACGCATAGCTGTCTCCAGGCCTTTTCTGAAGTTTTGAATGCGTTCTCCAGCCTGTGTATAGAGTAACATATAAGCATGTTCCAAATAATGAGTGCTGGGCAGCACAGTGCTTTTGGCAGATCAGGTAAGCCCCTCCCTGAGTTACAGTTGATAGGGCGAGGAAAGCTCAAGGCTTACCGAAATCCCTTCAGTGGCCCTGCTTCAAAACAGCAGTGTGTAGGCCATAGCTTAGTGTTTTGACAGCTTATATCAGCAGTTTTCTCGGCTGATATATTGATTGCAGTTCGACCCTCAGTCCTGCTGATCTAATAAAACATCACCGTCATAACAGAGAAAGTAAAAGGATCTTCTGTGGTCCCAGCCACTTGGTGAAGTAGCTTGGCAGAGCTACAGAAGGCTAGCTCTACTGTCAGATGTAAAATGAAGTAACCTTGGACAAGCGGACTATTTATAATTTTTTTATCATTTAATTTCTTTATCAATATGTTTTGGCTTATTAACACTGTTCTACATATTTTTACAACTCTGTGTTTTTTCAAAGGAATATAATGGTACCTTCACAAATACTAAAACAGTTTTGTGGCATCATTATCACAAACAGCCTAATAATGTGGCATTAACAATACTCGTTATGCTCACTGCGGGGGGAAATAACACACAAAAAAGTGAACTGAAGTCTGGATTATGCTTTAAGACATAAAAATCCTCTCGGCGTGTTTTTGAATGGGGCATTTTGAATATCTGACAATCACCTGGCCTTCAGTCCTACTTATCCAAAATGAACTTTAATTTCACAGCAATTGCTGAGCATCCAGGAGGAGTTAAACAACAAAAAGTCAGAACTGGAGCAAGCCAAGGAGGAGCAGTCCCACACGCAGGCATTACTTAAAGTCCTCCAAGAACAGGTGAGTGACACAGCAGCTCTGATCACCAGTCGGTTCCGACGCTGACGCACCTCTCTCGTGCCTGGCACGCGCACACGTTGCTGAAGTTCATCTGCAGCACGATCAGCCTGTGCCCTGCCCAACCTCCTAGCAGCTTTGCTATGTGGAATTTACACTCTCATTCCCAGCACCTCTGTTCTGACTCTTGTTCCTGTTTAGACCTGACCCCAAGCCCCGCCAGGAATGTGTGAAAGTTTCTTCCCGAAGACAAATGAATTTTGATACCCAGTTCTAAAATATTGGTAATGCAGATATATTAGATATATTTCGAAGCAAGCAGCTACTTTCCTCTTAAGTCTAATAGTGAGGAAAATGGGTTTAGCATAACCCATGGTACTCCTGCAGACACAGGAATAGAAAGACTGGTTCATAGCAACATTAAACAAATACCTTCGCCTTGCATCAGGCCACTTATCTAACCACGGCGAGCAACAAACCTTGTGTATGAAGTTTGTAAATCTGATCGTTTTATCCTGGCTTTCTTCGATACTTAAATGCGGCTTGACACTGATAAGTGGATTTGGAAGTATTGTCTTACGGTGGGGTGAGACAGACTGCTGGCAGCAGAGTGAAATCTAAGCCTGGTATCCACAGGGAAGGCTCTTGAAATGCTTTCCTATTTCTGGCCTTCACACACTGCCAATGACATCATCAGTGGTAATTGGGAGGAAAAAAATCACACATAGTAACCCTAACCCTTGGTGGGTAATCAAATTTAGGTTGTTTTAAATTTTTCACTCACAGCAGTTTATGAGAAGATTATTTGTACAATATAAATAACTTCGAAAGTGATCTTTTTAAAAACATGAAGTTAAGAGAGTATGACCTCAGCTGTGACTCAGCCACTTTACAAGTGATTTCCATTTTTTAATGGTGTGGCATCAAGAAACTGTATTTTTAGTTACTTTCCCCTAAAAGTATAAGTGATTTGTGAGGGAAAAATGAAGATGTTGGATAGTTGCTAAATTTTTATAACTTTGGAGGAAGATGCTTTATAAAATTAATCATTATCTTTATGTGATTAATATAGATGCAGTAACTTAGACCGAGGCTGAATCTTTGTGATTTTGGATAAGTTAGATTGAACTGAAAAATACTGTTGACTAAATTTACCATGACCTACTGTCCAAGAGACCTAAAGTCACTGTTTTTTCTTCCTTTACATTATTAAAAGATTCCCAGCAAGGTGAAGCTGATTCAGTCCAGCTTTCCTCCTGATCAAGTAGACACAGCTCTGAGCTTTGCTGTTTTATGCTCTGTCTCTGTCTCCTTGATTTACTGGGACAGGGAAAGGTGAATTTCTCTTTTCTCCAAATGACTCAAATCCTTTATTTTGATTTGAAGTCCAAACTGCAGTCATAAAAACAGGTTCTAAGTTTTGCAGAAAGAATTGATAAATTCT
The DNA here is from genome assembly GCF_037783145.1 of Equus przewalskii. Classification (NCBI taxonomy): domain Eukaryota; kingdom Metazoa; phylum Chordata; class Mammalia; order Perissodactyla; family Equidae; genus Equus; species Equus przewalskii. The sequence continues at coordinate 27,085,642 of NC_091846.1, forward strand.
TGTTATGGCGTGCGTTTTTAAGGAGCACAGCACACACACAGGCGATGGTGAAGCATCACACTTCACTCTCCATTCAATAAAAAATAAATAAATCAGGAATGTAAAGAAGATTCAGAACAACTAAAATTATTAAAGACCTAGGAAATACGACCGAGGAGGAAGCATTTTTAAATCTGCTGTACTGATTTAAACGGGATGGCTCCTTTCAAGCAAAGGCACTGAGATTCCACAAATCTAAGAGGGCCCACAGCAGCCAAGTGCATTTGGTTGCTATCACCAGCACCAGGTGGTTTTCCTGAGAGCCCCTCACCTGGTGCCTCTGTCATCCTTGCAGATGGGCGCATGTGATGGACACGCTCCCTCCATCTCCCTGCAGCCACCCACACACAGATACACACTTAAAAACACACCCTACCTCCACGAGCATTGCCTTATGAAGCTTTCTTTGGATTGTGTAGAGTAATCTACATGTATAAACAGCTTTTCAGTGCCTGCATAGATAGGCCCTAAACAGAAGGCCTCACTCCTGGAGATTCTGACTGTATGGGCCTAGAGTCTTGCTATTACACACACACACACAGGAAAAGCTCTATGCTTCTCTGAAGACTTGGAATTTTGCATGTCAAAGTGACTGCCACTTGTTGAGGATCCTGAAAAGAAAGAACAGGTCCTGAGGGCAGACCCTTACCATCACTAGGCCCCACCCCTTCCAAGGAACGCAGGGTCATTCCCTCAGCTCTCCAGAAGGTTCCCAGCCCTCCCTGCTTGCTCAGATTCAGTTTCTCTAGGTCCCTCCAGTTCCCACTGGTTCCTGCCTTTCATCGCCTTTTCAAAGGTGATAGCTTCCTACATGTGGAGCTTGTTCACAAGCCCAGGTATCATCAGACAAGATGTTCAACCCCTTCTTGTGGAGGTGAGGAGCAGCTCGAGGAGAGAACAGGGAGCAGACCAGTGAGGGCAAAAGCGGAGGCTGGCCTGCAGCGTCAGCTGTGAGGAGTGGCCTGGGGTAGTTCTGGCAGCAGAGGCCAGGGGGAGTAAGGATACCGGTGGACAGGGAGTGAGAGGAGAGCACGTGAGTAGCATACAGAGAGAGGGCAGAGCAAAAGGACAGCATGGAGTTGTCGAAAGATGGAATTTATTTAAAAGGGAGAAATAGAGCAACGGGCATGTTCCTGCTAATAAATATGTAAAGGTGGAACAGGCTTTAACAAAATAGTCGTTTACTTCTGCTGAAAAATAAAATTCCCAGCTAACCCCACTCTAACTCACGGAAGCACGAGTCACAGGACCTACACTGGGATGAGCAGAGAGGGCTGATGGAGAGGAAGACGATGAGGAGCACTTACCATAGGAGAACCTTAAGATGGGAAAACGTAGAGGGTTTTTGTTTTTTTTTTTAAAGATTGGCACCTGAGCTAACAACTGTTGCCAATCTTTTTTTTTGTTTTTCTGCTTTTTCTCCTCAAATCTCCCCAGTACGTAGTTGTATATATTTGTTGTGGGTCCTGCTAGTTGTGGGATGTGGGACACCACCTCACTGTAGCCTGGTGAGCAGTGCCATGTCTGCACCAAGGATCCAAACCAGGGAAACCCTGGTCACTGAAGCGGAGCAAACAAACTTAACCACTTGGCCATGGGGCCGACCCACTAGAGGGTTTTTTGAGTCCTTTTGTGCCCTCTGATATTATTCCTCTCTCTGAGGTGCACTTTTTCTTTTCATATATATCCCACAGTGCCCATGCTCCCTTGTATTTGTTATGTGTAGAAACATCACTGAGGTAGCCCTGACGAACAGTGGGCAGAATGTTCATTTTCTTAAGTGGGAGTGATGTGGAAATGAGCAAAGTGCCTTTGGTCCATAATCGGCTGCCCCATGCTCACCTTATTCATGCCACCATTCTTTCGGCAAAGGCTCTCTCTTGGCATGAAGAGTGTAAGGCTTTCTTTCTGAGAGTTTGATACTGCCTTCAAAAGACTAAAGAAGCTTTTGTTTTAATACATACAAGTAGCCAGAAAGAACCAATGCTCTGAATCAAACACATTGGTGGCATATGCACATTTATTTTCTTTGAAACTTTAAGCATTTATTTCACACCATGAATACTTTATTTTAGGCGTAAAACAAAGGCATACAGAAGATGCTGCTTCCTAAGTGTAATAAGCCAGGAAGAAATACTAGCAGATAGCTGCTGGGCCTGTTCACTCTGTACCCTTGCTCTCTGCCTCCAAATGTTTGCTTTGAGCCAGGCTGGGATAAAATGCCAATTAAAAGTTTCCAGAAATTTCCTGATTACTGATTACTCCTAAGCCTTCTGAGAGAGTAGAGAGAGTAGTGTTTTCAATGTTCATTGCTAAAAATCTCCTTTGAGAAACAGCTTTTCTTCTAATGCCTCAGTGACCAAGGAGATCTTTCCAATTCTTCCTGTGAGAAAAGAAGCAAATGACCTTTTTGTAGGCCTGCAGAAACAGTGTCAGTCGTTCAAATGTGTTCTTAAGGAGGACATGCACAGTAGCACTGCGGCATATTAAAACAACCAAAAATACATCATTCACGAATAACCGTTAGTGTAACATCATTTAGCTGGTGGCAACTTGCAAACACTGCAGGGTTTAAATTAATAGCAATGCAATGAGGAAATGAAATCATTTATTATTCTTAAGAGCCAATTTTGTACATTTTTATGCCTATGGAACTGCTTTCTAATCTTATTATTTAGAAAATAATGACCAAGACCCATTTACTTTTGCCAGCCATCAAGTTTCATAAAATATTGGTCTCAAACTGGTTTCAGTAAGACTCATTAGAATTATGTGCTCCATCTATTTCTTCTCGTTGGAATTTTTATAAAGTGCAACCTCAGAGAAACCAAAGTTAACAGGATGATGTACACAACATATGTGCTTACTTATTCATTTGGATTTCTTTTGTTTTTTTCCTTAAAATTTCCAGTTAAAAGGTACCAAGGAATTGGTCGAGACCAATGGCCACAGCCATGAGGACACAAATGTAGGTACCACTAACCTGGTATTTATTCTTCTTGCTTGATGTTGGTTGAATGCCCACAGGAATGTGGGTATTCTATTTATAACACAAAGGAAATCAGAAGCCCTGCCTCTCAGTGGCTTATAAAGATTACTGTGTATGGTTTAGCAATAAAATATGGTAGACGGGCACCGCTATTGTTGGCTTGGTTACCAAATGTCAGTGTAGAAGTACTTGAACTAATCTCTACTGCAAAAATTCTAATCTTAGCGAATTTGTTTGAACCGTTTATATTTTCAAAATTACAGACTAATGATGTGTTAGGGCAAATGGAATGAGACCCAACAGGGTAATAAGTTGTGTATTACATGTAAATTTATTAAGTTTGCCTGTCAGTGAAAACAATAATGAAATGACCGATATGCTGAAGAGGTTTCAGAGCAAATCCCTTCTCCCAGAAAAGCCCTTGAAAGTGTACCTCTCTTCTGCTTCTGACCCAGAACAGTAGCATGATGCATCTGTCTTCTTGATATAGAGCATAATGGTACAAGATCCCAGACAGCACCCTGACTTCATCTCTTACTGTTCCTCGAATTGCCCCAAATTAGTGAAGTACTCGCTTTGCCTTGGAAGTTCTTTAGTCTCAGATGGAATATTTTATACCATGTAGATCATTGTCTCTCCATATGTTTAATGGTTTTGTTTTTGTCTTTTTCTAAATCTCCCTGATATCTGTATGCATTTGATTATCCTCATCACAGAAAATGCTTACTAAGCAGTTCTTTTCACATAACACAGAATCAGACATGGTAATGAATGCCTGATTAAGCTAAAGCTAGGAGAAATTATACATTTCATGTTCACTCTTGTTTTAATTATATGCAGCAGAGAGCCTGACATTCAGAGTGCCAAAAAATACCTCTTATTAATTACTGTTCCTACCAAACAGATATTTAACATATGGATGCTTATTGAGAACCTACTGTGTACATGGAGTTCTGCTAAGTGCTGGGGAAGGAGATGGTTACAAAGAAATATAAGGCTTGCTGTCTGTCCTCAAAGACCTTATGACCGAGTTGAGAAATTAAGGAACACATGGGCGATACACAAGATGTAAATGTGCAGGAAGGCGAGGCTGCTGTGATGTGGTGTAATTTGAAATCTGGACTTTGCTGCTTATTAATTGTGTCAACCTGACAAGTCACTTAACCCCTCTAAGCTTTGTTTTTCTCATTTGTAAAATGGATGACACAGCCTACCTAAAAAACTTAGTGTGATGTTGTAATGAGCTAAGGCACGTGAAAACCTTAAGGTGTTGTCATTCTGGTTTGTTTGTGTTGGATAATCAAGACTGGCCTCCTGGACCTGTGGGATTTGGGTTTGGCTTTGAAGAACTGACAGTGAGATTGAGAAAGTAGGAAGCGAGAGGAGGAAACCATTCATACAGAACTCTCCATAGACAGTATTGTGACCTAAGTAGAGTTTGTCTTCCCACTCCAATATTTCATTACCCCATCCTTACCCTAAGCCCCTTGCCAGGGTCCTGTCTTCTAGAGACACATTGCTGCCACGTTCTCAACCAAAACTTGCATATGCCCTCTCCTCAGAGTCAGAGTCCCCGCTGCGCCTTCCGAGGAAGCTGCATCTAATCCAATAAACCAAAGTGGCAGTATGCCTCAATTTCCTGGTCTGTAAAATGAGGATGATATTACCTACCTTTCCTTCCTTAAGGCTTATTGTGAGAAGCAAATGAGATAACGGATGTGGAAGCGCTTTGTAATTGCGAGGTTCTATCTGAGTAAGATGTTGTTATGATTGAATTAAGTTAGATGATACGTGTAAAGGTCGGCCTAACACAATATCTATCCTGCAGGCTCCTTTTTTTGAGGAATGTCAACAGCATTTATTATTAAATGGGAAAAGTGAAAGGAGATCATCTGTGAGGTCTTTTGTCCTTTCTAGAGCAAAGTTTCTAGATTTTAAAAATACCTCTCTAGAATCCACAAAGTGGACTTTGTAGTCAACCCAAAGAAATGACAGTGGAGAGATGGGTTCAAGGCAAATAGGAGGAGGGGCAGCACGATGACTTGGTGGGTGAGAGACTTAAGGAACGAGAGAGCCCAGTAGAACATTCCTGTCACAGCTGGTGGCCGCCTCTCTCGCTGAGCAGAGGGCCAGGCTAGATTTTACCATCACTGCCTGTTTTTTCAGGGGTTTCCCAGTAGGTGGATCATTCAAGTCTCCTTCTCTTTCCTGTCTGTAATGTTGCCTCCTTTGGGCAGTTTCCCGAGCACCTCCACTAGGGTTATGCGAAAGAAAAGAAACAAAAATCAGTTATTTTGGCCACACATTTGGAGCGCTAGCAAAACATCTTGTGGAGTTATTTTTAAACGTCTGAAATGAAGTCTACATGTCATCTCAAGTGTCCACCAGCCCTGCAGTGGTCAAAGGAGATGAGGCTTTCAAAGCAGATTGAGGGGGTTTGAATCCCTTCTGATAACTGAATAGCCGTGTGAGCGGAGCCACTTATTTGACCTTTTTGACCTTCACCTTCCTCATCCTTGAATGAGCTAAATGAAACCACGTACATAAACACCTGGCCCAGAGTATGTACCCAACAAGTATCAATTCCTTCTCCATGCAGCAGTATCAATAGTATTTAATATGCTAGGCAGTAGTTTAACAGGATGAATTTTAATGCAGATCAGAGGTTTAAAGCCTCTGGCCCAGAAGTTACTGACTGAGACCTATAGATTTTGTGTGTGTGTAATTATCCACATGTGGAGGCTGGAATTTAATATTATTATCATTTATTAATAATAATTATACAGTGGACTGGTGGCTTAGCTGGATATGAGAGTTGACAATTACTTTTTAAAAACAAATATATTACTATAAAAGTAAAAAGAATAAGATTGTGTGAAACTGGAAAATTACAGAAAAGAATATAGAGGTAAAGAAAAATAACTTAGTATGTCATTACCACTATTCATATTTTATTTTAGTTCTTTCCAGTCGTGTGGATGTCTATGACCAGGGGGAAAAATCCATAAATAAATGAATAAATAAATCTTATCATATTGTCTTCAGTTTTGTATGTTTTTGATTTCTCATTATATCATAAGTATTTTTCTTGTCACCAAATGTTCCTCAAAAACATGATTCTTAATGGCTGTATAATGTAGATATGAAATAATTTAACCACACGCCTATGTGTTAGGCATTTAACTTCCCATTTTTTAACTATTATAAATAATGCTGCAATTAACATGCTCATAAATCTTGTTCTGCGTCTCTCATATTTATATCTGGTGGATTCTCTGTATTAATAGCTGTGTCACACAGTCTGGCAGGGAGCTTCAGACTTGCAGAATTGTTTGGCATTCAGCATGTTAGTGTGGCAAATGCATGCTTATGGTATCCGTTAGTCGTCCTGAGGGAACCCACGAAAAGCTATGTCTTGTCTTGCAACTTCCTAACTCTTTTGCCTTAGTCTCAAGAGTTGTCTAGCTTATAGGATGCTAGCCACACCTAGATTTGGTCTGTTACTATTACTTTTCTATTGTTTTTACCTTTTATTAAATAGCAGTAGTATCTGACCAACACCTTGTCTTGTATTCTTGAGGCCCCAAACAAAGGCACCCTTACAAAGCCCACCTTTGTCCCCATATCACAAAATCTGCGAGCACATGACCTTGAGAAAAGTTTTTGAAGGCCAACCTAAAACCATTAGAACCAGAAACTGAGATCAACTGCAAAGGCCTTGCTCTCCAAGAGGATTGCACTTGCTAATTTTCAATAGGTTTTTCTTTGTATTTGAAACTGGGTGTATTAATGACAGCAGGGCGGTCCAACCTTTTAAGTGTACCCAAGTTTAAAATTAGCCTTTATCCCAGTTCCTTTAGAGATTTCAGTTATTCCAGATGCAATTTTCTTTCCTAAAAAGCAAGGCTATGATTTTTCCTTTGATCTCCATCTCTGAGCTGTCTCCTACTCCCTAGGACTGCTGAATAACTAGCCTGATCCCTGGTAATTATGCATTACAGATATCGAAATCTTAAATTAAAAAAAGATAATCTGTCCTCATCTAGCATCTTTTTGATGACCTTCCTCCCTCCCAGAGGTATCACCACCTGTGATCCTTACACGCGTATGTTTGGTGAGAAAGTGGACGGAAAGGAGAGAATGAGAGAAATGTAGGAAGAAGTCAGAGGAGTCAAATGAAGTGGCAGCTGAAGCCTGTAATGTATGGAACAATTTGGTCTAAAAGTTTTCCATGCATTTTCTTTCCTCCTCTTCCTGTTTCTGCTATAGGATACTGCTACCGCACATCCTCATTTGCACAATTCACACTCACACACTGGAGTTAGAGAAATCATTTGCAATCTGTAAAGAGGTTTAATTTGTGATACTGAAGGTTATCACTGTCAGGTAGAACACCTTCCCCACTCAACAATAAAACAAAAACACAAAAGAGGAAAGACTTTTCAGCTTTGCACGTCGCCTCTGTAAGAAAGTAAATCCTCAGAGTTGTCTTTAAATCTGTCAGAGTAAAGACGTTAGGAGAGTATGGAAGAGATACTGTGTGAAGAACATTCTCCAAGTTTAGTCCACTGCTGCCGAAGCTGTTGTTAACCATGTATTTTAATGAGGTATATGGCGGAACCTCTGTAGGTGCCAAGTCCTTTGGCTAGTTTCAGAATGTGGCTTTCATCCTTTAGGCAGGTGAGCGTGAGAGATAAGAATGCATGCTGATGTATTAAACAAGGCAAGGAGGAAAAAGACAAACCCCACAGGAAGGTGGGACCATATTCCCAAAGGCACAGACAATTCAGGTTCTATCCTTTCCTCCCATGACAACTTGCTGCCTGCTCTTGGGGGCCCTGATCTTGAACTGGAAGAGGAGTACACAAGACAGTAACACCTCAACATGAGGATTCGCACTTCCTGCACCCCACCCCACGGACTCTATCAGAGGGAACATGAGCACCCAACCCAACAGGCATGAGCCTAGCAGAAACTGGGGTGAGAGACTGTAGATGTCAGAGGCCTTCCAGCCCCTGCCTGTCTTTCTTCTCACAATCTCCCGCTGCCCTTGGCCTGTGCAGAGTCCCTCAGTTTGTGTTCCAACACAGCCTGCCATCCCTTTTTTACTCAGTAAGTCAACAGTATTCATTGAGGGAGACAGCAGAGTGTAGGGGTTCAGAACAGATCTGGGCGCCAAGCAGACTGGTTTCAACTTGGCTCCACCACTTTCTGTCTGGGTGACCCTGAGCGATGCACTGAACCCCTGAACCACCATTTTTTTCACTTCTAAAATGAAGGTAATAATTGCACCTACCTCACAGGGTTATTGTGAGCATTGCTTAGCAGCGTTGATGTGATTGGTGCGTGTTAGCTGGTTTTATTACTCCAGCCTTCCACATGCCCGGTGCTGTGCTAGGTTCTGGAGATCCGTTGGTGAGTAATGCAGACGTGGTTCCTGCCCCACCTGGAACTGACTCCCTTCATCATGCCCTGCCCTTAGCAAAGCTTGTCTTCTGTTTCATTCCATCAGGACTCACTCTCTGCCTTCAGGTCAATATCACAGTGGAATAATGGGCTTGAGGTAACTTATTTGTGTGTTTCCAGCAACTCTCTGGAGATAAGACCTTTACTTAGAAGGATTGGCTCTATGCAGAGGAGCCTGGTGGGAGTGCAGCATGATGCATGGGTATATAGGGAGCTTTAAGACCCCTGGAAATCTCGCCACTTTGTCTTCCTTCAGGGAGAGATGGACCCACATCTGTAGATGCTTGAGGTCACCCTTGCTCTATAGATGTCTGAAATCAAGAAAGTGGACTTTTCATGGACTAATATTTCCTTCACCCTGTAATATATGACTCTGCTCACATATTAAATGCTCACACCTGGAATTTGGCTTTTTCCTTGTGTTGCAGCTCCTGTAACATCATTGCCTTTCTCCTACTGATGCTTCCTTCCCCACCTCTACCCCGACTCCATCCTCCACATCCTCCTCCCCCAGACAGGTGCCTTCTTCCAGCTACTTTACCACGTTTTCTGCTGTGAAGTCCATAATTCCATCTGAAAAAGTCCACTCACATCCCAACCCAGCACCCTTGAAAAGGATTGATGACGGGAAGAGACCCTGTTAATACACCTGCTTTCCAGCACATGCAGAGCTCCGAGGAAGGATTAGAGCAGGAACTGCTGTCAGAAATAGGCAGGAGCTGGCTTCATGGTTAGTTCTTTAGTTTCCAGTAAATACTCAAGAGAAGTTTCCTTACCAGGTGCCTCACTATTAACCGACAATGTGTGTTTCCACAGCTGGAGCGTGGGACAACAGTTTGTCCTTTTTGTCAGGACAGGAGTTGGCGGAACCTGCTTGGCCACTGGTGGATTTGGAACATGTAAACAGGATTAGTGCGTGTTTAATAACGCTGACAGGTTGGGTTTAGAGAAGTGAAAATACCTTCTTCCCCCAGGCCACGTTAAAGAAAGTCAGGCGGAGGAGACGTAAATTCAGCTCTGTGTGAGATGGTCTGACGTGGGCATGGATACCTACACAGCTAAAACCAAGATCTGAAACAAAAGTTTTCCATTTTGGAGACCAAATAGACTTCCCCAAAAAGGTTAATGATAATCCTACCTGATGTAGAAGAAAATGCAATTGTTTAAAATGGAAGATTTTATAGATCCAATATACGTACATATAAATGCCCTTATCTGAAGAGCACCATATTATTTTTGTGGAAAATTTGGAAAATGCATAAAAATATAAAGAAAAAAATCACCATCTGCAATCTCACTCAGACATTAGTGTCTCCTCCCCCTCTTTGTGTTTCCTCCATCTTGGTCTATGTGCACATATATACATTTTTGCCAAACTTACAGCATATCACATGGGCAGTTTGGCAACCTACATTTTTTTCCTTATAAATCATGAGCATTTCCCCATGTTCTTAAATGTTTTCTTAATATGACTTAATAACTGCCTAATACTTCATGCCACAGATGTGCTCTAGTTTATTTAATCAGTCCCTGCTGTGGGACTTCAAAATATTATTTGTTTTTGCTGCCATGGATAGCATGCCATGAATATTCTTCAACAATGTATTAGTTAATTCATCCACCATTTAAGCACTTTTTAAATGGGGAAGCTTTTCCGCTTGCTTGGGATTTAGGGATAGAGGGAGATCCAGTGATTCTTTAAAAAGATTAAAACTAAGCCCTGACATGGTAAGTGATGAAATACACAGCCAATAATAATGTCTAGATGCTACCACATAGAGAAGATACTGAGTTCCCCAACAGGAGAGGGAAACAGCTCCCAAGAATATTTGCATTCTGAAGAGAGAGGCAAACTGTGTATACTTCATGAATAACTTAGAAGGATACTGAGACTTGTTATTTGGAGTTTTGCACTGTGGACTGGAGGTCAGTCTTCTGGGTGGTCAAGGGATTGTAGAGCCTGTTCTCTGTGTGGACCCCAGACCACGGCTCATGGACCCAGGCTGCCACTACCCAAATGCGGTGTGTCTACCCTCTTGAGAGAGTATATGAGATTGAGAAGAGTGCTCAATTGAAAGAACAAAATGGGTTCTAACCCCAAACAAAATATTAAGCTTTTATTTCTAATATGGCCAAGAAGATACACGTAAGCTCCAAACTATCACCAAGAGGTGCATACATAAGCATGCAGACATGACTTGAGTGCGAGCAATCTCATCTTGAAGTCGAATAAACCTAGAGGGGGCCCACTCCCAGTATACCTGCCTCCCATGAGAAACAGCTTAGCACTGCCTGATATGCTGATCAAAAACGAACAGGAGAAAAGTTTAGGAGCATTTATGAACAAAGCCAGGCACCTAAAAGGTAGACGGAAGCAGAAGTTTGTTCTAGTGTCTCTTGGAGACAGCAGCGGAGAGTGAAGGGCCTCCTTTCCTCAAGCAACTTCAGTTCCTGCTAACCTATCAGGATCAGTGATCTAGAAAGAACGAGAAACAAGGACCCACCAGTAGGTGAACTTCCCTTCTTCTAAGTTCTGTATGTTACTCAGGAGTCATAGGGCTTCCTAGATGTTTATTGTTGTTGTTTTTAGAATATTACATGTTTTACGGTGATTTCCACACTCCTTGTTTCTGCTAACCACACATGAGACCAGGAAGGCTACTGGCGTGAAATGTGCCAGCCAGGGCTGGGACCAGCATCGGTCACCTCTCCGTCTGTGACTCTGGTCTTCCTCAAGGACTCCCTGCTCAGCGCTCCTAGCTCTCCTGGGAGAGTTGTGTATTGCTGCAAAGGGCTGTCATTCTCTTTCTGCACACACTGCTCATCTCCAGACCTCATCCGTCACATTGCCACATAACTCACTAGACTGTGGCACTTCTTTGAGGAAATGCATAGGACGATGACCAGGAAGAAAAGTAGGTGGAAAGGTGGAAAGAAGAAAAAAGGGGGAGGACACAGGAAAGACCACAACCAGAAGTTTCCCAAAGTTTCATCCCTTTCTGCAGCCCACCAGCACTTCTAAATCAACGCTAGCAGGCAGAAGAGCAGGGGCTTTCACTGTCCCATACAGCCTGCTTACGCTAGTAGGGAAACCTGCCTTCACCAAAGAGGTGTCTGTGGTTGCACGAATATCCACACTTAATGGAAACGTCATCCAAAAATAAATTTGATGCAAAAATCTCAGATGTTAATCTGCAAATAATGCATTGGTGGGCTTCCTAAGGGAGACTACACCAATTAGAGTTGGAAATAAATATGTTCAAATTCCCCACAATAAGGTGAAATGTCTTCTAATCTTTCAACCTCAAAATTCTTTCTGGCTCTGATGGGGACGCCTCTCTCTGTTCCCTCCCTGCCCTCTCTCGAGCCTGTTGGTGGGAATCATCCCCAGCTGTGGGTTCACTGCCTGCCAGCTCAGCTTCAGCTCCCCGCTTCCTGGCCTGCCCAGAGGGACACCCAGTCCCACTGCTCGCCCAGGCAGCAGACATCCTGTTGGTAGCACCTGTAACAGGGCATTGGAGTCAAACCTCCAAGAAGGTTGCAGCTTTAAAATCAAACCTCACACTTGCAGATTTAAATCGAACTTAGCGTGTCACAAAATTCCAGAACTTCAGCAAACCACCCCACCGTGTGAATCCCCGCCGTGTGCTCCTAGTTCAGGCAGAGCAGAAGTTGAACCGGGAAGGAAGAGGCATTCGATGGTCAGGTTCCTTATAGAAAGACCGTGGGGCTTTCCTGAAGAATTAGTCTTAGTTCTCAGCTGTGCGGGTGGCAGGGCTACAGAGGTCTTTGCCTTTTGCTCCCTGGGCAGCAGCCTGCTTGTAAACACGCAGAGAGTCACCAGGAGACTTGTGAGCAGCATCCTGCGTGGTATATGGCAGCTGTTTTACGAACCCCGCAGGTCCTAAAAAGACTCACCGACCTTGGGACACTTAATAGTTTTTTTCAGATTTCTGTTTGATTTTTTTTTTCCAAGAAAATCCTATAAACCTCAGCGTTCCCTGCCCTGAAATTGCCCTTGTAGGGGAGATTTGTGGCTGTGTCGCTCAGGATCACCATCGTTTATATTGCTTTGTCACCTTCCCCATGAGATTACAGAGTGACTCTCTTCATATGGACAATTTCCAGACTGTCCATGTATGCTGATGAACTACTTATGTTTATAAGACTTTCAGAATCTAATTTATGCAGGCAGTTTCTTCCCATGCCAATTTTGAGAAAGATGACTTGAAACTGAGAAATGTCTAAAAGTCCCCTTGTAAACCCCCAAACCTATTTGGGTGTGATTACCTGCTCCCCTCACTACACATAACACACACAGGTACACACACGGGCACAAGCATAACATGTCTCCGCAGCTGTAAGCTTATATATTGTTTCAGACCATTTTATATAACCAAATTGGTCTCCTTGGTAAGAACAGAATAACTACTGGCCTGATATTCAGAAGAACTGTTGGCCTGGTATCCTGAATAAATGGCTAATCAACAGGTCAAATTCAGCTAGGAACACCATTAAAAATTCTAAATAATTAGATTTTTTATTGATAATTCAGCTTTCATTCATCTATCATGTCATCTTTTTTGCCTGCAATGCAAATACCACCTGTTTTTAAGCCCTGCTCAATTCCCATTTCTTGGGGCCTTATCCTAAGATCAGCCCAAATAAGTTACTATCTTCTCCATATTCCCACAGTATTTAGCATCCTCCAAACATTCTGAACAACCCAGGTATGATAGGCCTGTGTCCTCAACTCTGGTGTGTAAGTGCTTTAAGGGTAGGTCATGGTATGTATGCCGTACAGAACCTAATGCAGTGATGAGCCTATGTAGGTGGGTACATTTGTAATACATATAAAATATTTCTCAATTGATGATTGAATTGACATGGAATTTCCAGCAGCCTCAGACAGCTCCGTGAATCAGTTTGGCCTGGTTAGGTGGGAAATGCGAACACTTCCTTCTGTCTGTTATCTACGGGTCATCCTAAAGATAAGCGTATTTCATTCCATTTCACTTTAAGATGTGTACCAAAGTCTCGTAGACTGTGAAAGTTAGAACTGAGGTGGTAGCATTCACCTCATCCAACTTTCTTATTTTGCAGGTTTATTTTGGTATATGTTTTCTTGCCTAATTACTGTGTGTCTGTGAGTCTTACATTCTCGAAGACAATACTTCTGAAGCTTTAATAAGCAACAGAATCAGAGAGCTTCTTAAAAAACAAATCGCAAGGCTCCACCCTAGAATTTCAGGTTGGGTAGGTCTAGGCTGGGGCCTGAGAATTTGCATTTCTAATAAGCTCCCAGAGGATGCTGGTCTGTGGAACACACTTTGAGTAACTGCCACCTACTCTCCTCCCCAGTCCACGTTAGATGCAGCTCTGTGCTGCTACAGCACCCAGGGCCTTCCCCTGTCATAGTTTATATCACACTGTATCTTAATATATTTCACATGCCTGTCTATCCTCCAGACTCTTACGTTCCTTGAGAACAGGAGCCACTATTATTCATCTTTGAATCTTATCTAGCACAAAGCCTACCGTATAGTAGATGCCCAATAAATATTTGATGAATCGGTGGTGAAGGCTCAATAAATTCCAGTCAAACTATGCTGAACTGAGGTGTCCAGAGACTGTTTAGTCCAAATGTTGAACTTTGCTGCTATTCAACCTCAAAAAGAAGACATACAATTAGTAACTGCTGGACTCTGGTTCATGAGAAATCACTTCCAGTTGGAGAACATGCAAAAGATAGGTGGACTCACAGCTAACCCCTCCTAACTGTGCCCATCCAAGTCCACGTGACGGGCAGTGCAGCGTGGTAGGCACAGTGCTGTGTGTTGGGAGCACACCCTATCGCAGCCAGTCACCGTCCTCAGGGAGCACACGGCCCATCAGGAGACAGCATATGACTGGACAGGGAAATCACCAAAGATGAGCTTCAGTCGTCTCAGTAAGGAAGGGGACTTGGGGTGGGACTAGGGGCTTGAACAAAGTGGAGAAGTGGTGATTCCCTGAGAAATGACTCGGACAGAAGGCAGTATAGACACGTCGCTCGAGTCTGACTGCCTGGGGCCCAGTCTTGGAGTCACTACTTTGCAGGTGTGTGAACTTAGAATGCTACTTGCCTTATTTGTACCTCAATTTTTTCATCTGTAAAATAGGGATAATAATAGTATCAGCACCTGGCATCTACCAAGCACTCAGTAAGGGATAACTATTAGTAGTATAATCATTACCATTAGTTGTATTATTTTTTTTCCAGAGGACCACAAATGCTACATCCACCAAGCGCCATGCATCAGCAATGCAGAGCACTTAGTTCTTGGAATATTTCTCATGTATGGCATAGGCAAGAAGGCAGGGAAGAGAGAGAAGTGGATTTTAGTGTCCTAGGGGAGGGAGACCATTTAATGTTTACTAAGATCTCAGCGTATGCCCCGCAAACCTTGTGAAATTTGATTTTACTTTAATAATAATTAAATGTCTCTCTTTCCCATTTATCAGATCGCATCCTATCTATTCTTGTAACCTAATTTACCACTATAAAGGTCAAAAAACCTCTAAATTTTAATATTATCATTAGTAATGTAAACTCAGCAGGTGAAAATTATGATAGTGGGTGCTTTATAGCGAAGAAAAATAAGAAATGTCATACTGAGAAATGGACTGGGAAAATAACATGCCAAGAGCACCATAATACAATTAATCTTTACCAGCAATAGAGTCAGTATCATGCAAGATAAATCAAGCCGACTAATTCTGGATGCACAGACATACATTTAAAGGTATCTCACTTTAGTTTCTTCTGTTTGCTGCTCCATTTTTATTGGTTGAGGAGATTTTTCATGTCAGTACTTTTTCAGGCAATGAAAGGTATGGACTTGCGTAGATACAGCAGTATGGGTTACATTTTTTATGTATTGAAGAGAAACACACAGCTGCTTTTGAGATCCAGTATATTTTTTCATTTAGCAACATCTACAGCGGCATACAGTAAAACTAAAAATAAAATACTACAACCTACACTTTAAATAACGAGTGGAGTTATTGGAATACAAAGGAATTGTTTTTCTCATTTTTAGATTGTTTTTATTTAATACGGCTGTCACAAAACTATACCAAAAGAAAGTCATTTAATTGCCAGCCTCAGACCATGGTTGAAGTGTAGTGGGAACTGTGATAGCTGTAATTAAGTTACAATTCAGGCACAGTGATGCTCTCCGTATTTAATGGTAAACATTACAAAATTGAAATTACTCTTTCTTATCAAAGTCTCTGTTATCTTATTAAAAGTATATGTGGGATAATCCTATTTTTCAAGTAAGAACTAATAACAATAATATCTACATACACACACACATATATATTATATATGTGTATGTGGGAAAAGGGTTATATAAAAAAGGTAAATATCTGAATGTTAATAGTGCTTATATATAGGTAGTAGAATTTCAGTTAACTTTTATTTTATCTCTATGTTTTGTAAATTTTATACACTAAAAATATATATATTATATATATTATATATTATATATATTATATTATATATATAATATTTGTATGAGGAAACCAAGAAAGATTATTATTAAGAATTAAAGTCAACTAGAGAATTGTCTGAAATTTTGGAAAAGAATGGAAAGGAAAAAGGTTGTAAGCTTATATTATGGTCTCCAAAAAAAGTTAATATTTAAATTAAAAACGTTGAAAGTATTAATAATAGATACAAACTAAAAATTAAATTTTTACTTTCTAAGATAATAAATCAATTATTTTACTTTAAAATGATGCTACAACAAAGGCATTTAGGGACCAACAGGATGTAAAATGCCCCAAGCAATTGCCTTGTTTTGTCACTATCTACTGTGCATGTTCCTCATTACATCTTGTAAGTCACTCCAGGCCAAGGACACTGACCAAGTCCTGTGACTTCCAGTCAGTGTCACCTGTGAAGTTTATCCTCTGTATGGAGTAACAGATTCATTTGATTTAATTCAACAAATACTACCAAGGGCCTACTACTTATTCTTTCAAAGAATATTGGTTGCAGATTTACTATGTGCAGAAGACTGTGCTGGGTACCGAGGACATTGTTCCTGGGTAGAGAAATGATTACAGGTAGAGCAACCACAGAGAGTCCAGGCAGGGATGCTTTTGAGTGACAGGGACAGCAGGTGTGCACTGGGACCATGCAGGAGAGGGAGAGAGATGGACGATGGGCTGGAAGGTCCCTCTCAGCCCAGATGCTCTCCTGAGCTTGTGTCTCATGTTTCCATCTGCCTCCCTAAGACCTCACATCCAATATTTCTAAAGTACTGGAGCCGATATTGAGTTCTTTATGATCTCTGATTCTACTATCATTATTCTACTAGTCATCCAGACTTGACATTTAAATATTTTTAAGTCTCTCCTCTTCCCTCTGCTTCACTCACAGAATCTGTCCATTCCATCTTTAGAATGGGCTCTGTATCCCCCCTTTTCTGTCTTTTCCCATCACCTCGATGGTTCTGCCTTATTGCCACATACTTGGGGTATGACTGGAGCATCGCCCTGGGTCCCTTGCCTGGGCCTCTTCACCTGCTCAGCCAGTCCTACATGTGGCCGACTCTTGGTCTCTGGAGTGCTGCTTTGACCTCAGCTTTCCTCCTCCCACTTCTTACAAACCAAGAGAGCACGTATACCACATCCTCTTCTTCATTGGCCCCAACACTGCCTTTGAACCCTTCCCTGTTGCACAGACCGTGGTTACAACAAGTCACACCTGTCCAAAGGAAGTCTGTCACCACCTAACAGCAGCAGAGAGCCAGGCCCTGTCCCTGCTCACCCTGCTTCTCAGCTAGGCCCCTGCTGACTTTCTGCTGTGCTCCCCTTTCCTTTCATGACGCTGCAAGAGCCACTTGTCATCTGGCTGCCTAGAGCCCCTGCTGGCTCCCAAAGGGGCCAGGACTGTGATGTAGGGAGGGAAGAGATTTCATCTACCCACTCTGGGTCCTTCTGGCCAGACAATGAATTAAATTGACATGAGACAGAATAAGAGGAGAAAATCAAACAAAGCTTTATAATGTGCATGCATGGGAGAGACTCAGGCAAACTGAGCAACTCACCAAAATGGCGGAAGCTCTCACCTTAAATATCATACTCAGCTAAAGGCAAAGGAGGATGTTGGGGGTGGGGGGAGCCAGTTATGGGAGATTACCAGAAAAGCACAGTTATCAAGAGTAAGGTTATTCTGCGATTTAAGTCCTTGCCTTCCGTATTGAAAAGAGTTTCTAGAGATAAGGTCATCCCCATCTTTTTCCTGGTAAAAAGAGGGAGACACCTTTACAGATGGAGATTTCCATTACAAATGTAAATGTCTCTTAACAAAGGGTAACTTCTACTTTTCAGAGTTTCTCTCTTGTCTGCAGTTTTTAAAAGTAACCAGCCCAAAATAATCCTCATGCCAAAGACGCATTATCTTGGGGTGGCCAATTCCAGTCCCCCACAGTAGGCAGCCCTCAGAAGAGGGATTCAGTCCCAGTGCTCAACAGGCATTTTTCAACTGACACAGACCATAATAGGAGCCAGGAGGGCATTCAGGAGAGGCAGCCCAGCACAGTGGTTAAGATTCTGGAGCAAGACAGCA
Source organism: Equus przewalskii (assembly GCF_037783145.1). Lineage (NCBI taxonomy): Eukaryota > Metazoa > Chordata > Mammalia > Perissodactyla > Equidae > Equus > Equus przewalskii. The sequence goes on from NC_091846.1 coordinate 27,103,758, forward strand.
TTGGTTCAAATCCCAAGTCTGCTTCCTACTAGTTGTGTGACCTTAGGCAAGTCATTAACCTCTCTCTGCCTCATTTTCCTCATCTGTAAAATGGGAATACAATAGTACTGACCTTGTAGGGCTGTTCTGAGGATTAAATGAGTTCATATTTGGAAAGCTCTTATAATACTACCTGCACATAGTAAGCATTATGTACGTGTTTATTAAATAAATATAACCAAGGATGATCTAAAAATAAGGCCACCAGGAGAAATGCTGTATCTGGATATCTCTGACGCCTAAACTACGCTGAGTTTTCACCTGTCTTTCTTTGAAGCGTCCTTTTTTATGACCTATAACCAGTTCTCACCTATTTTAATCTTTGCAATTGGAAATCGGAGGAAACACAGTTCTTGGAGTTGTCCGAGGACATAATGCAGGCACCCTGGGTCCAACCATTGAACCTCAAGGAGGCAGAACATCTCAGCATGTAAAGTGTGGTCGTGGAGTAATGAGTCACTGCATGCTGGCTGAGGGCAGGAGCCCCCGTGTCTGTTTTCAGATCGTCTCTCTGAGGCTGAAGCCTGTGGGGCCTCTGCGGCATTCCTTGTGCAGACCCTGAACATCAAAGGCTTCTGAGGAAAGGGCACAGGTGGCTGGGAGCCCGTGACCCTCAGGACTGGCAGTACCAGCCTTCAACAACTGATAATATTAGCAAGGCCTTGGGACTTCTAACCCACAGAAAATTCCAGAGATCCTGCTTCTTCTTGGAGATTGATGCATTCTTACTTTCCCTTGAACCATAAGAAATTTTGAAGCTTACTCAATCACTCATTCTCATCAGTCCTTTTCTCATCCATTTGCTTTTTTTTTTTAAATTAAGGTTATAAAAGTTAACATCCTTGCGAAATTACAGTTGTACATTATTACTAGTCATATTGTAGGTACACCACTTCACCCCTAGTGCCCTCCCCCCACCCCCCTTTCCCCTGGCAACCACCGATCAGTTCTCTTTGTCCATATGTTAACTACCACCTATGAGTGGAGTCATACAGAGTTCGTCTTTCTCTGTCTGGCTTATTTCACTCAACATAATTCTCTCAAGGTCTATCCATGTTGTTGTGAATGGGACAATTTTGTCCTTTTTTATGGCTGAGTAGTATTGCATTGTATATATATACCACAACTTCTTTATCCAATCATCAGTTGCTGGGCACTTAGGTTGGTTCCATGATGTGGCTATTGTGAATAATGCTGCAATGAAGATAGGGGTGCATGGAACTTCTGGAATTGCTGATTTCAGGTTCTTAGGATATATACCCAGTAGTGGGATGGCTGGGTCATAAGGTATTTCTATTCTTAAATTTTTGAGGAATCTCCATACTGTTTTCCATAGTGGCTGCACCAGTTTGCATTCCCACCAGCAGTGTATGAGGGTTCCCTTTTCTCCACAGCCTCTCCAACATTTGTCACTCTTGGTTTTGGATATTTTTGCCATTCTAACAGGTGTAAGGTGATATCTTAGTGTAGTTTTGATTTGCATTTCCCTGATGATTAGTGATGATGAGCATCTTTTCATGTATCTATTGGCCATCCATATATCTTCTTTGGAGAAATGTCTGTTCATGTCCCCTGCCCATTTTGTAATTGGGTTATTTGATTTTTTATTGTTGAGTTGTGGGAGTTCTTTGTATATTATGGAGATTAACCTTTTGTCGGATAAATAACTTGTGAATATTTTTTCCCAATTAGTGGGCTGTTTTTTTGTTTCAATCCTGTTTTCCCTTGACTTGAAGAAGCTCTTTAGCCTGATGAAGTCCCATTTGCTTATTCTTTCTATTGTTTCCCTCATGTGAGGGGTTATGGTGTCTGAAAAGACTCTTTTGAAGCTGATGTCAAAGAGTGTGCTGCCAATATTCTCTTCTAGAAGACTTATTATTTCAGGCCTAATCTTTAGGTCTTTGATCCATTTTGAGTTTATTTTAGTGAATGGTGAAAAAGAATGGTTGATTTTCATTCTTTTACATGTGGCTGTCCAGTTTTCCCAGCACCATTGGTTGAAGAGACTTTCTTTCCTCCATTGTAGGCCCTCAGCTCCTTTGTCAAAGATTAGCTGTCCATAGATGTGTGGTTTTATTTCTGGGCTTTCAATTCTGTTCCGTTGATCTGTGCATCTGTTTTTGTACCAGTACCATGCTGTTTTGATTACTGTAGCTTTGTAGTATGTTTTGAAGTCAGGGATTGTGATGCCTCCAGCTTTGTTCTTCTTTCTCAGGATTGCTTTAGCAATTTGGGGTCTTTTGTTGCCCCATATGAATTTTTGGATTCTTTGTTCAATTTCTGTAAAGAATGACATTGGAATTCTGATTGGAATAGCGTTGAATCTGTAGATTGCTTTAGGTAGTATGGACATTTTAACTATGTTTATTCTTCGAATCCATGTGCATGGAATGTCTTTCCATCTCTTTATGTCATCGTCGATTTCTTTCAAGAAGGTCTTGTAGTTTTCGTTGTATAGATCTTTCACTTCCTTGGTTAAATTTATCCCAAGGTATTTTATTCTTTTTGTTGCGATTGTGAATGGCATTGAGTTCTTGAGATCTTTGTCTGTTAGTTCGTTGTTAGCATATAGAAATGCTACTGATTTATGTATGTTGATTTTATACCCTGCAACTTTGCTGTAGTTGTTGATTGTTTCTAATAGTTTTTCTATGGATTCTTTGGGGTTTTCTATATATAAGATCATGTCGTCTGCAAACAGTGAGAGTTTTACTTCTTCATTGCCTATTTGGATTCCTTTTATTTCTTTTTTCCTGCCGAATAGCTCTGGCCAACACCTCTAGTACTATGTTGAATAAGAGTGGTGAAAGTGGGCACCCTTGTCTTGTTCCTGTTTTGAGAGGGATGGGTTTCATTTTTTGTCTGTTGAGTATGATGTTGGCTGTGGGTTTGTCATATATGGCCTTTATTATGTTGAGGTACTTTCCTTCTATACCTATTTTATTGAGAGTTTTTATCATAAATGGATGTTGGATCTTGTCGAATGCTTTCTCTGCATCTCTTGAGATGATCATGTGGTTTTTGTTTCTCATATTGTTAATGTAGTGAATCATGTTGCTTGACTTGTGGATGTTGAACCATCCCTGTGTCCCTGGTATAAATCCCACTTGATCATGGTGTATAATCTTTTTGATATATTGCTGTATTCAGTTTGCCAAAATTTTGTTGAGGATTTTTGCATCTATGTTCATCAGTGATATTGGCCTGTAGTTTTACTTCTTTGTGTTGTCCTTTTCAGGTTTGGGGATCAGGGTGATGTTGGCTTCATAGAATTTTTTAGGGAGTGCTCCATCTTCCTCTATTTTCTGGAACAGTTTGAGAAGGATAGGTATTAAATCTTCTTTGAATGTTTGGTAGAATTCTCCAGAGAAGCCGTCTCGTCCTGGACTCTTATTTTTGGGGAGGTTTTTGATTACTGTTTCTATTCCTTTACTTATGATTGGTCTATTCAGATTCTCTATTTCTTCCTGATTCAGATTGGGTAGGTTGTATGAGTCTAGGAATTTATCCGCTTCTTCTACATTGTTCAATTTATTGGCATATAGTTTTTCATAGTATTCTCTTATGATCCTTTGTATTTCTTCAGTATCTGTTGTGATTTCTCCTCTCTCATTTCTATTTTTATTTATTTGAGACTTCTCTCTTTTTTTTAGTGAGCCTGGCTAAGGGTTTGTCGATTTTGTTAATTTTTTTGAAGAACCAACTCTTTGTTTCATTGATCCTTTCTACTGTCTTTTTTGTTTCAATATCATTTATTTCTGCCCTAATTCTTATTATTTCCCTCCTTCTACTGACTTTGGGGTTTGTTTGTTCTTCTTTTTCTAATTCCGTTAGGTGTTGTTTGAGGTTGTTTATGTAAGATTTTTCTTGCTTATTGAGGTGAGCCTGTATTGCAATGAATTTTCCTCTTAGGACTGCCTTTGCTGCGTCCCAAATAATTTGGTACTGTGTGTTTTCATTTTCATTTGTCTCCCGATAATATTTGATTTCTTCTTTAATTTCTTCAATAATCCATTGTTTGTTCAGTAGCATGTTGTTTAGTCTCCACATTTTTGGCCCTTTCCCAGCTTTATTCTTGTAGTTGATTTCTAGTTTCATAGCATTGTGATCAGAAAAGATGCTTGATATTATTTCAACCCTCTTGAACTTATCGATGCTTGCTTTGTTTCCCAAGATATGGTCTACCCTTGAGAATGTTCCATGCATGCTTGAGAAGAATGTGTAACCTGCTGTTTTTGGATGAAGTGTCCTATCTATATCTATTAGGTCCATCTGATCTAATTTTTCATTTAATTCTATAATTTCCTTGTTGATTTTCTGTCTGGATGATCTGTCCATTGGTGTTAATGGGGTGTTGAGGTCCCCTACTATTATTGTATTGCTGTTCATGTCTCCTTTTAGTTTTGTTAATAGTTTCTTTACGAATTTTGGTGCTCCTACGTTAGGTGTGTATATATTTATAACTGTTATGTCATCTTGGTGGAGCGTCCCTTTTATCATTATATACTGCTCCTCTTTGTCTTTCTTTATCTGTTTTGCTTTGAAGTCTACTTTGTCTGACATAAGTATGGCAACACCTGCTTTCTTTTGTTCATTATTGGCTTGGGGTATTGTCTTCCATCCCTTCACTCTGAGTCTGTGTTTGTCTTTGGGGCAGAGGTGTGTTTCCTGGAGGCAGCATATTGTTGGATCTTGTTCTTTGATCCATCCTGCCACTCTGTACCTTTTGATTGGAGAGTTCAATCCATACACGTTTAGTGTGATTATTGAAACGTGGGGGCCTACTGTTGCCATTTTATCACTTGTTTTCCAGTTCTTTTGCATTTTGTCCTGATGGAGAGCTGTTACTTTGTGTTATTGTCCTTCTGCTTATCTCCTTTGTTCTGGATTTTGTAAGCCCTTTCCTTTTTTTGATTTTTCAGGAATGAGTTTCTTCCTGAGCAATTCTTGAAGAGGAGGTTTTGTGGTGATGAACTCCCTTAACTTTTGTTTATCTGGGAAAGTTTTTATTTCTCCATCATATTTGAAGGATATTTTTGCTGGGTAGAGTATTCTTGGCTGCAGGTTTTTGTCCTTCAGAGTTTTGAGTATTTCATTCCAATCTCTTCTAGCCTGTAAGGTCTCTCCTGAGAAATCTGCTGATAGCCTTATGGGTTTCCTTTGTAAGTTATTTTCTTCTTCCTGGCTGCCCTTAGTATTTTCTCTTTGTCATTGACTTTTGCTAGTTTCACTACTATATGTCTTGGGGTTGGTCTTCTTGCGTTAATAAAGTTTGGAGATCTATTGGCTTCTGTGACATGAATTCCATTTCTCTTCCCAAGTTTGGAAAGTTCTCAGCTATTATTTCTTTGAACAGGCCTTCTGCCCCCTTCTCCTTCTCTTCTCCCTCTGGTATACCTATAATCCTTATGTTGCATCTCCTAATTGAGTTGGATAATTCTTGGAGAGTTTCTTCATTTCTTTTTAGTCTTAATTCTCTCTCTTCCTCTGCCTGCAGCATTTCTATATTCCTATCCTCCAAATTGCTAATTCTGTCCTCCATATTATCAACCCTACTGTTCAGAGAGTCCAGATTTTTCTTAATCTCCTCCATTGTGTTGTTCATCTCCAGTATTTCTAATTGGTTCTTCTTTATAGTGTCAAGCTCTTTTGTGACATAGCTCCTGAACTCATTGAGTTGTCTGTCTGAATTATCTTTTAGGTCATTGAGTTTTTCATAATGGCAGTTTTGAAATCATCGTCATTTAGATTATAGATTTCATTGTCTTTGGGATTGTTTTCTGGGTGCTTATCATTTTCCTTCTGTTCTGGAGATTTAATATATTTTTTCATACTGCTTGATGGCATGGGTTTGTGCCTCTTCATACAGATAGAGTTTAGTCGCTGCTTCCACTTGTTGCCACTGGTGTGTGTGGTGGGGCAGCTGTTTAGATGCCCCAACCAGGAACCCTGTCAGCTGTTACTGACTGGGCCTGGACCCCTCCTCGTAGTCACAGTGGTCCTGTGGGGTCCCTCGTCGGTTGTGGGGGCACTCGCAAGGGGGCCTCAGGCTGCTGGTGCCTACTGCTGCAGCCCACCTAGACGCACTCCCTCCTTGTGGTCTGCAGCAGTGTTGTGGGCTTTCCCATCAGCCAGGAGCAGGATCACCTATAATCTCCAATTTGTCCCTAACAGAGCCCACCATATCACACTTTTCCACTATAAGTCCCAGCAGAGCTATGGGTATCTTCTGCAGTCTGTTGTTAGCTCACCTAGCTGTGCTGCTTTTGCCCCAGGGCCTTCCCGCCTTGCGATTGCCAGTCGGGACCTCTCCACTAGTGCTGTGCAGAGGCTTTCACTGAGGCTGCTGTAAGAACCTGGAGTTCCCCCCTGGGCTACGTAGCTGTTTCACCGGAGCTCTACTCTGCCCCACTTCACTCTCACGGGATATCTGGGAGCCCCTTGCCTCGTCTGGGACACAGCCAGAGTCCGTGGGCCTGGCGGTGGCTTGTAAGCTGCTGCCTTGTGGGGAATTCTGCTCTAGGGACCTTCCTGGTGTTCCGAATGCTGTGCGGGGCCTCCCTGCCAATGGTGAGCAGAGGCCCTCCCTGCTGGGGGGGTGCGGGACCCTGGAGCGACCCCCCGGGCCACAGAGCCAGGTGTTGGAACTCCACCCAGTCCCCAAGCGTGTCCGTGAGAAGTCCGGGCACCCCCTGCACCGACCCGTGCGCAGGAGACCATGAGCCCAGCAGCAGCTTGCAGCCTGGAGCTGCCCCGGGGGATCTGCCCACCAGGAGCTTCCCTTTGTCCTGGATTCTGGGCGTGGCCTCCCTGCTAATGGCGAGCAGAGGCTTTCCTTGCCAGGGACATGCGGGAACCTGGAGCCTTCCCCCGCGCCACAGAGCCAGGCGCTGGAGCTCCAACCGTGTCCCCAAGCACGTCTACGGGAAGTCCGGGTGCCCCCTGCACCAAGCCATGTGCCGGAGACCATGAGCCCAGTGGCAGGTTGCAGTCTGGAGCTGCCCCGGGGGATCCGCCCACCGGGAGCTTCCGTTTTTCCTGGATTCTGGGCGTGGCCTCCCTGCTAATGGCAAGCAGAGGCTTTCCCTGCCAGGGAAATGCAGGACCCCAGAGCCTTCCTGCACACTGCAGAGCCAGGCGCTGGAGCTCCAACCGTGTCCCCAAGCATGTCTACAGGAAGTCCAGGCACCCCCCTGCACCGAGCCGTGCGCCTGAGACTGTGAGCCCAGCGGCAGCTTGTGGTCTGGAGCCACCCCAGGGGATCTGCCCACCGGGAGCTTCCCTTTGTCCTGGATTCTGGGCGTGGCCTCCCTGCTAATGGCGAGCAGAGGCTTTCCCTGCCGGGGAGGTGAGGGACCCCAAAGCCTTCCCCCACGCCGCAGAGCCAGGCGCTGGAGCTCCAACCGTGTCCTCAAGCACATCTACAGGAAGTCCGAGTGCCCCCTGCACTGAGCCGTGTGCTGGAGACCGTGAGCTCAGCGGCAGCTTGCGGTCTGGTGCCTGCCCAGCCCGCCATGAGCTTCTCTTTGTTCTGGCTTCTGGGCGGCGCCTCCCTGCTAATGGCGAGCAGAGGCCTTCCCTGCCGGTGGGTGCAGGACCCTGGGGAGTTCCCCCTGGGCTTAGGTGTGATCACGGGGTCTTGGGTAGGGGTGTTGTCACCTGTTTCCACTGTCGCTCCACTGGTGAGTGCACACTCCTGCCCTTGGTGTGTGGTGATGCTATGGGGGAGTCCGCTGGAAGAGAGCCTCCTGCAGGAACTAGGCTGTCTGGGGGTCGGAGGTCAGGGGTCGGAGAGTTTTCACCTATTTCCACCTCCTCCCGGGGGGAAGTCCATCCACCTTCCAATGTGTAGTAGCACAAGACTTTTAGGCATCTTGAGATGCTATCTGGATATCCTTTGTTAATCGGTGAATGTCCAATTAGTTGTAGATTTGACGGGGGAGAGACAAAGAAGACCTCTCACTCTGCCATCTTGGTCCTGCCCCCCTCATCCATTTGCTTTTTGACTGTTTTTCTCCCTCTGCTTCCTCTTGCCTTTCTAATTCTTATTGGCATTGAAATCCCGGATAAGTATCCATTGTGTGTACCGAGTTGGCTGCCTTATTCTGAAGGGAAGCTTCAAGTCAGGGAGAAGGGCACAAAATTCCATAGAATTTTGGAGCAGGAAAACACTGTAGAGGTCATCTGCTTCAAATCCCTCTTTGCACAAACAGAAACAATGAAACAGGGTACACAGCATTGGTGGCAATTAGAACCAGTCTTCTGTGTCCAAATCCATCATTTTTTCACTATTCCAGGCCACTGTTTATGGGCCATTCCTTTATTTATCAGCCACTAGGCACCTGCTTTGTGATAGTCACTGACTCATAAAGGAAAGTATAAGAAATATCTCCACTCTCCTTCCTCCCCTGACTACAGTTCTAATCTTAGGAAGAATAGCTTGAAGGTTATTGGAGACCGGGATATCACCTGATGGATTGCTTTTGGTACTTTGACAAAAATGTGAGCAAAGGATATTGAAGTCGCTGATTGCTGTCTTGACTGTGGTCTGCAGGGACTCTGATTCCATGAAGTGGATGTTTAAGAGGAGGGCATAGGAGCAGACAGCAAAACCAGGCCACGGAATAAGGAAAGCAGGGGAGGAATGAGAACCTTATGGTGTAGTGTTGGCAGAGTGGGAGGTGACATGCTGAATCTTTACCATGCGGATCTTGACAATTGTCCCTCTCACCTTATACTAATACCTATAGAGGCCACCAGCTCTTGGAGGGCCACAGGGAGAGTCACGTGGTAGTAATCTCCCTATTTAGTGTGTGTGGTAGAGGGGATGTCACTCAGTATGTCATTCAATGAAGTAGTCAACTACTGGCTGTGCTTACATATAGTTCTTCAAAATGACATCTGTGTGTCATTGGCTTCTTTTCCGATAATAAGGATAGCAGTCTAATAACATTGCCACAGAACATTTGGAAAATAGAAAATATACACAACTTGAAAACTACCACTTTTGCATACAGATTTTATATAATTGAAGTCAAGGTCTCACAGAGAATTCTTGCATGGCTTCAGTGACCTAAGTGTGTATTATGCACCTGTTCTGTATCCAGTCAGTCCTGAAAACAATAAAGGAGAATGATGATGCACAATATATCCCTATAACTTTATAGTTTTCAGAAGCACCATCTCACATGTGGCATTTGGTCTTCACAGCAACCCTGGGGATAAGCCTAAGTTATTATCCATGTTTTTACATAGAGAAAGCTCACAGATGCTCAGCGTCAAGTTATCCAGCACAGAAATAATGGTGACCGAATCAGAACACAGGTTCCACTCTGCTGTGCTGCCTAACTTGCTCAGATATGGTGACTGCCCTAAAGAAATGGACGGTTTTGTCGAAGACACAAACACAGTTGAAAGTCAGTTCTTTGCAAAGGTATAAGTGATCAACTGCCACATAAGTGACATAGGAAATGTGTTTAGATAAGGAAAACTTACACAAGTGGCCTGGAATAAATGCCTCTGAGAGATATGGGACTTGTGCTGTGTGTAAAAATGTAAGTAGGAAGTGGTGGAGAAAAGGGAGGAGGGGCTTCCTAAGACCATAACTGGACATAACATATAAAGAGCATAGGCTGTTTTGGTCAGATTGAACCTGAAATGCCAGGCTCAGTCTGGCATTTTCCTGTGGGTTATCAGAAAGCATCTGAGTTTTAAATTGGAGATTGACAAGATGAAGTGGCATTTTAGAAGAGTGATCTGGTGGTACTATGTAAGGTGGATTGAAGAGGAAGACACCAGAGGCAGAGACAAAGCAGGAGCCTCTTGCAGTGGTCAAAGTAAGAAACTAGGAGAACTGATAGTAGAACACCGTGGTGGCAGGGGATATGGGGGGGGGGGGGCGGGGAGGCAAGAGAGACACCTCAAAGAGATGTGATAGAATTTGGATCTAGAGAAGTCTGAAAAGCACTTAGGGATCAAGAGAGGATGAATCAAAGACAAGATGAAGGTTTCAAGCCCCTGCAAGTGGAAGAATGATGGTGCTACTAATAGAAACAGAAAAGTCAGAAGATGGTGAAATCTGACAGGTGAGATGAATTGGATTTTATACATAGAATTATAAAATTTTAAAGAACCACATCAGGCAAGACTGGGGTTCAGACATTTTTTTAAATAAGGAAATTTCTTTAAATGAGGCTTTCCTTAGAAGACTTGTAGTATAAAACAGGAGGAAGTGGTAAGGAAGCAGGAATTCTAGAGATCTGCTCCTTGGACCTTCCATGTCACTGGAGAGCTGATGGGGTTCCATGGAGGAGTATTCAGAGGTAATTGACCCTACCCCGTGCCCTAATTCTTAGACAAGTGGTCTGAGGCTTGCAGATGTTAAGTGACTTGCCCAAGGTCAACCCACTGTTATTGGAAGAGGCAAGGCTAAAACTCAAGTATGTAGTGTCTCTTCTACCACCTCATGGTTGCCTCTCATTTTGAATTTGAACTGGTCAGTGGTAAGTGCAAGCAGACAAGCCCCGTGGTTAGTTGATGATAAGGAACAGAAGTCAAAGAGTTAAGTGTAATGATGGTTGAACCCAGGAGAATGAAAGAACTCTGATAAAAGAGGATAGAGAAGAAAAACTGGTAATAGAACTTTGGCAAGTACCAAAGTTAAGAGTATAAAAGGAGGAAGAAAGTAACCTTCTCCACGTGTACTGGACCAGCAGAGGGAATGAAAAAGTGAGTGAAGACTTAACAAAAAATTAGGAGGAAAAAAACCAGGACCTCTTATGCAACAGAAGCAAGTGAGGCAGATGGTTTAAGAGGGGCTGATATCAGTGATGTCAAATATCACATGGTAAGAGGACTGAGAAAATACAGAAGTCACTGAAAACGTTTCAAAGGATAGCTTCGTGAGGATATTGATGAGAAAGCTGAGATTTTAGGTGGTGAGGCAGCAGACACAGTGGGTATACACCACATACTCAAGAAGCTTTGCAGTAGAACGAAAATAGCACTAAAGTCAAGGAGGGCACGGGAATGATGAAATGAAAGGAATAACAAAAGAATTTTATAAAGCTGGGGAAGCCATATACTTGGTTCTTAGGGGCTTGGGTGGGTGGCAGAGAACAAAAACAAAGCAACAACAAAGCATAGTTCTAGCTCAGTAAATTATTGAAAATAGCTTTCCTAAATGGATAAATTACTTTGATCATTTCTCAAAGTAAATGATAAGGACTCTGAGAGGGGAAATTTCTGCCTTTAAGTAGCTAACTCTTTAAGAAGTCTTTTAAAAAGTACATGAGATCTAGTTTCCAGTTATTGAAAACATCTTCTTCCAGCCCTTTGATGATTCCTTCTAAGTGTCAGAGAAATTAGAGTTAAAAGGTAGACTGAGAAAAGATTGGTTAGATAATCTTGTTCGTTCTCCTGCCAAGTACGGAAGTGTTACCAATTGTGCATTTTCTAGTGTGGAGCACTTTGACCGTGTCAACTGAAAGGTGTTCTTGCCACTTCTCTTGGAATACCATTTCATAATCCTAACAATCTCACTGTGCACAAACTCTTGATCTCCATCCTAATATTTCCTTCCCACTGTATGCTTTGTACACCATTAACAATTTGTCCTTAGTAACCTCCCTCACCTCCCCATCCCATCTGCTCTTATCCACATCCAGTTTGCAATCTCTAGGCATCTGAAACACCTTTTCCAGAACATCTAGTAGACACACAATTGGTCAGGTCATATTAAATCTATCATGGTAAAGCATTTTAATGTAGTAAAAGATAGCATCTTCATCATTTTATATTTCTAATGACATCAGTTTCCCATTCTAATAAGGTTCCTTTCATTTTCCAGAGATTTGGGGTGGGAAGGAGTAATAAGGACAGTGACGTTTTTAAGAAAGGGGCAGAGCCTTTCTAACTTATGAGCCAATGTTTCAGTAAAATGTGTCCCCCACTCACTAAATAGATAAGTTGGAACATCCTAGGTAGAGAATAAGAAACTTTTAAGCTAGGACTTAGACTTGAACTGTGTTTTTTCCAGAGTTAGAGATGAAAGCAGAAACTGGGCATGTCCTCTGATATCTTTGAAAATGTGCACCCTTATTGTTTAACATTATGGTCAATTTGTCCCTACTGTGATGGGTTGTTCTCAGAGAAGATTTTGGCAACTGTCCATTTGAAGTTTTATCGTGTGCTACCAGACAGCTGTCCTGGGTTCACCAGATTTATCCGCATGGATCTCATAACCTGATCATCCCCCCATAGAAGTGCCCAGATAGAAGTCTGCACGTGCAGTGGGCTATGTTACAGAAGAGGAGCACTGAGCTTGAGGAATCCACCTCTTTTATATCAAGCAGTAAACAAGCCTTGTCTTTGTCCCAGAAGGAGACATCAAGGTTGCTTGCCTGTAAAAAGAGCTGTCAGGGCATTGTTTCTAAGTTCAAAAACCTGTGCATCCTATTTTCCCCCAAATATCTAGACAAGATGTCATAGAAACATTAAGTTCAACATTTCCAAAATTGAATGCATCATCTTCTCCCATACTTACTTCTTTCTCTGTTTTCCTATTCACTGAGGAACCTACTCATTCTCAACATTTTCCTCATCCACAAGGTCATCAGAATTTTTTAGTTCTACCTCTTAAATCTCTCTTAGGTTTTGCACTCTGCACACCACTGACTTGGTTTTGACCCTCATCCTGAAAAGTTAAAAAACAGACTATTACAGTAGGCTTCAACCTGGCATCCTGCCTCCAGTTTCACTTGCCTCCAAACCAGTATCCTAAAGTACAGAATTGTTCATGTAACTCCTCTGCTGACCACTCTTCATAGTTAAGCCTTCCAGACAAAATCCAAATTCCTTATCATCATCTACCTACTTCTCCAGCTTCATTCACTGACATTTCCTATAAGCTTTCTTACAGACCTTTTATAAGAATTGCTCACTGGCCCCTGGATTGCTTCTTGTCACTTTGGACTCAGTATCCTTAAAAACTTTGCATTCCTTGGCATAGAGTAGGCATATAATATATGTATGTGGCATAAATATTTATTGGGTGGCTGAAAGTAAAAGCAAGCTTAATTTACATGCAAGGAGGGTTTGGTTTGGGGAATTATTTAGTCCCACATTCTCTCTGTCTATTCCCTTCACCTTAACCAGTTATGATGATGGAGCTCTTTTGACAAACATTAGATAATAATTTATATTTGTACGCAGTAAGTGAAAACATGGAAAGAAGGGAGAGATGTTATTTATATCTACTTTGTACTTTGTAGACTAGCCCAAACTCGCAGCTATCAATAATTGTAATTCTCTTGTTCAACTGAATAGCCCGATTATAAATATAGACAAATCAAATTAACTTTATTTTTCAAGGAACCCATGATACATGAGTCATTATAACACCCTTCCTCTTTTTTTAATGCTGGAAAAAAGATAAAAGCCCAGCACATCAAGTGGCTATATAAAATCACGATCCTGTCTTCTAGCCCTTAATATACAACCATATTAATTTTAAATTTTGTCTCTGGCAAAATGTATGACATCAGCATTCACCCATATCATTAATTCTGTGACTTTGTCAGCAAGAGTCTGAGCTTGTATATCATGCCCCAGGCAGGCTTAGGCTCCAGAGCGCTTAGTCATAGTAACTCTTTTGAGTGGTCACAAGTTGGTGCACTTCACTAAAGGATGTTATAGACCCAAGTCTCAAGTTAATATGCTTGGACACACCTATGAGTATAATGAAAATGATATTTCCCCTTTAGGAGATTCTTGAGGCCAACTTAGTACGATATGCAAGCACTCCTTGGAACCTGCCTGATCAGCTTCATTAGGTCCTGTACCACTTCCCAACATAATTCTCCATCCTGGAGGAGTCAGAAAAGCAGCTCCATCTCCATCCTGGACAGAACTCGCAGTAACACCCAAAGGCTGAAGCATCTGCCAAGCCTCAGGTTTCTGTCAGGCCCAGGCCTGCTGGACTGTTGTGAGAGCCTTGGAGAGAGGTGTCTCCACTCCACGGTCGCTGACGATGACCATGTAGGAGTACATCATTTGTGGTCAGCAGAGCACAGGCTACAATATTGAATCTCAAGAAATATTTCCACAGAAAAGTAGTCCTAGGATTCTTTCTTATCTTTCCATCCTCATTTGCCCAACCCTAAAACATTATCAAAGCACCGCTTACTGGCGGGCTACATCTGGCTCCTCGTAGATGTTCATTCAGTAGCAGTTGTTGGGGTCTGCTCAAAGTCCCCTCTCTTCATGACTCCAGCTTTGAATATGGGGACAGGTGTCTAACAGCATTCTCGAATGGTCTCAATCTATTCTGCCCTTGCCATTTATTGCTGACTCCTGACATGCTGCCTGCCCTCTATGGTCCATTTCCCTAACTAAACCTGGATCCTCAACTGTGTGATGGCCCCAGGACACCACTCAGTTTTGGCAATTAATGTGGGCCTGTTGTCTGCCAAACCCTTCTCAGTAATTTCATTTGGTCCCAATTATCATCCAGGCTCTGAACAGATCACCCTTTATTGGAGATACTGTTTCTACTGACCTCAGGGGTTCATTATTTGTATTCTTAAATGATGCAATCATCATCCTAGTTAATGTTTTTCCATCTTCCTTCTTCCTAAACTTCTGTTGGGAGACTTTTACAGAGCCTCAGCCTGTACTCTGCTTAGCAATCTTACTCTCCCAGGCATAGAAGCCTAGCACCATGTCCCTGTGGGACCTGTATGTCCTTAGGGCACACCACTAACAGAACTCAGCAAGCTCCTTGTCCCCACTAGCCCAGAGAGATGCAGCATCCACACAGCCTTCTCTGCTCCAATTGAGACACAGCCTAATCAGAAAACACCGTATGTTATTTCATCACAGAAGGACTTCCTATTCCTTTCCCTGTAGCTCCCCTTTATAAAATGTTCTAATCTCATCTAATAAACCTTTGGGTTTATTCTGTCTTGAAGTTCCTCATTGTGTTTCCACTGGGGCTTGTTCCCAAGATCCCTTTTTGAAGTAGAAGAGCGTTTCTCATCTCTAGTGACCTTTTATGTCCAGCTGGCTCCAGACTTGCCTTGGGCCATTCCCTAAACCCTCTCTGACCCCAGTCCTCATGGGCAGACTCCTACCATCAGCCCCAGGCTGTAGTTGGTACCCTCTGATCTGGTTCCCATCTTTACCTTACCCATCCTCTCTCGGTCTCCATCACTCAGTCTTCAGCAGATAAGTCTGGCCTTTAGAGGAGCCTCTAAAACGCTCACCAAATACCACCAAGTGCATGTCTCAGGAGGGTCTTCTTTCCTGGCAATTTCTAATTCCCTCAGATTTACAAATCAGTAGCTCATGGATTAAATTAAGCTTGTGGATCTATTTTGATTGGCATGCACTGAGGTATTTTTTTTTCTGTCTTTTCTTTTTTTTATCTGAATGCCTTCAGATGGGGTTTGTGCTCTTTTCATGCCCAACATGCTCCCAGTGCTTTCCTATATGGTTTTATCTGGCCAATTTTGTTAATTTATATTAACTAGCTAAATATCTATCCTATAACCAGTTCCAGGCCTGGTAACACCTGCCAAACCATTTGCTCAGACCATCTAAGTTCTCCTTTGTCCTTCCCTATCTGTCCTCTGTCATCCTGGCAGATTCCCCATCATCAAATCAAAACAGTGTCCTTAACCCTTTGCTCAATATGCTAGTCCTCTGAAGCTTATCTTTCCAGGAGAAAATTCCCTCCAAGACTCAATTACCGTAATGATTCTACTATCCCATATATGCAGGTCTCTGACCATTACATTTGATTTTCTATTAAATCATTCTCCAGTTTGAGTGCTAAAATCAAGTCTGGGAGAATATGAGTTAAATATTTTTCTCTGTTTTTAAATAAAAAAGACCATAGACAGAACTAAAAATAGTCCAGCCTCAATGTTTCATGCGCTATTGGCTTGTTGTACAAGTCTTCATTTTTAGTTTCCAAAGAAAAGAATTTCCCAACCTTTGCTTTATCTACCTTTTGCAGTTGTGTATAAAGACTATGCTTACTCAACTTAAACACTCCTAACAACAATTGTATCTCACCTTCGCAATGGGCCCTGTTTCCCCACACACTCAAACAAGTTACTAGCCTAGTATTATAAATCAGTCTGTATATGCTTTTCAAGAGAATTTTTCGTATTTGAAATAAAACATGTTAAAGTAGCTACAGTCAAATACAGTTTTTGCTAACAGGATTTAATCAAAACATGGACAAAAACCTAAGATAATTGGCACCAAATGTGCCACTTTTGGAGAGCGTTACTCGGTTTGCTCAGAGTGGTAGCTAGGAGCTTAAGTTCTAGAATTACTTTTCTACTGTTGGGCAAATAGATCAATTACTTATAAAAGTTGATCTTCAGTTATAAATGAAGTGATGTCCTGTTTTATAGAATTTAAAAGACCTGGTGGCTTTTATTGAAATTCACAGAATCTACATAAACACCTCTATGGTTTTTGTTTTTTAACTTTATAGGAAATCAATGTGTTGACAGTTGCATTGGTCAACCAAGACCGAGAGAACAATATTGAGAAAAGAAGCCAAGGCTTAAAATCAGAGAAAGAAGCTCTGCTAATCGGTAAGGAAATTCTGTTTTCCTCATCTGTTCTCTTAAATAATTCTCAGGTAATTTACTTAAATAATATTTAAGTAATTCACCTTCAACGTGTTAACAATTTAAACAGCTTTGCCTTCTATCAGAAGTGAGATTAACTCTGTCAAGATTGTATTATGTACATTTCAAATTAGGGTTGTACAAACCAATGAGGGTTTTGCTCTTCTATAACCATGTATATTAGTTAGCTGTTGATCATAAATCTGAGTACTAGAAGACAGATTAATTTGCATCTCACATGTTACAAATCTGATTTCAAAATCTGGACTCATCACTTCCAAGTGGAGGCCACATTGAATCCAACCCAAACGTTCCAAACCAAGCCAGATCCCCAGGCTCAAGAGAGACCATATCCTGAGGTCAGCCCAAGGCCAGACCTACAATGCTGATGATATAAGGGCATCCAGACTACCACTGCTGGGCTACTCTAGGACAGTCTAATCCAGGCTTCCCTGCCCAAGTGTGGATCCATTTACCCAAGTTAAATAAAACAAGCTGGCCGCTAAGCAAAGGGAAAGTAGAAGGAAGGACGTTGCTGTTCATTTAAAAAAAATCACTTGGCCCACAAAATACATCTAGGGTGGCTTTTTCTGTATCTGGACCAGAGGTGACGCTCTAAATGTTCCCTTTTGATCATCCTCATGAGCAGATTCAGAAGTAGTACTTATTCTCACAAGGAAGAGTTCTTGATGAGGACGTGTTAGTAATGTGCCTGGAACCCTACCTTAGGAGCCTGTATGTTTAAGGCTGTTTCCGAATTCCTCAAACTCAGAGAAAGAGAAGCCACCATCTTCACTCTGTGATGCACAGCATTAGTTCAAGCTGCGCCTTGGCACTGACCCTAGACTGGGGTTCCAAGTTTAGACTGGCTCCTCTGTGGCATGATTAAGAGTGAAGAATGAGGCCACTGTACATGTGAGACACATTGTTCTGTAGTTCATCATCTGGCAGAAGTAGCACCTGGCTGCATTTTCTAAATACTGCATGTACTCACCTCAAAATGACAGGTACACCAGGGCCCGCAGAAGCTGGCACAGGAGGAATTAAATTCAAAAGATAGTCCAAACTTCATCCATCATATATAGATTTTTCAACTACAGGGTTATTGAATATGACATCAACTTAGAGATACTCCAAGGAAAACCAATTATTTTTTTCTCTCTGATGATATACAGCCGTAATCACATGCTATGCACAAGTTTCATAAGACATGCTGATGGGCTCTCAGTTCCAGGAACCCAAAATGAACCCATATGTAGTTGGCAACTGGATTTTTCTTCTATTGCAAATGTGTCAAACTCTGACAACTGTTTCTCTTTCTCTCAGTTTGACAAAGTTGTTATTTTCCCCATGATGCTTTTAGTGTGTGAACAAAGCATGCAACAATCCACAGTAGACTCTCTCTCTTTGTTTGTCTGAATAATACAGACCACTTAAAGGTTAAAAAGTGGGAATAGGTCTCCATTTTCTTTATTTTATTTCCTGCCTCTCACTACAGATTGCTTCTCCTTGTACGTTCTACTTGAAGAACACAGTTCATTTACAATATCTTCTAAGTAGTTACTATATATGTACATACATATATACACACACACATATATACACGCATATATATATATACACACATAAATTTTTTTTAATCAGCTACCTAAAAATTTAAAAAATGATGTGCTTTACACACCGAGGTTAACAGAAGTAGAAAGGAAGGTTACATTTATAACATGTCACTTCTGCTGAGGTCTTCAGTATTAGAAAAAAATTTTTTAATTGGTAAATTCAAGTGTGTTAGAAAGAAAAAAATTTGATAACTCAGGATCTTCAATAAAAAGTAGGCACAAACAACTCTAAATTTTCCAGGACTTTCCCCCTTAGTTTTGGTCTTTTGAACTGGTCTACCTATGTTAGCTTTTGAAGTTCAGGGTCGAGCAAAAGAGAAACAGCATGTGATACTCATTTTAAATCAATTTATATAAATGTTTAGGTAGAAAGGAGGCTGGAGATTTAAGTTGTTGATTAAAATAAACTTAGTCATTTAATTTTTCCCTTCTTTTCTCCATTTCCTCTCTACCTCAGTATTCCATTTTACTCTAGTTAATGAAGTTTGATTACAGATGACTTCTTGCCCAAACCCTCTCCCCAAATCTCTAGGCATTTACACTCTTTTGTTGTCAAAGAGAGAGTAATCATCCAAAAGAATGCCAAGGTAGGGAAGAGTTTCCAAGACTGGCAAAATGGATCCTGCCAAAGGATGCAATTGCCCCCTGCCATTTAACACGAACCTCTGCTGGTTGAGTTGAGCCATTCATACTTTGTAGATACCTGAGTGTTGGGACCATGAAGACCTCTCCTGCAGCTTCTGGAATCTAGAGAAGGACTGTGATAGGGACAGAATATGGGTCCAAAACTGCTCGGGACCAGGCTAGAGAGAGAAAGGAGTTTCTGGTGCTGGGGCTACACTTTTCCGAAGAATACTTGTAGGCACAATGATTCTGGGAGTCCCCTGGACTTCTGGGTATATCTGGAGGGGTCAGGAATACTCTTTGAAGTTTCCCTGGAATCTCCCCTTGGAATAATTAAGCCTATATAGAGGATAGAATGGGCCAGCTCTAAGTCAGTCTAGAAGGCCAGGAGCACAGCAGAAAAATCTCCCTTGTATTAGAAATACTTATTGGCAAAATCTCCATCACATCTGGGTGCCTACTGTATATACTATGTGCGAATATTTCAGATAACTTGACACCCTCGTGAAACACACAAATGTTATATAAAAAATGTACAGTGGCACAAATCTTGATTGCCTGGAAGAGAAGGCAGGGGGTTGAGAAATAAGCTATTCAAATGGATTCCATCTACAGAGAACATAAAACTGAAGCTAGAACTTCCTAAACAATGAGGAATCCTAGTTGTTTGTGATTATTTGTGACACTAATTTATCTGGGCAAAAGTAAATATTCTTTCCAGACATTCTCATGACCATTTTAAGAAATTGGAGTCTTTAAGGCACATAAGTTAGGTATATATTATAGAAGATCAGTGGGATTTCATTGATAACATTGTTGGAGCTTTGAAGATTTGGATCCTGAGTCCCTTGGGAGTTTAATCATTCTGCCAAACTTTCTGCTTGACAATTAATGGGCACTGAGTGCCATGTTCCAATTCAACTAAAGAAGATAGGCCCTTAGAAAGCACTTCATTATTGTGATTTCTGGATTATTTATTTTGCAATCAATCATTGTGAAGACAGGTTGACATATAATTGGACCTAAAAAAATTACATTTTGATGGGGACATTGCAGGATAGCATTTTACATCTCACAACTCTATAGTAACCGCACATTAGGCCAGCTTGACATTGCCTAGTGTCTATGCCAGAACTCCTGGTTCATTTCACATATGGCCTACATGTTGGATCTGGCATGCATTGAACTTGTGTGGGATAGAATGAGTCAATACTTTTGATTTAGGACCAAAACTTTGGAGCTGTGTTTGCCTGGAAACCACTGGCTATTGTTATGAAGGAGAACGGATCAAAATTTTTTTATTCATAGACATATAGCTCTGAGGAGATATTGACAGTATAACTCTGGGTCTGTATCACTCCATCTTCTCTTGCTTTTTAATTAATTCTACTCAATAGATTTCCAGTCTCAGCAGCCCTGATTGGCACCTTGTCAATGCTAGTCATCATTGTAAACCCCTCTAGGTAGAGTCAAAACCTTCTCAACCACTCTGTTTACGAAGCAGCTGTTCCTCAATACTTCCCCAGACCCCCGAGAACTGCCCTCAAATTCTCAATGATCAGGCAAACTTCTTTACGTATCATCCTGACGCCTCTGCAGCTCAGGACATACATACTATGGGTAACCAAGATCCTTCTTTATATCAGGCTCTCCCCCTACCACCACCACCACCATTTCCATCGTTGTCACCATTTCACACATCTGCACACAACCTGTCTATGTCCAAATTAGAATGTTCCCCCTAATAGGTGGGTATTAGGAAGCAGATGAATAGAATGTAGAAAAATACACTTAAAGAAGGTTGAGTAGTGATTTTTGGTCTTTTCAGTGAATAGAGTTGAGGCTATATGTAGGCTGCACCCGAGAAAAGTAATTTGAAGAGTGTTTTCTTCTCTGGAAGCTACTGACCATAAAGAATGAATCATTGACCTAAATCTTGTTTCCGAGAACGAATATCTATATCAATAAATCAACAAATGTTTGTCAAGAGCCTGCAATAAAAATTACCAGCCTTCAGTGTAGAAAGGAATCATCTGGGCAGCCTGTTTAAAAGGCAGAATCCCTACATGGAGATTCTGTTTATTGTAAAACTAACATCTGAGGTGATATCAGAGCCAGCACTTCTGGGACCATGTTTTGAGAACTACTGTCCTGCCATCTGCCAAGAGCTGTGTTAGCTGATGGTGGTGATAAGGTGATCTCTTCCCCCAAGAAGTTCATAGACTAGAGAAAGAAAGTGGTTAATGACAATGAAATGTGGTTCATAGTAAAATCAGAAACACAGAGCAGGGGCTATGTGTGCTACAGATGCCTGGTTGTAGGAAAGGACAGTTGAGCGAGTCCTAAAGGATGCATAGGGTTTCTCCAGATAGATAAGGGAGCCGTCAAGGACATTTCAGATACAAGGAACTATTTACTGAAAGGCCCAAATACAGTCTCAGAGATTTAGGTAAAATAAGACAGGTAGACAGATCGTAACAACAACAACAAAAAACCTAACCATACAAGTTAGGTATTACACTCCCCAAATAAGTGGAACAAACTGCTTTCTGGAAAATGAAAGCTTTTTAGAATCCCAAGGCACTGAGAAGTATCCGACTAAACCACAACTGTTTAATCAGTCTTCTGCCGTCCACTCACAGTCCTGCCTCTCTCTGCTTCCTCTGAATGCTTTATCGCTCTGCAGCTGCCCAGAGACAACTGTCCCCTCGTGGCTTATTGGGAAACCCAGATTTCACATAGTATCCTCCTGGCTAGCTCTCTAGTTCAGTGTCCGTGGAGCCTTCATATGGGCTGTAACATGAAGCAGGAATATTTAAGACTGGCTTATGGTCAGGCTTCCAGCAAGACAGCTGTTCCTCTGCAGAGCTGAGGTTCCTGGAGATCCCTGGGGTGCCCCCCTGCCCCAGTGAGCTGATAGAGCCCGGGGTTTCCTGAAATTTCCCGGGAGACTGTCAACCAGTGTGGACATAAGGAAAGCAATTCTCAGCCAGAATTTACAAGTTGACACAGAGACTTTGGAATAAAACTCCAAGTAGCCTGAGGATAGGAGAGTGTATTCTGGTGGGATTCCATTTCTCACTCAACTCAAAGAGAATAAAGCACTCCCCAAACTGAATGTACAAATTGATATTTTGTTCTCATCAGGTAACCAACCAGATTTTTAAAATAGGAGTCCATATGAGAAAAAGATGGGAGTAGGGTGTATGGCCCTGTGACAAACCACAGTACCTGATGATCTTTAAACAGCCCTGACCTCACGCAGAATATTTGTGGATGGAGGCATTTGATACACTGGGCACATCGCTTAACCCCTGTGTATCTCATTCCTCATGTTGTATAAAGTTAGGAGGTTGATTAGAGGGTCTTTTTCAACTCAACACTCTGTAATCTATGAGGACTGTAATGAAAGCTGCATCGCCCTTAGGCAGTGATCTCAGATGTAAGTAGAGGGTCATACCTTCAACATAGAAACATGAACTCTACTATCTTATACCTTTAAAGCAGCTTCAGGTCATGTGTAGACACTTCTAATTGGTCTCCCGTTTCTATTTTGTCTGTTCACCACACAGGAGCTTGAATGATAAGTTTAAAACATAATTCAGATCATATCATGCCCCTGCTTAGATCCCTTCTGTTGGTTTCCTACTATATGTAGAATTTAATCCAAACCCCTTACTCTGGCATACAAGGCCCTACGTGATCTGGCTTCCCACCTACCTCCAAACACATTGTACCACTCTCCAGCCAGGTTTGTTCCTTCCGGCTCATTTCCACCTCAGGCCCTTTGCACTTTCTGTTGCCTGTACCTGGAGTGATCTTCCCCTGGGCTCTGTGTTGCTGGCTCCTTCTCATCTGACTCTCAGGAAAATTTCCCTTCGCTCAACCTCTGGATGTAGTGTCCCTCCACCAAGTTTGAGGTTACCCCCCCCCCCCCCCGTTCCATCTATTACCTGTTTTGTTTTCTTCACTCTGCTTACCACTGTCTGAAACAATGTTTCCTTTCTTTCTAATCTTCTTGTTTATCATCTGTGTTGCTTACTTAGACTATAAATTCCCCAAGAGTAGGAACCTTGTCTGTCTGCTGCAATGCTGTTTCCCTAGCACCTTGGCACCTAATTGCTGCTAAGGAAATGTTTAAATAAGAGTGAATGAGGCAGCAAAAATCTAGCACTATCCAGCTAATTTAAATGCTCCTCCTATGGTCTTAGTGAGCTCTAAAAATGAGAATAAACTAGACGATTTTGATGGGAAAGCTCAAAAAGCCTTTACGTGCCTGATTAAATGGGCCTTCCTAATGAGGGATTTGCCACAGGTTGTACAGAGCTGGATTGTATATCTTTCTAGTCGTTTTTAAGGCCCTGAGATGTGCAAAAAGTTCAAGAGTACTGACAGCCTTCTCTACTCCTTTTTTATTTTCTTAAATTAGCTGCTTGTGGTTGTATTTTCCACTGTTGGGAAACCCGTTCTTAAATATGAAGACGTCTGCTTCTCTATGGAAATGGCCAAGACCAACTGTTACGTCCATCCCTTTGCAGATCCACCAGCTCAGTAATGGCTGAGTTCTCCACCCTCAGGTCCTGGTGTCACTTTTACCAAACCTTTAGTTCCCTCCCAGGAACCATAAAATAGTCTCCATTTTCTGGGTTTGTAGAATTTTTCACTAGATTTTGAGTTGCAGCTATCCTATTTTCCGTTCTCAGGAAATATCCCAGTTCCTTTAAAGGAGCTGCAAAGAGGCTTTATTTTTTTTACATAAAGAGGTTTATTTAGGAAGCTCTCCGCTAAATGAATCTGATCCAAAACTCGGGCCTAGAAACTACATTTTCTCCGGTGGCGTGACTGATGCCTCTGTGATGCTACTGGGATGGGCAGCGGCAGGAGTGGGGACTGTGAGAGGAGCTGTACTTGGAAGGAGGATGACTAATATTTCCCGTTTGTGCTATATGTCTAGCAATACCGAATAACATGGTTGCCATCCATAGGAAAAGCTTGGGAAACCTTTATTTAACTGCCTGCCTTGGCCCCACATGTATGTAGTGTCAATTGCTAAACTTTTATAAAGAAAAGCTAATGGCTTGTTAATATCAGCTACCACCTAGATGGTTCTGATTACTGTCCTAAGGAAAATTACTCATGGGTGGGTCAGGATTTCTTTGTTTTTTTAAGGTATGCTTTTTTTTTTTTTTTTTTTGGTAGGGAAGATTGGCTCTGAGCTAAGATCTGTTGCCAATCTTCCCCTTTTTTTCCTCTTCAAAGCCCCAGTACATAGTTGTATATCCTAGTTGTATGTCCTTCTAGTTCTTCTGTGTGGGACACCACCTCAGCATAGCTTGATGAGCAGTGTCTAGGTCAGCTTTCAGGATCTGAACCGGTGAACCCCAGGCTGCTGAAGCAGAGCGCGTGAACTTAACCACTAGGCCACCAGGCTGGTGCCTGGGTCAGGATTTCTAATCTGATTTTAGAAATATATATAGAAATCATATGAGCATTTGCCACTTATTTTATGAGCAAAATAGTTTTGATAAACATTATCCATACCGAGAACATCCAAGTTACTCTGTGCTTCTTAATCCATTACAGGATGAGTTAAGGGCAGGAATCACCAGTGAATAATGCCTCAAAGTTTGCTGATTTTTGGAAGAGTAGTACATCATCGATTAGTACTGGTAGCAATGTTTAAGGTTCTTGTTTATCCCCATTTATCAATAATAGAACAATAGAATTTTTAAAGAAATATACTGGTGTTCTCAGTACTAGAGGATAAATTCATTCAACGTACATTTATTGTAAATGTATACAATATTTCCAATACTGCACCAGAACATATAAAGACTGTCTAAGGGCAGAGTTCCTTGGGGGTGTAGACCTAAGATTGGGACTGAGGGACAGTAAATAGCGAAGGAGCAAGTCCATGTACATAGAGGGAGGCCAACATCACGGAGGCAACAAAAGCAGCACTCCAGCTCCTCCCGTTTCTGGTATCCCTAAATTGCCTCCTTCAGCACTTCGTCTCCTAGGCCAAGAGTTATCAGCCTCTCCTTCACAACACCTCCGCCCCCATCCTTTTCTGACTCATTCTTTTCATTCTACTGAAGACATTTATCTTCACATCACACTCCCATGGGCATTCATAGGAGAGGCTGTGGGTTCTCCAGGAGATGTTAAGTCTGTCCAGTGGGGAGATGAATATGACAAATGTTTTTATCTGGCTGCTGGGGCCCTTGCGGTAGTTTACTGGTAAGACTGCTCAAGCCCCTCTACCTTCTGAGATGCCCCCTTGCCCCATGGGAAACTCACACATCCTTGTCACCCTAAAGGCTGCGGTGCCACACAGCTCCCCATCTCAGCCCTGCCGTCCCCTCTGTGCTCAGGCCAGTGCAAAGCCGGATCGGTCTGCTACCTGAGCAGATGTCCAACCCAGGAGAGCACTGCTGCTTCCCCCTCTTGCAGCAGCCCTCCGGGCTCTGTGAGCCACTTTCTTCAAGCACCCCCTACCCTCCCTGGGAAAGCCTCTCCCTAGGAACACCCTCGCCTTCTCACAAAGCCGGGGTTGACTACTCCTTCTCCCTTTCCTGTCCTCCTCCTTAAGGGGCGTGGGACTGCCTGCCGTTTGTTCAGGGCTGTCTGTAGAAACCTTCACGCAGACGTAGTACCCCTGTCCTCAGCCTAGGACAGCAGGGAGAGCCCACCCGCAATCCTGAAACAGAGGCAACTCCCCCAAGAATTCTGCTCCTCTCTCCCACTTCAGAAGTGCAAATGAAAGTGTTATGTTTTAAACACTTCTGTTCTAGTTTTTTTTAAGTAAATCATTCATGAGCTTCTGTATTTTAACTCTTATTAGTAACAGAATTACTTAGAATGCCACCTCACCAGATTTGAGAATTTCTTTCCCTGAGAGCAGGGAAGTAGCTGCCAGGTCTATAAAATTAAACGATATATTAACAAATAAGGTGGTATAGGAGGGAGAAAAAACAATTCCACTTAAGTATATTAAAAATGGCTATTTGCCACTGAAAGATATTACAACTACCATCATTATGGTCTATCATCGCCATTATTTCATGAAAGAAGGACATTGTAGTAAAAAAGGGAGAACATAAACTCAGAATAAAATGGTAATTCTTTATATCTCAAGAAAAACAGGTTAATCTCTGAAAACTGAGGTTTTAGCTTTATGGAGAAATGTAAGGAATTGTTTCTATCTTCCTCATTTCACTGTAAACCAATAAAAACCTCATGAAAGCAGAGTTCTGAGGACAGGTCTTTGAGAGTGCTTATCGAGAGTCTTCAGTTCTGTGTCCTCAGCTCAAGGATAAACTGGGAGCTTTCCTTCAGAAACTGATCCCACTCATCCCAGAGCCTCCCAACCATCCCACAGGAGAGGAGGGGGCCGTGGGGCCTCTCCCAGATCAGTCCAAGGGCCCCCTGCAATTCATAGGACGACGTCGTGCGAGAACGATGTGCTCAGCTAGTGCCAGCCCTGACTGCCATTCATGCAAGTGGGGGTCTGCCCTTTGACCTTTGTCTCTCAGGCTCCAAAGCTTCACAATAAACAGCACGAGAGGGGTTATCCTCCGATGTAATTCATCTTGAAGCCCGTTTAAAAGAGAACCAAAATATATGTCAGTGTGAACACAGTTTCTTAACAGACAGCAGCATACAGTCTGTGGAATCAACATCCTCATTTTCACTATTTCGATTTGGATATAGGAGCGGGGAGGGTAGGAAGCTAATGCCTTTCCTTCAGCCCTGACGCCTGCATCCAGCTTTTCATTTGTCAGTACCTTGTTGACAGTTGATTTTCACAATGGGAAAGCCTTCTGATTTATAATCAGACTCCAGCCAAACCCTCCATTCCCAGACCTTCTAAGATGATCTTGTAAATTACAGCAGGGAGAACGAGAGGGCAAGCTGGCTCCCTTTAAACAACAGCCACAACCACGGGAGATAGGGAATGTTTCCAGAAGGATTTGTGCTTCCTTCAGTGGAGTTAGGAGAAATGTGGATTAAATACTTTTCATAACCAGCAGCTGTAATTATCAGAGAAATTTGAGGCAGTGTGACTTCTCACACAGCTGTATGAGCCATTTTCATACCGCGAAGTCCACTGAGGAAAAGAAGAGAGGGAATTTTATCCTTCCAATAACTACAATTTTGTATTGGTAAATCAAGCATAAAATTGGTAGTTGAAATGCTTCCAGGAGTCTTTGTTTAGAAATACCTTTATCCATCTATATTTTGTCTGAGTCTAGCTTTTCTAACTACTGTCATTCCAGGAGATGGAGTGTTCCGTGTGCCATGTTACTATTACTGTCCCCAAAACGTGCTGCTATTGAATGCTTGCTGAGTGCTCTTAGAAATGGCAAGACCATAACTTAGCCTGACAAAACCGTCTTTGGGGTTAGATGACATTATTTGACTGAGACTCTTATTTGCCTCTCAGTAACGTCCACTGTTTGTCTTTTTAATTCAGGCATCATATCAACGTTTCTTCACGTCCATCCTTTTGGAGCCAATATAGAGTATCTCTGGTCATACATGCAGCAGCTGGACTCCAAGGTAAATGTCTTTTCTGGAGTGGCCTTGCATTGCTGAAATTGAGCGTGCCGATCACTGGCTGCAGGCACACCCTGCGGCAGCTGCGTGAGGGACATAATCACTCCTCCTCCTTCATAGGAACCTCGGTTTTCGGCAGATCGTTGTCTTCCTTCCACTCACTTTTGTCTTTGTAGAAAGAAAAGCCGTTATCTAAAATGACAACGACCTTCAGCAGAGGCCAAATTACTTTGAAAAGCGTATGAGGGACTTCAAATTGCAGGTTGGCTTGAAAGTTCCCAAAACAAGGGAGAAATCAGGTCAGGATGGCTAATGGGGCATTATCCTTAGAGCTATTCTCACAGGATTCTGTGTTAAGAACTCCACACAATAGAGGAAAAATCACCCCAAATAACATAGAGATCTGATATGACTCTCAAGAAAACTGTATTAATGGTTGTTTTTCAGCATTATTCTCTAAGTGGAAGAAATGACTGCAGAGTTCTTCTCAGCTGTGCTCCTCAGGGTCACCCTCCGGGTTGGCACGTCACTCCTCATTCCTCTGAGGCTCAGTCTTTCTCATCTGCAAATTAGCTATACTCCTAGCCCTTTGCAGTGTTTGTGTGCCCAAGGAGAAGGGAGAAAAAGAGCTCAATTTATGTATTGAATCCTAGTGAACAAGGGGGGCCCCTGTCGAAATAAAGTGATGTCATTAACCAGTACTGCCTGGGGAAGCTGGAAGGGGATGGACACAGAAGCAAAACAGAGAAGCTAGGCCTGTCCTTGAGTAGCTGGCTAAATGTCCTGCTGGGGAGGAAAATGGGAATAAGAAGCTCTTCCACCGAGCACAGCGCAGTGCGTGGAATTTGTAGGACGAGGCCCACAGCCCACAGTTGTATGAGCTGAATACACATAGGTCATTTTCAATTTTCAGTGGTCAGGATCAATGAAACTACTATACCGTGCTCTTATTTTAATTCAAATAATTCAAATAAGATCATGATCTTACCAATTCATGATCCCACAACTGCTTGCCCTTTCTAATGGGTCTTATACTTCCCCTTTGAGACAAGTCATCCGGAACAAAATTATTCTTCAGTCATGGAGATTCATGCCCTTTCGTTCCCACACAGCTGGTGATCAGGTAGACCAAAGCAGAGAAAGGGAATGAGGAGACGGTAAGACTTGTGAAGTTCGGAATCATGTTATTGTCTTCTTTGTGGCCTCCCCTCACGTGGGCAGGGAGGTAACAGAAAATGCTCACGTTAACGCAGACGAAATGAGAAGGACAAGCTATACAATGTCACTTTGTGGAAATAAAGCTTTGAAGGGCTTCTTGGTCTTTTTTCCTTCGCCAATATCATTCTTCCTTAATATCACCACTACCTTTGCCTGGACCATTAAACCAAACACTGCTTGCACCGATGGGCTTGGCCTAGAATAAGCCCTCAAGAAATGATTCCTGTTGTCGCTCTTGTCCTTCCTCTCATATTGCTGACATTTCTTTCCTTCCCTTTCTGCAAATCCCAAGTGGGAAGGCTTTGTTGAGAAGCAACTGTTGTTTTAGTATGAGCTGAAATGGCCAAAGAATCCACTTGTTTTTTATCTAAGAATTTCAGGCCTCTCGTCTCCTCTGCCCCATCAGTGGAGGTCAATGATCTGCACATCTGTGAGATGTGTGTGTGAGTTCTCACACATGCGTGTGCATGCATGTGCACGTAAAATCACCTGGGCAGTTAAAAATGATGAATTATTTTGGTGAGGTGGAAGCTCTTGTTCTAGTCGTACTCTCAGGACAGTGTCCATCATCCATTTGCTCAGGTGAGGTTTGTGTGGTCTCCTTTATCGGTCTCTGAGGAAAGAACCCACACACCTGGTTCTGGCGATGAGATGATGGTCCTTTCCGGAAGGAATTGAATCAAGGAGAATTCCATTTCACCTCAGACTGGTACTTTTATTTTAGAAGATAATGCAGAAAGTATTTCCCTCCAGAGGAAATACACAGGGCCTGCCCCAGACAGCCCTCCATGGCCTGACTGAAATGCTCAGTAGAGCTGTCAGATTTTTTCTCATGCCTGTGGTAAAAAAATATATCAAAAAAGTGCTCTGACTTAAACTCCTGGGTACCAGGGATTGGACCAAATATTCTTTCCATCCCAGTGAGGCTGAAAAGATAGTTAGACTTTTTAATCCAGAGAGCAAATTATTGCTCTGTACTGGAATTCCACATCCTCAGGGCTTTAAGCAGAAAACAAATGAGAGGTTTGCCCTCTAAGCATCCACGAAGGCCTCGTCCTTGCATCAGCTGCCCCGAGGCTCAGAATCCTGCAGCCACGGACAGCCATTGATGCTGAGGCTTTCCGGTGCAGCGGCCTGGTGTGCCTGCCTCTGATCAATCAGAATGAACTGAGTGTCACCTGGCCCCCACAGAGTTTTGGTTAATGTTGCATTAAGGCAGTGGATTCTGCCTGGCCTCCGCAACACAGGGGGTTTGCTGACTGTAGTGGGACGGCTTTTTAAAATTTCCACTTAGAACAACACGGTTCCTTGAGATTGGACAGCATCACCATTGCCACAGTTGTTGTAAGATAGCATTTAGATTCTGCCTACCCCAGTGCTGATGAGAGCAAGGAAAGCAGGCTCAGTCCGGCCTTAATGGAGCTGTTTTTATTAGGATTTTCCCAAAGGCCATATATGTGGATAAGAATGATTAGAAGTGGAAGAGAGACAGGAATTAATTTAAATTATGCTGGGCATGTAAATTGTACATGGCTCCCTAAAACTGTGTAGCCCAATAATAGGCCATTTTCCAGTTAAATATTCCTCCTGCTCTTGATAATGATATTTGCATATTTTTTTCTTCTCAGTCTCTTCTAAACCACTCACTCTCATTTACTCAGCTCTCTTGCATTGGAAACATATGACCAAGTCAGGAAGAGTCATTCAGAGGAAGATAGGGCAAGGGTGGTGGGGGGAGATGGCTTCCTGAAGTTTTGCTGAGTCAAAAATTGTGCCCTGGGCACAGGCAGGTAAGCTCTTCAGAATAAGCAACACTATCTTGAAAATGGTTTCTGATCGATACACAGAATCTCCCATATCAGCCCCAAGCCATTAAGCCCAGTTGCTGATCCTAGGCAGCAAAGAAGTCACGTTTGAGTTGAGCATTAGCAGATGAATATTTCCTATCTTACAGTCAAGAGGATGGATTCCTCTCTCTTCCCCTAGTTTATGTATTCTTTAGGAGACAAAGACCCAGTCATCCAAGTGTGCCTGGCTGCCCCCCTACATACCTGCAGCCTCTTCCCTAGGCCTACTAAATGGAAGACTTGATTCTAAAAACCAGACTCAACATAGTGTAGCCGTAGATGCTGGAGGATTTAGAAAGACCTGCCATTTTGGCATGAGAACACTGTTGGTGATGGGCTTGGGTGCTCATGGGCATGTGCACATTTCTCATCAGAGGAGCAAATGACGTGCATTTCTGACTAAAATCTTACCTCTGGAAACACGAAATTAAAATATCTTGTCAATTCCAAGGAAATTCAAATCAGCCTTAATTGTAGAGCATTCTTTCCCAGATTATAGTTAGGCACCAAGTATGGATAAAAACATTCCCAATAGGGTTTGTAAGATTGCCCACCCGAATAATCTTTAATATTATGTATATTCTGGTGTTCTCCTAAATAGCCTCTGTCACAGTATGTTAATGAGTGAATGAGTTTTCTGTTGCTTAGGCTGTAATGACTGTGTTTTTTAGATATCACAGCACCTCTAGAGAGCATATGACATATGAAGTATAGGAGGTAACTACTTCCGTTTGGCTACATAAAGAATAAAAAGGAGTTGCTCAGCCACAGGGAGAGAAATTGACAAGGTTACAGGGAACCCAGTGGATGCTCGGATAATTCACTGCTTTTCACATACCCTGCACTGTCCGGGGGACTAGGAGAGTGGAGGATGGCCAGGACACAAAAGAAATCTAAGAAAGAAACTTGCTCTCAAAAAACTTGTAGTCTAGTTGAGGAAATGGTATAATATCTATGAACTAACTTGAGAATCAGACGTGAACTAATGAAGTGCTAAATTGGGCAGGCAGATATTTAGTGAAATAGGAGTTGGAGAAGGGCGAAATATGTCCAAGTCATGATTAACAGGAGGTATCCTTGAGTCTATGCTTGTTCTGGTGGCTTCCCTCTGAGGTCCTTTAGCTATCAGTGCCGCATTTCTTCCCTTTCTCCTCCTTCTCCCTTCTTTCCTGCCTGCCTTCTCTCATTTTCCATCCAGAGCCTTTCTTTTCTCTTTCCAATTCTTCCATTCCTTCTTCCAATTCCTTCTATTTATCTTCTTCTTTCTTTCTTTTCTTTTCCTCTTCCCTCCTTTCCTTCCTCCCTGTTCCTCTTCGCTCCAGTTCTTTCCTTTTCTCTTCCTAATTCCCCACTTATTTATCTTCTTTCCTTCTTCCTCCCATACTTCCTCCTTTGTGTCCTTCCTCCCTCCCTCCCCTCCCTCCTCTCCCCATCCACGTTCTGTATTTCTCTCTGCAAATGTTTATTGCAAGGTGCCTATGTGCTGACACCGTGCTTTGCCTAGGGATATGAAGAGTGAACAAGATTTAAGTGTGCACTGAAGTCTAACAGTCAGTTTATCCTATGGAAAGAAATCTGGTTTTACAATTGGCTTGCCTGACTCTCCAGCCTCGACAAAGCCTATACCAGTGTCTTTTCAGTGCCTGAAATGAGAACCCGTCATCACTCAGCTTCCCTTGCCTGACTGGTGTGGGACGTGGAGCCAACTATCCCGATAATAAAATTGATTTATGTCTGCCTGGGTCAATTTATACATGTGCTGAGAGGCCTGGCAAGGAGGCAGGGGCCTTGGACTAGAATCAGCACTTCAGAAAATAATTCAAGCAGATCTTACAAATTACCTCTGCAGCGTTACCACCACACAAAGCCCCTTGGTTACACTGAGGCTTTATTTCTTCTCATCTTTTCTTTTCTTTTTTTAATTAGAGCAAATCAATCCTTTCTAAAAGAATAAATGTTAGACTTAGAAAATTTTAAACAAAACAGGGGTAGGGGGACCACTGACAACATCAAAGACATATATACAGACCACTAATTTCTTGGAGCAAAAGCCAGCAGGATAAGAGAGTGATAAAAGCATCATGTTTATGACAATCTTCCCCACTTTCTGGAGCACCAAATGCTTGGTATATGGGAGAATGATATTTCACTGTCACAGCATGTGTTTCTACCTGTATTGTAATGCCACACAGAATTCTCCTAACCACATGTATTTGATTCTCCGCATAGTATTTTTGTGAGAGAGGGACTGCAGTGCTGTGAAAGCAGGGCTAGATTCAGCATCAGAGGCCCTGCACCAAGTTCTAGCCCCTCCACTCACCAGCTGGGCAAGTAAACAGCCATCCCTGGCCCCAGGGTTCCATCTGTGACAAACAGGAGCCTAGAGAGAATCCCTGACCTCAGAAGGGATTCAGGGAAGGGAATCCTGCACAATTGATGAGGAAATGGGTAAATTTCACTCTGAGCTCAGCCAGTGAGGTCTTGGTGCTTCGTTTTATGTGATGATGCCATGACTGGTTCAGTTCTCAAGACCAAGAAATTATTGGTAGGAAATGAAGGCTCTCAGCTAAATTCCAGAGCATTTCCTTAAAGGTGTTTATTTCTCATGCCAGAAGAAAGATCAAGGAGAACCTGCTTTTAGGTTAGTTTGATGGTTTTTAAACCTTTTCCCAACCTGACAAAATTAACCTGTACGACATTACATTTCGGGATTTTTAAAACTAATTCAAGAGAAAATTCAATTTGCCCTTCTTTTTCACCTTATGGCCAAAGAACTTTTACTTTACAAATATCTTCATTTACTTTAATTCTGTTTTCTTCTCCTCCCTATAAATAATTTGTCAGCTCTTGTAATTTTGCCATCATCCTCTGTAAAATGGGTTTTTATGGGTTACTGTATATATTAAATGACTTAATTTATGAAAAGTATTCCGAACAGTATCTGGCACACAGTAAGTGCTATTAAGTTTTGGTTCTCCTTTGTTTTGTGTTTCGAAGTACACAAAAGACCTCTCACGTTTTCTCAGTTTGAGATCTCGGCAAAAACCTGGTGGACATGTTACCCCACAAAGTAGGGGTTCTCTGCCCAAAGCCAATTAAAAAATACCATTAATACAGCATCAGCTTTTGAGAAAAGGAAAGGCTTTATTGTGAGGTTGACCGGCAAGGAGATAGGAGTCAGAGCTCTCCAATCTGTCTCCCTCCATCCAGGGCTTGGGGG
Source organism: Equus przewalskii (assembly GCF_037783145.1). Taxonomy (NCBI): domain Eukaryota; kingdom Metazoa; phylum Chordata; class Mammalia; order Perissodactyla; family Equidae; genus Equus; species Equus przewalskii. The sequence goes on from NC_091846.1 coordinate 27,137,527, forward strand.
AAAATTTATGGAATGAAGGGCAGAGCAGTCTGAATGGTGGAGAGAGATGATTGAAGGTAAGGAAAAGTGAGGTAATTGATGACCTGCGCAAGTTGTAGTCAAGCTTCACGCCTCTTTATAGGATGCATGTTCACAAAATAGCAGCATTACCATGACCTGAGGGTGGAGTTTTTGGCCCCCTGACATCAAAAAGGTCACCTATTGGGCATTTGTGCAGGCCCAGTTGATGGGTTGGTGGTCTCAACTGGCCTGAACTGGACAAGGGGTGGACTCTCAGTTCCTGAAAAACAACTCTTAATTACTCTACTGATAAGATGGGCTCAGTTCAAATTGGTCCTCTAGTGGATCTGTGGTTACAGACAGGTGAATTTTAAATGCCTCGCCCAAAGACCAGTGCTAATATAGGGCAGGACCAGCACTCAAATCCAAGTACTGAGAGCATTCAGTGAGTTTTTTCCCAATTGCTTTGTCTTGCAAATGAGAACACACCCAAAGAGATTAAGTGATTTAGACAGTGAAACTGGTTAATGATCATGCCATGATTAGACTCCAAATCTTTTGCCTCTACATTTCTTTCTTCCTGCAGGTGAGGGGTTTGTTTGCTTGTTTAATGAGCTTTCTGATGAGATCAGTGCATGTAAAGCGCTTACTCTGTGCCCACAGTGATGACTCAGGAAGTGTAGCTACATCTCTCCTGCTGCATGCCACCTTCTGCTTCCTTTGAGGTTGAAGTCTAGGCTCAGGTCACAAGACACCTTGGAAAACAAGATTCCCTATGATTTGCTTGCTGTTTTGGTGAATGGTTCATGTGGGGTGCTCAAGCATTAGCGTATGAATGTGTACAAGCTGGTTAAGTTGGGAATTTTCAGTTTTATGCTGTTGATGTGGATATCCCTCTAAAGTAGTATTCGTCACAGAAGAGCCTGCCCTCCAGTACACAGAGCCCTCCCCCGTGGTCCCCACCCATGAACAGAGAAGCAGTGACTAAGAGGATTATTTCCCAACCTCACTCCACACTCCCCGACCCCCTGTGGTGGTTGGCACCATTTGTTAAGAACAAGGGCAGAGAGCCTGGATCTGCACCCCAGCTCCACACTTACTGCCTGGGTTACCCTGCACCAGGTACCTAATCTTTCTGGACCTCAGTTTCCTCATTTGTAAACTATTCGCTCTCTTAGGAGAGAGTGGTGAGAATTAAAGAAAGTGTTTTCCGAAGAGTCTGGCAAGGAAAAAGTTCTCAGTGATTATGAGTTGATATGCCTTTTAAAACCCGCGGTGGGGCTGCTGGGTTGGGATTGCCCAACCTGACCCCAGCTGGCCTCCTGCATAGACATTATCTTTAGATCAGATCTTTATTTGACCCTCAAGAATTCAGCTTTCTCTCTCCTCAATGAATAGCACAAGGCTTCTTCTCTACTTTTCCTAGGGAGGTGATAGTTATGCTGGAAACAAGCCTGTGGTGGGCTGGCTTTTACCTCAATCTGTCACCTTTTCTATGGCTTCTGCTTGATCTGGGGAAGGACCACTCATCTCAGGGGTATCAGTTGAATTTGACTGTGGACTGGAGTCTAACATAGATTACCTGTGCTGTCCTCGTCCCGAAAGAAAGAAGGGAGCTTGTTAGGAGGATAACTTGGCCTCATAGAGCTTAAGGAAAATTGCCTTCTGGACCAACTCAAAACTGGGTTTGACCACATACCTCTCTGTACTCGTTTCCTTTGGTTTATCTGCACAGAGCTTGACGCATCCGCCACAAAAGGTTTGATATTAGTGTGTTGTATTCTGCCAGCATTGATAAATCGGTGTATATAGAAAGCGTATTGGTCCTAGGCACTGTGTTACGTTTTACATGTAATCCTCACAATTACACAGAGAGAGACATCGTTATTTCTGTTGTACACGTGAAGAAACTGAGAATTATCGCTGTTAAATGACCCACCCAAAGTCACACAGCTTGCCTGAGGCACAGCCTAGATTAAAAACCAAACCTGTCTAGTTTAAGTCCCCATTCTTAACCCAAATATGCTTGAGTGTAAGAATTACCTTGGGTGATTGTTAAAAATAGATTATCTGGGGCTGGCCCTGTTTCCTAGTGGTTAAGTTTGGTGCACTCCGCCTCAGCAGCCGGGGTTCACAGGTTAGGATCCTGGGCATGGACCTACACCACTCATCAGCCATGCTGTGGCGGCAACCCACATACGAAACAGAGGAAGATTGGCAACAGGTGTTAGCTCAGAGTGAATCTTCCTCAGCAAAAGAAAACAAAGATTATCTGGGCTACCCCCTAGATTGGCTGAATCAAAGTCTTCAGAGAAGAGGCTAGAGAATCTATCTTTTTAACAAGTACCCCAGGTGATTGATGTTTTAAAAACGCACTACACCCCTACTTCTTCACCTGCAGCTGTTGACAATCCTGGGGAGCACACCAATCCCCAGGTCCCAACCCACATGCAGTGGGTCCTTCCCAAGTTCTGTCTTGGATAAGACACTTCTGTAGTTCACTCAGTTTTCTCAGCTATAAGATGGAGATAGATCATATTTGCCCCTCATATCTCATAGGAGTGTCGTAGGAATGAAATGAGGGTGCTGGTGAGGGTGCTTCACACAGTGCTCCCTGAAAGAAAATGTACTTTCAAAATCACTATGAACCTTTCAATAACCTGTTTAATAGGCTTTTGTGGGTTGACCTGGAGTCTAATAATCCGTTTAACATGGTTTTATGGGAAAATGCATTCAGGTTTCAAAATAATTCACACAGAAATGTTAGAATACAATTGATTTCAACTTTCAGGACTGCCTCTATCTAAAGTTTTGTATTGGAGGCCCAGGAATATTGAATATATCTGTCATGTGAAATCTTTTCCATGTGAGTATTGAATGAACAGTTGATTTGACTTCCTGGTCTCTTTGGTCTCTCTTTAAAATGAGTGTTAATATTGTTAAATGGAAAGTATAGACTGTAAAATGATATCTATACAGTGATTGTACCTTGAAAAATAATAATAGATCTGAGTCATTGAACATTTCTATGTGCCCAAATCTGTGCTAAGCTGGTAGTCTGCACACATCCTTATTAAGTGTTGTTATTCCCACTTGCTGAGGCTTAGAGAGACTGATTATCTTGGTAGGAGTCATTTAGCTCATAACAATAGTAGATACAGGATTCAAACAAAAACGTCAGGTCCCAATTCCAGGGTCTTAGCTGCTTTGCTACATGAGATCCCCATGCACACACATGGATTAGGATGTCACCACAGGAAAGCAAGAGCAATGGCTGTGTTAGAGCAGAAGGATTATGGTTGATTTGTTCTTTATTTAAGAATAAATGAATTATTGGTATAAAAATTTATGCAATAAAGAAAAATTGGGAGAAGAAAAAAATTGCCTTAAACAAATCTACCTGGATTTTATGACTGGATATTGAGACTTCTATGGCTGTAGGTTTTGGGTTTCATTTCTATTGTTAAACCTTCATGATCTTCTGGTCCCTGTGAAAGCTAAAGGAAGAGAAAGAAGTTAAGGTGGCAAGAAATCTACCCGCATGCCCTCGGCCCTCACTGAGCTGGATAAAAGTGCTGCCCTTGATAGAACAGGATGAGGGCGCAGTAGCTTTCCAGGAGTGGTAATGAATTTGCTCTGAGCCTCGTTAAGTCCCATCCCATCTCCTTTTGTATCAAGGGAGGGCGGTTCAGGCGTGACGCTGCCAGGAAGGTAGCCATCCACATGAAGGGCGAACCTGGAACTTTCCACCCATTGTCTCGTGCTCGGGATGACAAGGATAATCACATTCAGCACTTACGTCGTGCTCCTCTTATAAGGACATTACTTGACAGCCAAGTAGAAATCTACACATGTTGTCTGTCTCTCTGGGAAAGCATTTCCCTACCTAACCCCTGGTCTCCTTTCAGATGAGTCCCTTTCCCAAAGTGATTTCTCTTCCTTTCTAACAGATATCTGCAAACGAAATCGAAATGCTTTTGATGAGGCTGCCACGCATGTTTAAACAGGAATTCACAGGTGTGGGAGCAACGCTGGAGAAAAGATGGAAGTTGTGTGCCTTTGAAGGAATTAAAACTACCTAACTGTGAAGAGCAAAAAGATCTCTGGAAAATAACCCGCCTGAACCTGGCCAGGGCTGTGCAGCGTGAGCGCAGGAGGTGTCGGGTTGGCCCAGCTCGGGACCTTGGTGGAGCCCGCAGAGCCTGACTTTAGTTCCATCCGTGGCGTTCTCTTGTGAGTGGAAATGTAATTGTGTACCAGTTCCCTAAAACAAACAAAGCTTCATACTGTGACAGATCTGTTTCCTATGAAAACCAATGATTCCACAGTCATAATGATGGCAAAATCTTAAAATATGCTACATTTGAGAATAGCTCGCCAAGCAAAATATTTAAAATTAATGATGGTGTAGCAATGGTTGTTGCTAGACTACAGAGTTGTATATGTAATGTATAGCTGAAATCATTCAATGACATTTTCCTGAAAGTCTTTCTGTTTCAGTAAAAAAAGAAAAATGTAATTTTACAGTGAGGAAAAGATCATACCAAAAGAAAACTTGAATATGTGTCTCAACATTTATTGTATTTTGTAAATTAAGTTATATGCTGTTCCAGGGACTTTTGCCTTATTGAGGAGGCAGAAAATGTGATTGGACTCCTTGAGAATGCTTTATCAAGAATATTATTTTTCTAATGTAACAATTCTCCATCATAAGTTCTTTTAACATGGACTGCATAACAATTTTCATAAAATGTAAATAAAGGGAAAACTAGTGCTACTGTCTTGTACTTGGTATGTAATATTCAGGTTTATGCATCAAAATAAACATTCAGTAAATATTCCTGTTACAAATTTTATAGCAAAGATATTAATTTTTTTCAATAAATATGACTTCTACCATGTTTGTTTTGCAAATTATTCTTTCATATATTTTAATTCTTCCTTGAGAAACCTTTCTCACATTATTGTCACATCTCATATCCCATCGTTTTTAAATGATTAAATGCATGAGTGACATGAAAAGACATGACATAATTTCAAATAGGAATATATAAAAATTGTGGAGTGGAAAGTACTAAGAAAAAGAGATTATACAGCATTAGAGTAGATACTGTTTGAAAATACCAAGATATAGCATCCAAATAAAATCAACATAAATGTTTTGCGTTGTGTCCTCTTGGGCAGGTACAAAATAGCCAATTAGTTAATATTATTAATTCCTGGATTGATTTATTTGTATGTTTGCTGGAAAACATATAAGTTAGAAAAAGAATTGACTCTTGGACCAACAATTTAGACAAAATTTGGACTTCCTCTGTTTCTTTTAATTACAAGTAGTATAGAGCTTTAAATTATATCTCCTTCCTGCTTTCTTACATAAGAATCATAAAAAAGGCAAGTATTCAAGATATTACTTTTACCCGGTGGCACAGTGGTTAAGTTCACACATTCCGCTTCTCGGTGGCCTGGGGTTCGCTGGTTTGGATCCCGGGTGCAGACATGGCACCGCTTGGCAAAAGCCATGCTTTAGTCTTTCTCTCCTAAATCTACCCAGTAACGGATCATGGTTCTTGGATTCCGAGAATAAGCAGAACATTGAAGGTCGGCAGATCCTCATAACCAGGCCCCACCGGGCCTTTCCTGCTTTCTGTTTCACTGCCTCCCTGAATAGGACTGAGATTTTTTGCTTTTCTGCTTTTGCTCATATCTTCCTATCCAAATGAAATGACCTTACTCACGTCTAGTTATCACAATTCTACACAGCCTTAAGAGGAAAATGCAAAGACCTCCTCCTCCATGAGGTTCTCCTCATCCCCTAGAAAAAGTCATTTCTCCTGCCTCTGCACAGCCATCCCACACTATTTCTTAAGGCACTTACTGCCCAGCTGTCTTTGCCTCATCTCCCTACCAGACTACAAGCTCGTTGAGGGATCTGGGCACATCTCATTTACTTTAAATTATTTCTCAAAGTGGTTTTGCTTATAAATGTTTAGAAAGAAGGGCAGAGAATGAAACAAGATATTTTTCTGCCTCCAGGGACCAGTTAGTTTATACACAAGGGGAAAAAATTACAAAATATTGGAAAAGGTTGCAAATATCTTAGATCCAAGATACCAAGACAGAAAGTGTGAGCGATAATGTACTGCATATTATTGAAATACTCAGAGCAACCCGATTCATTCTCAAAGTTCAAACCCAGCTCAATTATCAACTCTTCTATGAAGCCCTGTTCCCCTTAGGAGCCTCCTCTCCTGAGTTCCCACTACTAGTCATTATATTTCTACTGCAGCCTTTATTGTGTATCTTAATCACTTGTGGATGTGGCTGTCTCTCCCAGTCCTGCAGGCTGGAAACCTCCCTTACTCATCCCTCTAGTCCCTCAGTCTGATATGAAATACCATGACTTTTAAATAAATATTTATAGAACCAAATGAATTAATGAACCAAATGAATGAAAGAAGAGCCCACACAGGAACGTTCTGAATTTGTTGAATCAAAGCATGTTGAGATATTACGTCCGGTAATAGATGCTAGAATTTTCTGCCTCTCAGTTGTAAGATCTTGGTAGAAATATCACCTTCTTTTTAAAAATTTTTTCATTGTGGTAAAATATACATAATATTTATCATTTTAACCATTCATAATTGTACAATTCAATTGCATTAAATATCTTCACAATATTATGTAATCAATCACCACTATATAACTTTTTCATCATCATCCCCAACAAAAACTTTAATGTACCCATTAAACCATAACTCCCTATTCCCCTCCTTCCAGCCCCTGGTAATCTCTATTCTACTTTGTGTCTCTTTGAATTGCCTATTCCAGGTCTGGCACGTATCTGGAATCATAACAGCATTTGTCCTTCTGTGTCTTGCTTTTTTCACTTAGCATAATGTCTTCACGGTTCATCCATGTTGTAGCATGTGTCAGGACTTCATTCCTCTTTTTTTTTTCATTGAGTTCATAATAGTTTACATCATTGTGAAATTTCACTTGTATATTATTTCTTGTCTGTCCCCATATAAATGCTCCCCTTCACCCCCCGTGCCTCCCTCAACCCCTTCCCCTAGTACCCACTGAACTGCAGAACTTCATTCCTTTTTGAGGCTGAATAATATTCCAGTGGATGATGAATGTTCTTGCTGGCTTAGGTATCCTTTACCTATTGCAGCAAGGAATAGTCACTTGTCTGAGTTTGCAAATACACACTTTTATTGAATATCGGATCAAAACAACATTTGAAAGTATAGAGAAGCTTGCTTCCATCTGGATAAACATCTCGTTTTCATTGAGGGTGATAAAAATGAAATGGGAGAAGTAGAAAAAGTAGGTAGCAATTGTGTAGAAAACGAGACTGTTTAAACAAATATCCATGCGACAAAGATGATGTGTGACAAGTTATTTCTTGGTAAGTGTTGGGGATGTTTTATTTTGAGGTTGTTTTCTTTTTTATCCTTTTTCTAAAAATGGTTGCTCTGTTTATTTGTTGGACTCAATAAAAGATATTTTATCTCAAAAACATAAGAACTCTTTTACCGTAATACTCATAGTTCTTCTCATAAACTGAGAACGTAAAGAGATGTTAGATTCCTAAAATCTTATAGCTTGGCTCACTTTATATCAAAATGGTAAAAGGTTGGCGTGCATATTCAACGTCTGTCATTGGTATCTGAATAAGCTATACTTTTACGGATAGCACACCAAATGAACATTTCAAAATTAACAAGTTACAGTGAATGTGTTCATACATTAGATCACTAGAAATATTATGTCTCTAGTCCACCACCTCCAAATTTCCTCTTCCGTTTTCAAGCAGATTTTTTTTTCCATTTCTGGGCTTCAAACATTTGGAAATTTCTCATACCGTGTGGGAGAGTATTTGGGCTGTGTCAGAGTCGAGTCCCGGCCCCGACACTCACTGGCCTTGTGACTAAGGCACATTACTTAACCAGAGTGAGGCACTCTTCGCAGATTCGTGTAATGTTAGCGCCTTCTTCATAGGGCTGCTGTGCTGATTAAATAAGATAGCATGCATGAAGCGCCTCACTCAGAGCCAGGCAGGCTGCAGGTACTGGTTTCTTCAAAAGTATATTTTAGATACATCATCCCAACCAAGCAAAGCAGGCAAGCCCTTTCCCCGGCAGCTTATCCCTGTCCTTGGGGATAAAGAGTCAATGTTTGTGTTTCTAAATAGAAGAGTAAAATAAGCATAAGACAAGCATCATACCACACATTGTCCATTAAATGTGTTCAAGGTTAAGACTGACATAAGCAAAATAATTGTAATTCTCTAACCTGCAAAGCCCTTCGCAGTGCTTACAGGCAAATTGGCAGTCACTGTCGTGGTGACCTCAGCATGGAGAAAATGTACAGCCAGAATTCTTTGTTCCAGCTCCCTTTTTACTTATTCGGTATATTGCCAATAAATAGTAATCAGGGTCAAATACATTCAACTGTGAAGAAACTATATGTCTCTGGGCAATTGCCATTTTGAATGATGGTCAACTAGGTATACAGAATGCAAGGATTAAATAAAGTATTAATTATGTTTTTAAGCCAGCAGAGACATTGTCAGGAAAAATTATAGTTGTTGCTGGAGCATGCGATAGTATTATTGTAGAGAACATACACATCTATTATAGTTGCCGAGAATATCAATGTAAAGGACTCCAGTAAATCTAGTAATTCTAGACTGGTTGTGTTAATAAAATTAGCTGTTCTGGTCCAAAATTTTAACTCTGTTTGCCCTCTCTCAGAATTGTACAGACACCCAAACAATAAAGCTCAGACATTTGTACTGCACGCTTCCCCTCTGACATAATAATGTACAGTTATCAGTACAGAGCTATGTAATGGAATGTTCTTACTTCATGGGAAAACAGACGCAGAAAAATAAATTGCAGACATTTTACAGTAGAAAATGGTACTTTTCTATAGAAAGAAAAAAAGTAGTTGTACAACAGAAAGTGCATTGCATGTAATGAAAGGCACTCTTTTTTGTCTAGCAAATATAATATTTATTATGTGGAAAACTGTAATGTCTTCCCCTGCACAAAGAAATTTCTATTATAAACCTCATTTGCTATTGTGGGGAGTGAAACCCTTTTTCTTGTTTACTAAAGTAGTCTATCTTAATATCAGCCCACAACACTGTCAAGTTCACTTAAGAAGAACGATATGTAGATAAGAATAAGACTGAATCATAAACCAGAATATTCCATTTCATCTGTTTTTCGTATCTGAGCAAGTGCTATGTAATCCACTACATCTGTTACCGATCTCTTTTTGGAAAGCATTCTTCTTTTTAGAAGAAAAAGCTAAAAACTGGTCAATTTGAGGCTCTCATCAATAAATCTTTTGCTTTGGAATATGTTTATGCATAAGTGAAGATTCGTTTCTCTAGTAATTTTTGAGCTAGAACGTGAAGTATGAGCTGGGAAGTCAAACATTGTCTTCAGGTGGAGATAGTGTATGAAAACCACTGTGGGTCATTTATTAAACAGACATTGATTGTTACATCAAATCAACATATCATGCATCGTTTTTATGACTTACAATCACAGTCAATCAAGTTTCAAATAAGAAGTGCTATGCATTCTTAGTGAGGATAGTTGTCATTTCCTAAGGCTGAGCAGTCATTCTGTAGCATTTTGCTCCTTATTCTCTGTTCTTTGAGCATATAGAAGTAACTTCCGTTCAATGTATGCCAAAGAAAAGGCTTCGTGGACCTGATATCAGTCAGCCTGAGGGTAGCAGAGGATGGACAGTGAAATTTAGACTGTGCCAACCTACAGTCAAACATTTTGTATTGCCACTTACTATAAGAAACTTATAAATGAAGCTTCCAGCCTTTTGGTCCTGGAAGGGGTAGATCACAGGTGGTAGAGGTGGTAGAAGCAGTATAGTGAGGTATTCAAGAACATTGTTCTAGAGTTATCCCAAGTGAGTGACCATAGGCACATGATTTAATCTCTTTGATAGTTAATCTCTGAAATGGGAATAATAGTAACAACTATCTCATAGAGTCTTTCTGTAATCAACAGACCAAGTCGGTCTTATTAGATTGTTGAACATTATAGAACTTTTCTAGCAAAAGTTTTCAATCTCATGGCCTCACAGCTCCTGCCAATTGAAAAGTATTTCCCTTAGAGGTCGCCACTAACATATCAAGTGGAATCAACTTCCTGATTCCTCCCTGGAATAACAAATGTTTTCATACAATATAACAGGAAATCTGCCAACAGTTCCAAGAGCCTGGTGGACTGTGTGCAACGAGAGCTAGGACTTCCGAAGAACTGCAGATTCCTGTGGCCTCACTGGGAGGTTTTAGGGACTCATGAAATTGGTGAATAACCAGTAAAGATCTTAACTCAAACCAGGCCTCTTGGAAGAGCCTCTTGGCAAAGACAAACCTGGTATGTTTCCTCAAATATAAAATACTTCAGAGGAAATAGATTAATATCCCATTCTTGAGACAGAGAAAGGACTAGATATCTTCTCCCTGGTCACACTGAAGGGATAAAATCTCTCTTGTGCTTCTCTGTTTCATATTACTTTATGGAAAGGCAACATTGATGTTTTGCCGCATATTTCCCCAGCATCCAAGTTTGAAGAAGGACGTACAGAGAAAAGGGGTGAGGAAATGCTCTTTACCCTGATTTGGAATTTCTCAAACCTGGGCGTGTAGAATGGGCTGCAGGAGCCCTCAACTCCTGCTTTGTTCTTATAACCTTTATGACTCCTATTTCATATTTTCTTCTTTTCCCATAAGGCTTTGCCCTGGGAGTACTCATCGCACTGTTTCATTGATTTATCAGGTCAAGTGTAGTGGTATTTTTTAATAAACTGGAAGGAACACCCACCACCGTGCATATATACGTGCATTAATGTACATGTGCACACATATGTATATATTCACACATACGCATACTAATAAAAATTAATGTACACACATGAATGCACATATAATACATAATGCAAACGTACACACATGTAACCACATATACACACATTCACAACTTCATTGACACTCAAACTCTGCTTTCAGCAATCATTTTTGCTCCCTCAGGTTCTTCCTTCTCCTCCATTTCTATCAGCTATTCGCTCTTCCCAGTAGGATGATTAACTTAGGACAAATAAGAGAAGGTACCACTCAACCTTTAGGTAATAAAAATATGGAACTTACTTTGAAAAGATGATACTGGCAAGAAATGTAGGTGGATTTGAAAATATCCAAACAAATTTATGAAAGAACCAGAAAAGGAAAAGAAACTGAGAAAGCTAACTCATAAGGACATGGAACAAGGTTCTAACTCAGGAAATTTTATATTTTCGTAGAAACAATTCCTATTATAGATGGAGGTTATTAATAGCTCCATTTAATGGTAATCTATATCTACACTTCTTTCCCTGTAACTTTATCTTCTCCTCCCACTCCAGCTCTGGACTTGGTCATTTGCCCTCTTTTGACCAATGAGATGTTAGCAGAAGCTTGACAAGCACCTGCAAGTTTCTGCTTGTTCTCTTGCACAACTGGGTTTCTGCACTCTTGCCCTCTGACATGGCTATGAGAACACATTGGGCTAGCCCATGGGAGGACGAACAATATATGTAAAGACAAGTGGCCTGAGCCAAGGCCATCCTACATCAGCTGACAGCCAGTTGACCTCTCAAGAGAACATGTCAGAGAAAGAAGTACAATTCAGCTGCAATTGTTCATCTGCAATAAATGGTTGATTTAAACCACTGAATTTTGGGGTGACTTGTTATGCAGCATTATTTGTGGCAATAGATAACGAACACAGAAATTGTGATTTAGAATTAGGGTGCTGTTTTAACCAAAAACTAAAAAATGTGTCATTGGCTTTGAGATCAAACAATAGACAGCCTGGAAAACTAATAAGAAAACTGCTATAGATGGATAGAAAAATGGAAACATGGGTTATGTAACAGCAAAAAAAACACCAAAAAAATCAGTAAAACTGCCACATGTGGTAATTCAGAGGATAAAAAATGTACCTCTAATGAACTTCAGGATTTGAGCAATAGCATTTCCAGGCAGAATGTTGAAAGTATCAGTGGCTCTTGCTACCTGCATATTGATAAGCTTCTACCAAAAAAAGAAGGGTAGAGAAGTAACTGACCCATAGCAAATTTACTATAGAGGGACTATAGGGGGACCAGGGCTTCTTGGTTGGAAAAGAAAATTGTTTCTCATCTCTAGACTCTCCAGTTAGCAAAAGATTCTCAAAGTAAAATACAGCCTGAGGCAAGAATCCAATCAAATATTTATCTTTAAGACCTTTTGTTATGGCCTCTGAAAGAAATAAAGCAGAACATAGCAGAATCTCTAAGCTAGACAAAAGGGCTGCTAAAAATCTTAAGAGCACTGCCCCACAGCAACCTGACTTGCCCAAATAACAGCAATTAAGTCCGTAGTGAGATCCAGCTCCAAAAGAATTATAGGTGTTGTTTTTGGGTCATCAAATTTATAAGAAACCCACAAAAGTTTTGAGGGCACTGTAATGACAAAAGTATTGAGGGCACTGTAATGAAAAGGTTTTGCCAATTTATACAAAAACCAAAAACCAACAGGAAGTGTAAGGAAACCTCTGGGTCCCCCATTTCCGTAAACAAGAAGTAGGCCGAAGAAAATTGGTCAAATGATGTAGAGGTGGCCAAGGAGAGCAGAAAAGTAAACACATCCCAGATGGTAGAGCACAGAGCCATAGAAAACAATGGACTGGAGAGTCAATATCAGGGAGCAGAACTGAGGCCTAATCAGGGAATATTCCCCTCTTCTGAATTGGAGGTCCTGGTAGCATTTGCAGGGGTAGACTTCAGAACTGCTGTAAACGAGCATCTCGTATGTATTTTCTATTCTTCCTCTTTTTAAATGAACTGTCTACAATGATTATCCTGTCCTTTCTTACTCCTATATGTTAGGTTTTGGAGCATATAGTTTGTCTTCATAGGTCTTCAGCTCAAAAAAATTGTATTCAAGAAGCCACATTCAGACCTGTTACAGATCTTAAGATCCTGCATCTTGAGCCAGGATGATGTGATTAGATGGGATCTTTAGGGATCTTGGGAGGAGAGGGTGAGTGTATTTTGCATGTGGGAATAAAATGAATAGTTGGAACTACATAGTGGACATTCCACTTCTGTGTCAGTTTCCATTCCAATTTCTGTATCAGTTTTCCATTGCTACACACAATGCTGCATAACAGACCACCCAAAACTAAACGGCTTAAAACAACTATCGTTTATTTAGCTCACAGTTCTGCAGGTCTGTGATTGAAGCTGGGAATTTCTCCTGACCTTGGTTGGGCTCACTTGCATGTTTTCCAGGTTCCCTGGCTGCAAGCTGGGATCATGTTTCTGGTGGCGGTTGGCTTGAGGTAAGTACATCTCAAATGACCTCAGCTGTGGCAAATCCACTCTCCTCCACAAGTCTCTCATGCTTTCAGCAGAGTAGCTCTAACATACACTCATGATTATGATGAAGAGCAAGAGAAGAGCATGATTAAGTTCATGATTATGGAGAGCAGCAAGAGAACGAGCCTCAATGCACAAGGACTTTCTATGCCTCTGCCTGTATCACACTTGCTAACAACTGATTGGCCAAAATAAGTCACTTGGCTGAGCCCAGAAACAAGGGGTAGGGCCATCAGTGCAATCAACCTACCATAATTCCCCAGCTGTCTTCCATGGAAACTAGTGTCCCACAAGATGTTAGGAGGTGTTCCACTAAGAAAGGGCTCTATGTCATACAAATTTGTGAAATTCTGCTTATTATATCCTCTTGGTGAGTCCCAGTACCCATTAACCTATTAAAGTGTCTGTGAATTCCTATGTCTGTTTGCCTTGGTTTAACTGGTGTCTCCCACACTTATTTCACCGTGAAACATATTCATGATAGAAAATATTTGAACACATCTGCAGAACAAGTGTTCCCTGAATGACAGTCTGAGAAACACTAGTCAAAGTTATGAAAGCTCATTGTAATAACTGTATTACAATAAAGAGCCTTAGGGGACCTAGAAGCTTTCATGGCACTGATAAATGAACTGCTCATGGTAATTATTTTCTCTACTCCCAGATGAGAAAACCAAGAAAAGTTCAGCAAGCCCCATAGAAAGGGAGAAGCAAAGCTGGGATGTGCACCCATATTTGGCTGACCAAACACCTATCATCTTTCTATCTCCCTACCTGTCATGGTGGAAGGTCAGAACCACGGCAAATGGCAGGCAATGAAGCACAGGGTGGTAGTCTAGTAGTCCAGAATCTGGTTTAGTGCTGGCTTTGCCACTAACTAAGGGACCTGGAGCAGATCACAACCTCTTAAACAGAGTAGATTGGAAATACCATTCTTTCTGCTCCCTTTCAGCTTGAAGAATCTGGACAATATTTTAATGAAAAGCTCTTTGGGACACAAGAATCCTCTGAGGCTTCCTCGTCTGCCATCATAAAAATGACCCAAAACTTACTGCCTTGTCATTAATCTGGTCCTGAACATAACAAATTCATTTTTAATTTATTTATATCAATCATTTAAGATATTCAAAATATCCTTCCAGCCTGAAACTCTTCCCTTGCCTTTTCTAATTTTCCAGTAAAATCTTGATGATGCATTCCAGTGAGGGCATATTAATATTCTGAGGAAATACAATACCTGTACTGCAGACTCTGATTTTAGAACGGTCATCACTGAGGATGGTTTTCTTCTTCCTGTCCTAATTTTTTTTCAGGTTGTCAGCCTGTTGGGCTACATTAAGCTAGGTGGTAACTTTCCTTCATTAAATGTTTCTTTCCTGAGGGTTTGCCCTTTGTTAGGAATGGTAGAAGGCCCAGGACAGGGAGGATTCATAGCCTTTGGCAGCTCTGAGCTTGCCCTCTAACTGGGGAGATGGAACCTGGAGCAATACCACACGGAAAGCACCAACTGAACGGCAGAGACAAGGTCATTTCGTCAGGGAAGCTATTTTACTGTCCTGGAATCCATCTTGGCTTTGCCTCACCACCATGCTGAGGCAAGGAGGTGAATTGTTCTCAAAATCATTTCCAAATCTATGATCCGTACCTGGTTTTGGTGTAGCTGCACCCACAGCACCACATTAGGCAGTCAATGAAATCCTTTGTCTTGGAGGAAACATCCAAAATACACTTGAGTGTCCTGTTCTCCTTCAAGAAGCAATGTGACTCCTATGTTTCTATTGCCACCAATCTGTCAGTACCTACTAGGACAGCTTCCCTTTCCTTCAGGGTGGGGAGGGCCTCTAGAGCAGGCTTTCTCTACCTTGGCACCATTGATATTTTGAGCTAGATAAATACTCTGTTGTGGGGCTGCCCTGTGTATTGTAGCACATTTAGCAGCTCTAGGTGCCCACTGGATGACACTTGCACTCCTCACCCTAGACATTACAGTAAAAAGTAACTCCAGACATTGCCCAATGTCCCTTGAGGGGAAAAATCTCTACTGGCTAAGAACCACTGCTCTAGAGTATGAGAGAAAAGATCTCAATTTTTTTTTGTTGTTCAAAATGGATACCACCACCAAGTAATGTCCCTAGGGTTCCAGGCTTCCCGCCAGGCCCCCGCCCTTGTGTGTAGTCGAGACTTCTCACACTGTTCACGTCAAAGACCCTCCCCATTTGGCAGCTGCTCTGTTCTGCTTCTTTTCCACCTGTCCTCCGCTCTCAATACCTTCGGCTGCTCTACTCACCAGGTTTTATATCTCTTTATCAGGCTTCCAATAAGGAGTTCATTCTTCAAGTTTCTATAGCCATACTTCTTGAGCAATTTGCGACAAATTTAGTGGCAAAAATGGGGAAGATGCCAGCGGTTGACATAGTGTCACATTCAGAAGTCTTCTTTCCCAGTATTGGTCAGCCAGGGCGATGCACCAAAGGCAGCATCCTCCAGTTCCTCCCCTCAGGTGAATTCTCTGTGGACCCCTCTAAGCACACTTCCACCTCTTTCAAGCTAGGGTCACAATGAGAGTCTTAAAAAGTCTAGAGTCTCAAAAAGGTAATTCCATTTGCTTTAAATCATAAATCTAGCTGACAGGAAAACCAGGATTTGAAGGTGAGTTTATCTACCTCCAAATGCTCATGTTTTTTCCATCACCACCACACCAACTGAATTCCTTCAGAAAAACTAGAAACAATGATTTGGGAATACATGAAAGGCATTCCACATTTTTCTCCACCACTCCTCACACGATAGCACACACATGGACATCTTTTTATGCCTATAACACCAAATCAATAGACTGTGGTACTGGATTAATTTAATGAACATATAGGGTTTGCTGTGTGTCAGGTACACCATCATTTAATCCTCATAACAAGCTAGCAGCAAATACTCTCTTTATTCCTCTTTTGTCAACCTTATTTCCATTTTCTGTTTAAGAGTTTGTGGAAGAACAGCTTAAAACCACTCAGTCGGGGCCTGCCTGGTGGCACAGCAGTTAAGTTTGCACGTATTGCTTTGGTGGCCTGGGGTTCGCTGGTTCGGATCCCAGATGCGGACATGGCACCGCTTGGCAAGCCATGCTGTGGTAGGCATCCCACATATTAAAAAAAAAGAAAAGTGGAGGAAGATGGGCACAGATGTTAGCTCAGGGCAAGTCTTCCTCAGCAAAAAGGGGAGGATTGGCAGCAGATGTTAGCTCAGGGCTAATCTCCCTCAAAAAAAAAAAACCACTGAGTGGTTGTTCTGATCCATTCATTGTCCTGAGCAGTGGGAGCAGCAGTCCAGTTGTCAGTGGCAGGCTGAGGGCACCAGTCTTTAGTGGGGAACTACTGGATAGGCCAAGAGGACACCTGTGCACCTTCAGACCAGTCCACGACCTTGAGTTGAACAGCAGTAAATTCAGAAGCTAGAGTGGTCCATTCACCCTTAAATTCCTCCTTGGTCATAGCCTTTTCAGCAGTGGCCTGCTCTTCTTTTTCAGTCTCTTCAGGATCTCTGCACAAGTAGAGATCAAGCATGACCTCCCATGGGTGTTCACAGGAGATGGTACCCTACATGTGCAAAATTTCCCAGGCCAGTGTCCACCACATCAGACCCACGGAGTGGGCTCCCCTGTTGTGTGGTATAGCAATGTCCACACAGTGCAGAAGAGAGTCTGTGTTACACAGAGCGATGGTAGATACATTAGGACACCTACTGTGAGAGGCTGGTGATCAGTCCTGGGATCTGTAACCACTGAAGTCTCAGCTCCCAGAAGGCTGCCTATATCTAGCTAATGAAGGTCCCGGGGGTGAAGCAGCCAGCAACAGGAGTGTCTTCAGTGGCAGTGACAAACTTCAGCACAGTTTGCTGCCAGTATTCCTGGACACTATGACACTGACATCAGCTGGGTTTTCAGTGGCAACAATGGCACAAGCTACCTGCAGAAGCTTCTCCCAGGTTCTCTTCCGATTTATGATGTAGATGCCATCACTTTTCTTTTTGTACTGAACCATTTGGAAGTCAAGGTTGGTGCCATCTAAGTGGGTTCCTGCTGCAAGGAAGTTGAGGACACCCTCTTTCATTTACAGGACATCAAGGGCTCCGGACATTGTGAAAATTTCTCTTTAAGTTATGATGGGAACTCAAAACAACGTGGTGTGGGCCCCTCTCTGGGTAGTGCAGAAAGGCTCTTTATCCCTATTTAAAGTTTGAGTAAACAGAGGAACAGAGATGTTTGTAACCCAACCAAGATCTCACAGCTAATAAGAGGCAGGACCGGACAAGCTCCAAACTGCTTTAATAGCCTGCCAGTCCTTTGGAAAGAAAAGAATGGGAGAATTTGGTGCTGGCAAATCCAAAAGTTTTAGGGCAGGTCAACAGGCTGGAAATTCAGGTTAATATTGCAGTCTTGAGTCTGAAAACTGCAGGGCAGGCCAGAAGGCTGGAAACTCAGGCAGAATTTCTATGTTGCAGTCTTGCGGAAAACTACTCCTTCTTTGGGAAACCTGTCTTTGCTCTTAAGGTCTTCAACAGATTGGATGAGGCCCAGCCACATTGTGGAGAATAATCTGCTTTACTCAAAGTCTTCTGATTTAAACCTTTATCAGATCTAAAAAATACTTTCACAGCAATATCTAGACTAGTGTTTGGTCAAACAACTGAGCACCATAACCTACCCGAGTTGATACTTAAAAGTAATCATCACCCCAAGGAACAAGAAGAAAGCAAAAGTGTTATCCTTGGAGTCCACTGATTGCTCAAAGGGAACTTGGCCCTTTCAATTCCGGCAGGAAGGGTGTGCTATGCTCAATGTATCAAAAACAAGAATAAAGCAGTGGGAAAGACACGAGGAGGATTAACACAGAGAATAGAGGGAACGTGTCAAGGCCGAGCATGTTCCTCAGGAAGGTGGAGGGGAGTGATGCAAGTAATAACAGGCCAGGACACCACAGGAATGAGCACAATGGGATGGCTTCCTTCCTTGAAATCCATGCTTACAGATTAGATCTGACTTGTTTTAGATAAGTCTCCATGTTAACAGATAAGGTGTGCCACAGTCATGGAAATAATGGAATTTTCAAGAGCTCTGAAAACCTGCTTCCCACCTAAACTCTTCTCCTATCATCCAAAATGACTTTTAAGGGTATTCATTAATGGTAAGCACAGAAAAAGACACTCCAAACTCTTGCAAATGGTTCTATCTAGAGACAAGCATGTGGTGACTGAGCATAAGTTAACAAGCTTTCTTTGCAAGAGGAGTTTCCACTGCCTACAATCCCTTCTGGTGCTGTCTGCATCCTTGGCCTGGTTTCAGAGATTTTATGTTGTTGAGGTTTTTTGGTTTTGTTTAATATGTTTTCCCCCTAATAAAAAAGATTAGTGGCAAGAGGTTCTAAGCGCTGCAAGGAGAATACACTGTAGGATGTTATGTATTAAAAGCTGGCTGGGGATCCAGGTGTCAGCTTCTTCTTACAACTCAGCTCAGAGCTAGTTCCAATTCTCTTTGCTATGTTCAGACTGGCCTCTGGAGAGCATAGTGTCCATGTGTAGTGCTTTTGTGAAATTCTTGAATGGTACAAAAAAAAACAAAATATAAAGGGAGATGACTCAGTTGTTCAGGAGAGAGATCATAGCTCCAAGATACATTCCAATTTCTCCTCCTTTGCTATCTGACCTTGGGCACTTAACTATTCTGCACCTCAGTTTACCCACCAACTTGTTTTGCTTGCTCAGTGGTAATAACACTTGTCTGCCTTTTTCCTACCTAATAAGTAATAAATCAGGATGTGGGAACACTCTGTAATCTCAAAGTATATAAATCAAGCACAGCAAAATACAGAAACCATCAATATCATCACCTTAGGTCAAAAACAAGATTTAAATTCCAGGCCCCAGTGATGAAAGGCTAGTGGGTGGAAATGCTGTCAGTTGGCCATAGCTCTTATCTCCATGTTCAACATGTTCGCCTTCAGATGAAGGAGTTTTTAGTGAAAGACGAACTCACAGTACAGTTGCATTGTTATAATAGCAGATTGACAAAAATGGAGACAGATGGCTGCTCAGCGGCAGGTTTTTGAAATGAATTTACTGTTTATAAAATGTGCTAGATTGATGGCGTCAGTGACTGAGTCTGTTGCTTAAAGGGAGAGATCAAGAAGGACAAGGACAATGACCTGGGCAGCATCTCCTTAATTACCACCCCTCCGCCCCCCCCCCCCCGCCCCCCCCGCCAAATCCCAGGCAAGAGGCTTGGGCTAGCTGCCAAGTCTCCAAAAAGGGAACTGGTGTCTGGCCTCGTGGTGACACTCACTGTGGACAAGAGAACAGGTTCAGCCTGTTTATTCCTCACATTAGCAGAGAAAATCCCAGTGAGCGCCAGTTGTGTGAGGATGGGAGAAAGACTGCTGCTCTTCTCCTGGTTATTGTCTTGTGTTCATTGGGAAATAGCACGGGGGCAGGGCATGGTGAAGATAACACATTCCCCAAAATGAGAGCACCAACCGAACCGTTATGACCGTTACAGCATCATACTTAAAGAGATGGTGATTGTTCTCATCAAATCCCCTGAAGCTTGGCAAGCTCCGTCATTTCTTCCCATTCCATAGAATCTTTAGTCAGCCCTCCCAGGCTTCAGTGAGCTTTATTATGCCATTTTTTCATAATGTCACAGGATTTCTGCCAATCCCTAATGGCCTAATTCTGCTTTCTGAACCACGTTTTTGAAGAAGAGTCAAACTTCAGTAAAACACACCAGTGTGGTCCTCTCCCTTGGCACTTTTGAGGAACCTCTAACACCTTGTGTCAGCCACTTTGAGACAAAGACGCAAAGAGAAATCACAGCCAAGTAAAAGTGACTGTGAACCAAGGAAAGCTAGGTCTCCATGACCTGCGATGGCCTAGTGGCAAGAGCTTCGATGGTGCTCCCTCTCCTGGTTGACCTGTCCCATTGTTCTTTTACTGACTGCTGTTCAATGCCATACTGGATTTGTAAATGAATACTGTAAAAGTATTCCTGGGGCAAGTTGCACTAAATGGGTCAGTGCTGAATGGGATATGACATTTCTGGTTTGACAATCATGAGACAGCAGCAATCCTCACCAGGCAGGTAGGCCATGCACTAGAACCATTTCTGGGAAGCCTCGAATGCCTGCCCCCTGAGTCTGTCTGAGGGGTTTCCCAATACACATATCCATATCTACATATGGCGCTGTCCCTGAGGCAGCATGGCACAAGTGCTCTGCACACTGCAGAGGGACCTCTGCTGGATGTAGCCCACCGACCCAGTTAGAGCCCCTCTAGAAAAGCTGGATGAGGGGATGTACAGAAAGAGCCAATCAGAAAGAAGGGATTCCAGACGCTGAGAGACTCTCCAAGACGAGGCACCAAGCAGAAACTGCGAGGTTGGAGGAGAGCAAGAAGTCAGTCAATGGGAACAGCAGAGGCAGACCAAAATCGCTGTCACCACAGTGGTAGAACACTAGATCAAGGAGCAATCACTCCTAACTTAGTGACCTAGCATGAGGCCTTGCTCTATGGCTACTGAGCTGGTCTCTGGCTTCCCTGGCTTTCCCCACATACTTTATGTTTTTTAACTGGCTTAACCTTTGCATGATCCTGTTTCTTGCATCTCACAAGAGCCTAAGCCAGGTATCATCTGACTGTAGCCCCGGTCAGCTGAAAGTGAGGGTCACTGTGCCCACCTTGACGGGGATTTGTAACGGCTACTTTCATCACCAGGATGAGTCTCCTAGGCAGCCTGCGGGTAGAGGAGGGTTTATTCATGCCCTTCCTCACTGAGGCATTCACCAGTCTTGATGAATGCCTGGTATACGTCAAGCAATGTGCCAGGCACTACAGATACAAGGGAAAATTAGAAATGAACCTTAATCTCAAGAGCATTCCAAGAACTTGAACTTCCACATCCATGGTTCTCTGACTGTGCAGAGCTTGCCGAAGCAAAGATATGCCCTCCTCAGTATTTCTGGTCAGAGATTGTGGAACAAACAGGACTGTTAAATAAACACCGCCACTGCCAATGGATCAACAAGAGCTTAGGAGGGTTTAGTTACATAGACAATTGAGAAGAGAAAATGAGTGTTAAACATCTAAGGCAAATGATGGGAAGGTTAGCTTTCTACTCAAAAGAACCACCCAAAAAATAAAGGATCACCGGAAAAAAGATGAAAGGACTAGAAGAGTGTAGAAACACTTCTTTAATGATATGTTTCTGAGACAAATGCAATTCTAGCCTGCCTGGGTTTGGTCAGCGGTGGGAGAAGGAGGGCAATGAGGCTCCTATCGAGATTCAGAGGAAGTCTGGGTCAGGAGAGAAATACAAAATGACTGCTTCCTATGGGAACATTCTAGGAAAGGAAAGGGCTGCTGTTAGCCCCCAAAATGCTTTTGTGTAAATTAGAAAAAGATGCTCCTCTGGGCAGACAAAACCCCATGCCAGCACTTATGTGTCAATAAACAGAGCGCAGGCTGGATTTCCACCCTCATTGTTCTTCTTGGCAAGGTATCCTTGTGCAGTTAACAACCTACAAACCCTTACATGGCACAAAGAAGAGAGGAAGAGAAGAGAGAAACAGAAAAGGATAAAAAGAATTGCAAAGAGAGAAACAGAAACTGAGACAGAGAAAGAGACTGAGCGGGAAGGACAAAGAAAGAAGGGAAGGGAAGGGAAGGCAGAGGGAGGGAAGGGAAGAAAGTCACGAATAAGAAAGAAGGGAAGCCAGACGGTTTCAACTTATTTCTCCACGGGCTGTCAATGCTCCGTAGTGATGGAGAGGCTAGGCCAAGTGACTACTCTATACACTTGATTCAGTTGGAATCAACATACCTGTCTTGAGGACTGACTTGTGAGGCACTGTGGCTGAGGCTCTGGACACGGATCTGGGTGACCAGTGTCCTGTTCTCAGTGGCCTGCTGTCTGTTGGGGACAGAATAGAATGAAATAAAATGTCTACCAACTGCTCTGCGAGCACCAAGGCACCTGTGATTAATTCTGACCAGAAAGACCCATTTCAGGCAAAGGAGGTCCCACAATTTTGTTAGTCAATTAGAAAGTCAAACCTTGACCAGAGGAAAACAAACAACCAATTAACCAACTACCCAACCAACCAACCAATCACCAATTCCCCAAGCAAGCAGAGCCCTTGCCTGTAAGGCACATATTATTGAGGCATATCATTGCTGGAGGCTTAACACAAATGCCAGATGTCTTGTCAAGCATTGTCACCTATCACAATTTCCTGTTACAAGCAAAAAGAGTCCATCTGATCCACCCCCTCCCCACCACTAACACCACCACACAAAAATTCCCTCCCACCTACTCCCATGTGCCATGTGACCTGACTTGGGAGTTTCCTTTAGCAGTCTGAGGAGAAACTCCTTCTAGCATATGACATTTCCTAGATCACCACCATGCTTACCAATTTAGAATCTTCCGAGCAGCTGGAACTTAGAGATGTCTGGTTGTTTAAGATTCTCCAAAAATAGCTTAAAATAGCCCTTGTTATTGTCAGCTCAGTTCCTTAACTGTGGAAATACCTAACAGCCAACTGAGAGCTAAAACCTGTGCACGCACATGAGCCCAGAATTCATGGGTGTTTGCAGGAGGAGAGATGCTACAAGAGGGAGAAAGTGTACTAAAAATAAAACCCACCTGGCGCCGGCCTGGTGGCAAAGCAGGTAAGTTCTCGCACTCCTCTTCAGCAGCCTGGGGTTCACCAGTTTGGATCCTGGGTGCAGACCTACACACTGCTTATCAAGCCATGGCAGGCATCCCACATATAAAATGGAGGAGGATGGGCACAGATGTTAACTCAGGGCCAATGTTCCCCAGCAAAAAGAGGATGATTGGTGGCAGATGTTAGCTCAGGGCTAATCTTCCTCAAAAAAAAAAAAAATAAATAAAATAAAAATAAAACCCACCAGCTGCATGATTTTATCATAGCTAGTGCTCCAAAGGTCATGTCCTAATTTTTGGTTCTTTCAATCATTCATTCAACACATATTTACTGAGCCCCTCCCTGAGTTTAAATATTGAGCCAAGCTTTCCAGCTATAGCAGTGAAGAAGAAAGAGTTAAGCCCTGCCCTCAAGGAACTTACAATCTCATTAAACAGAGAACTACACAATTAATTAATTATTTAGTAAGCATCAATAAATAATAACCACAGGTGTGACTGAACTTTAGTACAGGACTAGGCAGGTGCATAACTGGGGCATCTGATCAGGTCTGCAGGGCATGACACTTAAGTTGAGATCTGAGGGCAGAATAGGAGTTAGCCAACAAAGAGGTAAGAAAGAGCAGACCAGGAAGAGAAAAAAGTCCCACAGATGGCCCTGCGGCCATCATGGCTCCCACTCAGATCATGAGAAGTGATGGAGAGTAGGGAGGAGTTAGATCACTGGGCTCTAGAAGGCCAAGTTAAGGCCAAGTTCTTGTCTTTTAGACTGAGTCATGGTTTTTCTCTTTGTCTCAGTTTAATTTAGAAATATCTGGAAAGAAATATCTGATCTCTAGTGTGTGAGCTGGCTGCACTATGTAGACCCACGTAGAGACGCCAATATAAAGAAGTTAACCTTCGAGTTCCAAACCACAGGACTACACAAGGCTCCAATAGTCCCTTCTCTACCTCTCAGCTCCAAACAGAGCTGCTGCCCCACCAAGAGACCCTTCTGCCTCTCTTGCCAACAGATTACATAGCTTCTAGTAACTTCCATTAGCTTAAGCTTCCTAACGGCTCTCCTAAGGCTTCCCTGCTTCTCTGTTGGAACAGAGGACAACCTCTGAATGTTAACATCGTCAGTTCCCTCTAAGAAAGCTAAATAGGATAAATGGCTTTAACTGTATCTTTTCAGGGTCTATATTCCTGCTATTTAATCATTTTAATTCCTTTCCCATTCATTAGAAAAGGGGAATGCTAGGAGAAAAGAATCCCATAATTTATACAAGTTTGAGTAATAGCCCTAAAAAAATGTATAAAAGATTTCAATTCTATTCACTTCCCATTCTCTAGTCAGCTTCAACTAATGATACACAATAGAGGGAGTAAAGTGTTCCTCTACCATTTACAATATGCAATCTTTCAGCTAGAATAAGAAATAGGCAGAAATCTTTCTGTTTCTGGGATTGCTGGAATTTGAGGTATAGTGTAGTCCAGGGATGGGAGATAAGTTCTATCCTGGATTTAACTCACTTAATTCGCAATGTTGGTCGGGAGCACAGTCTTGATAATTAAGGCTATGCAGGTCTCTGCAAGAAGGTTTGTATGGTCAACCAATGATGGGGCATGGGAGTAGTGAGTCAGAGCAAGTGTGCCACACATTTCCCATTCCCGGCAGAGTGCTTAAGAGAATTCATGGGCTCTTGAGCTTACAGCCTAACGCTGAATTCTAGCTTAGCTACTCACTAGGTTACAATCTTGAAATTGAAAGAAGGCCATGGAAGGTCATATATCAGATCTTCAAGACCTCAGCAGATTAAGTTACTAACATCTGCTCTGACCAGGGGAAAATTTTTCCAGTCCTCACTGCCCTATGCACGCAAACATAGTCACCTAAACTGTAATAACTCATATTCAGCAAGTTTGTGGCCCCCATCTGCTGCTGCATAATCACCTGCCCTTTGGAAATTCTTCACTTCTCAAGTCTTTCTAAAGATCTCTACAGCGTAGCTCTCGTGGGTCCATAAACATGTCTATTCTTTCTAGTGTCACTGGACTACCAGGCTTAAAAGGTACTGCCACTTCCAGAAGTCTCCCATTTCCCTCCAGAATGCCCCAGGGCTAACGAGTCCTCCCCAGTCCCACTATTTGTCCCGCAGATGCAGTGGCTACCACTGCTTCCCCTCAGGTATCACTTACAATGCCAGGAACCCTCTCAGTGCCAAGTTGTGCTGTGATGCGCAGTGAAATGAGCATATTAGGCAGAATTTTAGGAACGACCCGTCATGACCCTCACCTTTGTGGCCCTTCCCTTTTGAAGGTGGGTGGAATCCATGAACATGATGAGACAGCGCTGCTGTATTATGCTGCATCATATGGCAGAGGAAAGATTATCCAGGTGTGCTTAACTCAAACCTAATGAACCCTTTAAAAGCAAAGAATTTTCTTCAGCTCATGGCAGAGGGAGAGGTCAGAGAGATATGAAGCACAAGCAGAATTTCATATATATTGCTGACTTGAAGATGGAGGGGCAATAAGGGGAGAAATGCAGTTACCCTCTAGAAGTGGAAAGTGGCCCCTGGCTGACGGCCAGAAAGAAAATAAGGACCTCAGTCCTTCACCCACAGGAACTAAATTCTGTTAACAACCTCAATGAGCTTGGAAGTGGATTCTTCCCCAGAACCTGCAGATAAGAGTACAGTCTGACTGATACCTTGACTTTAGCTTGTGAGACCCTGAGCAGAGAACCCAGCCAAGCCCGTCTGGACTTCTGACCTAGAGAGCTATGAGATAATGACTGAGTGTTGTTTTAAGCTGCTAAGTGTTTATAACGTGTTACACAGAAATAGGAAATTAACACATGGCAAAAGAGGAGAAACAATTCTCTCTGTTCAACAGCCCCATGGCAGTGTTGTTTTGACACCCATATTTTACAGTCCAGGGAAATGGATCTTTCTGGTTTTGTTTACAATCTTACTGTTTTCCAAAGACCAGACATGTGTCCAATGGGTATTGGGCCTAAACATAGCTATCACTCAATCTCTAGCATTATCCTTCTTAGCTATTGGTTAAAACTCTCACAGGCTTTATTTCTTTATGACAAGTTCTTGTAGCAGGCTTCCCAGTTTTTCCTTTAAGAGATATACAAGGTCATCTGTATTCATTCACTTCTTCATTTATTCGTTAAACAGTGAATGTCTATGACATGCCAAGCTCTGTTCTAAGTTCTGGAACACAGAAGGAATACATCAAAGTTCTATCTCTTACAGAGCTTGCATTTTCATAAGGGGTAAAGAGACAAACAAACACATATCTATGTCAGGTGATGCCAAGTGCTATGAAAAAACAGAGCAGAGTAAGGATAGATTAAGAGCAACCCAGGAGGGAAGAGAGTATTACACATACAGTGGTCAATGATGACCTGTCCGACAGGAGCCCATTTGAGCCATTAGAATGAGCCACGCAGATATGTAGGGGGAGAGCATTGCAGGAAGAGGGGATTCTCAGAGTAAGGGTGCTGAGGTGGGAGAATGCTTGGCATGTTTGAGCCCTGACATTGCTGGAGAGGAATGAGCAAGGAGGAGAGAAGAGGAAATGAGGTCGGTGAAGTGTCAGGGCTGGATGATGGAGAGCACTTGAAGAACCACTGAGGAACTTTGGCCATTGAAGAAGTTTGAATTTTACCTGAATAAGAGGAAAAACATTGAAGGGATTTAAACAGAAGAGTTTCATCATCTGACTTGCATTTCTGTGGTAGAGGAGCTAGAGTGAAGGGGATATCAGTGAGTGGCCAGTGCACTGAGAGTTGATGGTGGTTGCTGGGGAGGCAGTAATGGAGACAATGAGAAGCTGTCGGATTCTGGATCTATTAGAAGGTGGTGTTGACAAGACTTGTTGGTGGGTTATATATGGATGTGAAGGAAAGAGAAGAGGCAAGAAAAATACAAGCCTGTGTTCGAACTCCAATAGGGCATGTGGCTTAAGTTCTTTCCCAGGAGACACCTCAGGCTATTAGTTCTGCTCTATCTGTTCTCCAGGTGCTACTAGACATTCCTGAAGCCCAGTGGTTGTGACGTCCAGGATTAACTCGAGATCTCTGCTTTGGTAAATAAAATTCCAGACACAGCCAGTTTCTGTTGGGAGGCAAGAACCCAGGTGAGGCAAAATCTTCCAGGCAATAAAGATCCCTCACTCAGCAGTCAGCCTGTTTCCCTATTTCCCATGAAAGGGCAGAAAGTACATGGTACTGGTTCCCCAGCCCCTAATTCCAACAGGCTTATGCATTTTTGCCTAGCTAGTCTGAGTATGATGTTGAAGTCTGAGTGTTGAATGTGAAGTCTGGAACCCAGTCCTAAGACATCCTGAGTCCCATTTGGAAAACTGGTCCAGGCAATATTTAATGGGTTCTGTAGCATTTCAACCCAATCACTGCTTTTGCATATGAGCACAGAACAAGTCCTGGAATTCTTCTGGAATGAAAACTACACACCGTCTCTGAATGTAGTTGCCATTTTACAAATAAGAAAAGAAGAATGAATAAAAGAAACCGTTTGTACAGCTAAAAACAACTGGTTCGGACAAGATAACATACATGGGTTCTCCTGACTCCTCCCCATTAAGCACAGTTTAAAAACCTGGAAATGGCACAAGAGGCATCAAAGGAGAGCAACAGGTAGTAAGAAGGTGGGCTGGTTGGGAATCCCAGGACCTGAAGAACAACACAGTGATGGGGGCATCTTGCGTCCCCCGCACCCAAAGAGGAAAGCCACCCAAACACAGAACTCCCAATCTCTAACCTAGCAACAGAAGGCAGCCCAGGTTAGTCCTCTGAGGCTAAGAGGAGAGACCCTCTGACCACAAAGGGGGATGGATCAGAGCCCAGCCAGAAATGGCCAGGGAGGCCCTCTCCTTCCCTGCAGGCCTCACGCCCTTTTTCTACTGAGATACCGAGGTAGGCCAAGGGACCAGCAGGAGACGGCCAGCTACAGCAGGGGGCCAGTCCCAAGCCTCTTTGTCCTTGCAGTCTGAGAGTCTCCTCCCCAACCTACAAATAAGGACAAGGGTGAGGGTGAGAGAAAAGGCAGCCCCAGCAACCAAGCTAACCGAAATAACATGGAAAGGCTCAGAAAATCCAAAAGCTAAAACAAACTTTAGCTCATAAATGATTGTGATATTTTTGCAGCTAAAGATTAATAGGATAAACTGGTATATATGGTGGGGTTGAGCTGTGGGGCCAATAAAACTTTCTATGTAAAGGATTTTATCTAGAAATTGAGATGTCCAGGTAGCAGCTAGCAGTGAAAGCCGTTAACCTTAGCTTTATATTTTAAACACAGGCAGATTTGAGGTTAAACTGAACTACACAATTTTATTGGTATACAGGAAGCAAGAAAGAGATATTGGTCTGTACAAAGGTCTAAAGTAAAATTTGATTTTCAGCTAAGGTGCTTTGGGGGGAAAATACACATAAAAAAAGCTCTTAAATGAAATTGAAATATGCTTTTCAGTGACAGTTTCGGGTAGTAGACCCCCTAGCTGTATCAAGGCCTTACTCTTACAGGCCAGAGTTTAAATATGAAAACAGGCCCTTTCATTGAATTAGGACAGAATCCAGGGTCCTGGGAAGATCAGGAAAATTTTTAGCCAAGATGAGCAATGAAAAACTTTGGAAACTTCCCAAACCATCCATATCTGAAGCAATACGTAAAATAAGTTCACCAGTTTTCTGAAACTAAGCTAGGGATGAAAGAGGGGTGATGGGGTGAAGCAAAGACTAATTCATCAACATTTGAAAAAAAACAGAACTCAGATGCTATAGACTGAATGTTTGTGTCTCCAAAAAATTCATATGTTAAAATCCTAACCCCCAATGTGAGGGTATTAGGAGGTGGGGCCTTTGGGAGGTGATTACGTCATGAGGGTGAAGCTTATAAAAGAGACCTCCCTTGCCCCTTCTGCCATGTGAAGTTATAACAAGAAGACAGCTGTCCAAGAACCAGGAAGGAAGTTCTCACCAGACGCCAGAGATGTCAGCACCTTGACCTTGGACTTCCAGCCCCAAGAGCTGTGAGAAAGAAATTTTTGTTGTTTAAGCCTCTCAGTCTGTGGTATTTTTGTTATAGCAGCCCAAATAGACTAAGGCATCAGATATGAGAAGACAGTAAAATATTAATTCAAGAAAGTGAAGGGGCTGGTCTCATGGCCGAGTGGTTAAGTTCATGCCCTCTGCTTCGGCAGCCTGGGGTTTCACTGGTTCAGATCCTGAGCGCAGACATGGCACCACTCATCAGGCCATGCTGAAGCAGTGTCCCACATAGCACAACCAGAAGGACCCATAACTAGAATATACGACTATGTACTGAGGGGCTTTGGGGAGAAGAAGAATAAGAAAAAAAAAAAAAGATGGGCAACAGATGTTAGCTCAGGTGCCAATCTTTTAAAAAAAAAAAGAATGTGACATAAAACATCCCATGTGGAGATGCTGTGTAACCAGTCAAGTAACCAAACCGCCCCCTTCAACCTTTCTCTTTGAAGATAAGGTCCCTCCACAAATGACCTGCTGTGTCAAGAACAGCGGAAAAACATTGGTTCTTATGAAAGCCAATTAGAAATTTCAAGAAGAGAATTCCCCTGTTACTACTCAGACGCTTTTAAAACAAAATTTTTAGTTAATACAATCTGGTTGGATATATTTCTTTCACAATGAAAAAGACTTTTTAAAATCTATCCTACGTGTGTAGACAAAGAAGAATTGATTCAGTTAATGAAACACTGAAGACCACCACGGCTGCAAGAGCTGAAGCCTTCATCAACCATTGAAAAGACAACTAGGTGCATAGAGCAGACCGCTCCCTAGAACATCCAAGGACGCTCAGCATCACCTCGCCAGCAACCTCCCATATGCTTTCCTCCAAGAGTCTTTGTCTTAATTTCTTACTGTGAAATACAGGAACAAAATCTATAAAAATGTAAAGAATCACTCGCTTGCCAAACACTTTGTGTCAAACGAATGGTTTATATAATCCACTGGATTAAAGGTGAGCTTTAGGATTATTTATTTGTGACCCTTCTTCTTGATTAGAAAAATATATAAACTTAATACAAAAAATTTTTGAAAGTACAACAACATATAAAGAAGAAAATAAAATACACAACAACTCTTGAGATGTAAGGTACAACATGATGGCTATAGTTCACATCGCTGTATGGTATATTTAAAAGTTGTTAAGAGAGTCGATCCTCAGAGTTACTATTGCAAGGAAAAAAAAGATGTTTTCTCTTTCTTTCTATCTTTTTTTCTTTTTTTGGTATCTATATGAGATAATGGATGTTAACTAAATTTCGTGTGGTAATCATTTCACAATATGAGAGTCAAGTCATTTGCTGTACAACTTAAACTTACACAATGCTGTATGTCAATTATACGTCAATAAAACCAGGGGAGGGGGCCGGCCCCGTGACAGAGTGGTTAAGTTCATGCTCTCCACTGGCAGCCCAGGGTTTCACCAGTTCGGATCTTGGGCACGGACATGGCACCACTCATTAGGCCATGCTGAGGCAGTGTCCCACATCACAACTAGAAGGACCCACAACTAAAATATACAACTATGTATTGGGGGGGATTTGGGGAGAAGAAGCAGAAAAAAAAAGATTGGCAACAGTTGTTAGCTCAGGTGCCAATCTTTACAAAAAAAAAAAACTAGGGAAGGGAATCTGTTTAAAAAACCTCAATTTTATCACTCAGAGTTAAGTACATTGAAAATTGTTTTACATCCTTCCAGCATTTATCCCTAAAGATACACCTTTTTTAAAAATTGGAATCATGCTATGAAAAGTGTAATAGTCTATTTTCTCCTTTATTTATATATTTTATTTTCCTATATCAGTAAATACTCTTCAAAACATGATTTTGAATCCCCACATATTATTCTATCTTATAGATGTACCACAATTTAATTATTGTCCTGATCACTGAATATTTAGTTTACAACCAATTTTCTCTATTAAATATTGTACTGAATATTCTTATATATAAATCTATTTTCTGCATCCTTAGTACTTTCTTTCTGATTTGTTCACAGAATTGGAATTGCTGGGTCAAAGGCCATAATTTGTTTAAGGCTGAGAATTAATTGACACACTACTTTTTAGAGAAATGTACTAAATTACACTCTAATCAGCCACGTGTAAGAATGCTTCCTTCACCAGATTCTTGAGAGAATTGATTCTTAACAAATTTGTGGGCAGACTTCTGCTTCCAGCACTGGCTGGCTAGATTATTTAGAAAAACCTTCTAGACAAGAGTAACTAGAAAAGCTAGGTAAAATATATTAAAAGAAATATTTTTAAAGACATGAGACCTACCAAGAAAATGAAATTTGTGGGGCAAAGATATGGAAGAGAGAAACCAAAAACTGTAAACTCAGCATTTAGGGCCACTTTTATACTCACGGCTATTACTGATGTTCAAAGTGCAGGTGGCAGCTGAGAGTCTGAGAAACAGAGCAGAGCTTTCAGCAGTCTCAAACTGAGAGGTCAAAACTTGGGAATGAACAAGGAGGAAGGACTCTGGTAAATACCCTAGGCTTTCAGGATCGGGAGGTAAAGGCCCAAGGCGAGAGGGTGAACCAGAAATAGAACACACCTCACAAACGCTTAAACCCAGCTTGATTGGATTAAGCTGCTCAGCTCCCTAGCTTAAATGCCTTCCAGAAGCAAAGTAAATCCTCTCTGAAGGAAAATAATATAATCCAGAGCCATAAATTATCTCTAACATTTTTCATACAAAATGTCTGAGACTCAATAAAAAAATAAGTATACAAGAAGATAAGACTAGAGAGAGAGAAAAAATAAGAGACAATAGAAAAGCAACCACCACAACAAAAATCCAGATATTGTAGATATTATAGATGGATTAATATGTTCAAGAAATTAACAAGAAGAAGAGAACTAGAAAATATAAAAAGGAATCAAATTAACATCCTAGAACTGAAAAATATAATAAATGAAATTTAAATTCAATAGAGGAACAACTCAAAACAACCCAAGCATCCATCAACAGATGCATGGATAAAAAAAATGTTACATTTACACAATGTATGATTTAGAAATAAAAAGAAAACAAGTACTGATATGTGGTACAACATAGATGAACTTTGAAAATATTATACTAAGTGAAATAAGCCAACCATAAAAGACCACATATTGTGTGATTCCATTTATATGAAATGCCTAGAACAGGCAAATTTATAGGAAAGGAAGTAGAGTAGTAGTTGCCTAGGGGGAGAGGACATAGGAGGTTGGGAAGTGATGGCTAAGGAGTGCAGGGTTTCCTTAGGGGGTAATGAAAATGTTCTAAAAATGATTGTGGTGATGGATGCACAACTATGTGAATATACTAAGTCACTGAATTGTACACTTTATATTGGTGAATTGTATGGTATATGAATTATATCTCAATAAAGCTGATAAAAAAACTCAATGGATAAATTCAAAACCTGATTAGATACAGTTTAAGAGATATTTAGTAAACTGGAATATAGGTCAAAATAAAATAAACTGACTGAACCCAAAGGGACAAAAGCATAGAAAATACAGGAAAATTTCAAGAATTATATGGGATATGGTGAAAAGTCTACCATACCTATAATTGGAGTCTCAGGAGGAGAAAATAGAGCAAAAGTAACAATGTGAAGAAATAATGACTATGAATTTCCAAATTTGAAAAATAATGACCATGAATGTTCCAAAACAAAGGATATTATACCATAGACTCAAGAAGTTCCATTAGCCACAAGAAAGATCCACAGAAGGAAGCCACACCTAGAAACACCACACTTAAACTTCTGAAACTAAAATCAAGGAGAAAATTATAAAAGCAGGAAGAGAAATTCTCCTTATAAAAAAAAGAAGAAAAAATAAAGATTTTCAATCAAGTAAAATTGAGAGAATTCATCACAGCAGATTCACACTAAAGAAACCGTTGAAGAGTGTTCTTTAGGCTGAAGGAAGATAATCCCTTAATGAAGCAAAGAGATGCCAAAAGTAACAAAGACCAAGAGAATTAATGAATATATGGGTAATTGTAAAAGAATATTGATTCTATGAAACAAAAATAATAATATCTTTTAAGATTTAAAATTTATATAGAATCCAAATACATGACAACAATATATAAGTTGGTAGAGAAGGTAAGTGGATTTAAAGTATGTTCAAACCCTTAACATTGTATGGGGGGTGGGTAAAAGCATTAATTTATTTTACTTGTTAATAAGTCAAGGATTTAAGATAACTACTAAAAATTTTTTAAAAGAATATAAATATTAAGAGGGAAAATTTGAATTACAAGAAATAATTAACTCAAAGGAGTCAATAAAGTTTAGAAAAAGATACATAGAAGGTGGGAAAATAGCTTTTATTGAAATATATCAATAAAGATATATATCTATACTATATACTCCATTGACATATAAAGATTTGTAGACTAAAAACAATGAACACCAGCCATACACTGCTTATAAGAAGTAGGTATTAACTATAAGCCCATTTATATATTGAAAGTAAAGAATAGAAAAGATAGACCATTTGAATGCTAATCAAAGAAAGCGGCTATTGCTCATTGAGTATCAGACAGGTAAGCACTGAGGAAAAAGGCATTACCAGAGATAGCAAGGACGTTTCATAAGATAAAATGGTCAACCCACCAGGACAATATACAAGTTATGTGATTTGAAGAGTGGGCACTGAATGACGCCCAGAAATCCGTGAACATCCTGCAATCCTTAAGAGCAACCCTCGAGTTAGCCTTGATGGTTCAGGATGCTGTGAGAGGCCTCACGGGCTGGGCTGCCCAAATCCATGGACATCCCGCAGTACTGAGGTGGCTGGGGCGGTGTGACCTGAGAAAGCTGTGGATTGCCATATTACCTCAAAGATGTATTTATTTTCACTTCTCAGTAATGTAGAGAAGAGTCTAGGATTCTACAATATAAATATATGAACTCCTTTTTTAAGGGGCTTTTAGACTGCAATTTATTGGATGACTTTTACTTATTACCCGGTTCTAATACTGCTTCAGAGGATCCTATTGTTTATGGCACTAGGAGAGTACCTTGAACATGAAACTTGTAAGTGAAAAGATTTTTTTTATTTTAAACTGCAGATCCTATACTCATCCTGCTTTTTTCCCCACCTCCTCCAATAAAAAAATTCTGCAGTGTCCATTTTGTGCCTGGAACCTCAGGTGTAGTAAACTGAGTTTTACCAAATTGATCATGGGTGATATACCTCCGGGCAGTTCATTGTTGAGTAATACGTCCTTTGGGTCTGATTTCTACTTCAAATGGTAGAATATATCCTACAGAAATAAGTGTTTTAATATGTAAATTGTTTTAATTACCTGGGAAGTGGTCATTCCATTAAACATTTTGAATTTATGTAAAAGTAAGATCTTTACAGTTTAGCAAGATAAAGGAAACCACTTTTGCAGTCTGTCAGTTTCCCTTACAAATTGCTGATATTTTCTAATTTTTTTTTTTTGAGGAAGATTAACACTGAACTAACATCTGCTGCCAATCCTCCTCTTTTTGCTGAGGAAGACTGGCCCTGAGCTAACATCCATGCCCATCTTCTTCTACTTTATACGTGGGACACCTACGGCAGCATGGTGTGCCAAGCAGTGCCATGTCTGCACCCGGGATCTGAACTGGCGAACCCCGGGCTGCCGAAGGGGAAGGTGGGTACTTAACTACTGTACCACTGGGCTGGCCCCCTGATATTTTCTTAAAGTTACCTTCAGGGTCCACCTTATGTTGTACACATATAACATTTTCTAAACTGCTGTCTATGGTTTGGCTTGCTTTGAAATCTTTTTTTTCTTTTAAAGATTGGCACCTGAGCTAACAGCTTTTGCCAATCTTTTTTTCCCTCTCCTTCTCCCCAAAGCCCTGCAATACACAGTTGTATATTCTGGTTGTAGGTCCTTCTGGTTGTGCTATGTGGGACACCGCCTCAGTGTGGCTTGAGGAGCGGTGCCATGTCTATGCCCAGGATCTGAACCAGGAAACCCTGGGCCACTGAAGCAGATGTGTGAACTTAACCACTAGGCCGTGGCTGGCTGCCCTCCTTTGGAATCTTAAAGTCTAAGTTCCAACCCCCACCCTCATCCTTTAATTTATTTTTTCTATTTTGGTTTATTTTATTACAGCACTGGATAGCAGTGTAAAATTTAGATATTTTATGTTTGTTTACTTACTGAACAACATTTTCATAAAATGGCAAGTAGTTTACTCAGATTACAAAACGTACAGCAAAATTAGAAGTAGAAATTTGGTATGTTGGTACACGTCTGTGTCAAATTAAAGAAAAATGCCTTGCCTTTTGTCAAAAGGGGTCTGTATTCTCCAGTAGATTGTTGCGTGCGGGCCCATTGTCATTTTTTTTTTTTAAAGAGAAGGCAGAAATCACAGATGTAAGTGTAAAATCTTTCTATCTGTAGCAACAAATTAGGGAGAGGAAAGTTTAAAACCACTGCAGGTCAGGCAAAACCCACTGTAGGCCATATTTACCCTGCTGGTCATCTGTTTGCAACCTCTGGTATGGACTTCTGTTTTATTATAAAAGGCTAGTAGTTTAACAATCAACTTCAAAGTTGGGAGGTTGTCATTTTTTAAGTGTGGAATATATTGTAACTCTGTAATTCTTTGAACACATATGCTCAAAGTATAGTATGCCTACTCTGTTATGAAGATGTAACAGCCTCTTATTACTGCTTCTGCTGAGGAGTTACGGAAATACGTGACTGAGAGCTGGAGGGGAGAACCAACAAAATCGATGCATTGTATACATTAACATAATAAAAAATAAAATATGATCATCTCAACACATGCAGGAATTTAACATCATTTCAGGAAAAAAAAACCATCTTTGTTAACAAAGAATAGAAGGAAATCTCCTTTATCTATTAAAGACTATCTACCCGAACCTGCAGAAGTCATCACAGTTAATGGTAAATTGTTGAAAGATTTTGACGTGAGATTTAAAACGGATCAAAGATGCTTGCTATCACCACTTATACTCGTATTTTAATAAATATTCTAGCTGGTACAATGAAGCCAGAAAATATATATATGTGTAAGGATTGGAGAAGAAGAAATAAAACGACCTTTTTCTTTCTTCTTCTTTTTCTTGCAGAAGGCAGGATTGCATATGTAAAAAGTCCAAAGTACAAATACAAGCTATTAAAATTTAAAATCATATTTATAAGGTTACAGGTTTCATGGTAAATATACCAATTGTAATGGTTAATTTTGCGTCAGCTTGACTAGACTAAAGGATGCCAAAATAGCTGGTAAAGCATTATTTCTGGATGTTTCTGTGAAGGTGTTTCCCAAAGAGATTAGCATTTGAATCAGAAGACTGCTTAAAGATCTCTTTTACCCATAAGGGCAGCCTCATGCAATCCTTTGAGGGCCTCTATACAACAAAAGACACAGAAAGGGCAAATTTGCCCTGTCTGTTTGAGCTGAGACATCTATCTTCTCCTACCCTCAGACATCAGTGTTCCTGGTTCTCAGGCTTTTGGACTCACAGCAGGACTTATGCCATCAGATCTGGATTCTCAGTCCTTCAGACTCAGACTGAATTGTACCACTGGCTTTCCTGGTTCTCCAGCTTACAGACAACAGATCAAGGGACTTCTTGGCCTCTATAACAGCATGAGCCAATTCCTAAAATATAGCTCCTCATATGTATTTATATACATCCTATTGGTTCTGTTTGTCTGAAGAACCCTGACTAATATACTAATCAATCATGCTTCTTTATACCAGCAACAAAAAAGGAAAATAAAATTTTAAAAGAGATTCTATTTGTAATAACATCCAAAAGCATAAAATATCTATGAAAAAATTTAACAAAAGACATGCAAGACCTCTACTAGACAGCTATAAAATATTATTGAGGGAAATTAAAGAATATCTAAATAAATGGTGAGACTCCATATTGTCAAGACATCAGTTTGCCTAAACTGATTTATTAATCCAGTACAATTGTGGGAAACTGGAATTGGCCATGCTGAGATATGCCTCTTTGGCATAAGGATTATTTTGGGCTGGTTACTTTTAGAAACTGCAGACAGGAAAGAAACTCTGAAAAGTAGAATTTATTTACCCTTTGTTAAGAGACGTTTACATTTGTAAAGGAACCCTCCATCTGTAAAGGTGTCTCCCTCTCTGTACCAGGAAGAAGGGGGGATGACCTTATCTTTAGAAACTCTTATCAATGCAGAAGGCAAGGAACTTAAATCTGCATAATAACCTTACTCTTGTTTACTGTACTTGTCTGGTAATCTCCCATAACTGACTCTCCCCACCCCCAACATCCTCCTTTGTCTTTAGCTGAAGATGATATTTAAGGTGGTGGCTTCAGCCCTTTTGGTGAGTTGTTCAGTTTGCCTGAGCCTCTCCCATGTATACATGTTATAAAGCTTTGTTTAATTTTCTCCTGTTATTCTGTCTCACGTGAATTTAATTCATTTTCTGGCCAGAAGGACCCAGAGTGGGTTGAGGAAATTGTCTTCTTCACCTGCACAATCCAAAACAAAATCCCAACAGGTTTTTGCTGTTTTTATTGTGGAAATTGACAAAAGTGATTCTGAATGTTAAATGGAAATACAAAAGATCAAAAATGAATACAATCTTGAAGAGTGAAAATATTAGAGTGCCTACTCTACTGGATATCAAATTCTAGAAATTAAGACAGTGTGGAATTGGAGCTAGGATACACAAATAAGCCAATGGAATAGAATAGAGAGTCTAGAGATATAAGAGATTTTAGAGTCTGCACATATAAGCATACTTGATCTATGATAACTACTCATTTCTATTCTTTGTTAGCAAAGAGCTTGTTTTTTTCATGAGAGGATGTTGAATTTCTACCTCTATTGAGATAATCATATTTTTCTTTTATTCTTGAATGTGGTAAAATAAGTTGACATCAATTTTTGTAAGTTAGTACCTTTATTTACTGTTCTAAGAATACTTGTCTGCTCTAAGATCGTGTAGATGCCGTCCAATGTTTTAGAAACTGTATCATGTTATTTTTAACATTTAGATCTATAATCCATAGGAAATTGACTTTTGTATGGAGGGTGAGTAAGAGTAAAGTCTTATTTTCTACGTGTGTATCTTACTTCCCCAGCACCATTTAGCTGACCACTAAGCTAACTGAGCAGAGACTTCAGTGGCTGCACATAACAAAAAATACAGACTTTGCAAAATTAGTTCATAAAACTCATGAAACAAATACACAAATAACATTGACAACAAATAGCAACAAGAACAAGCTAAGTTTGACATGAAGGCAGATCTACTGGCAATAAGGTCCTTTAATTTTTATTAGTGTATGAAAGGCTTTATTTCTCACTCACTTTTGGAGAATAATTTTGCAGGGTAGGAAATTCTTGGTGGTTGTTGTTTTTCTCTCAACACTTTAAATATTTCACTCCACTTGCTTCTTGCTTGCATGGTTTCTGAGGAGAAGTCAGATGTAATTCTTGTCTTTGTTCCTCTATCAGTAAGGTATTTTTTCCTCTGGCTTCTTTCAGGATTTTTTCTTTATCTTTGATTTTCTACAGTTCAAAAATGATTGCTATGTCTTATAAATCACTGTTTAATCTATAAGTTAAAAGACAAAATTATTAAAAATAACTATAGCTAGAATAATTTAATGGATACAAAATACAAAAATATGTAAATTATGACATCAATAATATAAAATGTGGGAGGGAAGAAGTAAAAACACAGAGTTTTTGTATGTAATTGAAGTTATCAGCTTAAAACAGACTCATAACATCTTAAATATGATATTTTATGTAAGCTTCATGGTAACCACAAAGAAAACAATCATCAAATTACAAAGGAAGACAGCAAGAGGGGAAGAAAGGAACTACAAAATAGTCAGAAAACAATGAACAAAATGGCAATCATAAATCCTTACCCATCAATAACTACTTTAAGTGTACATATATTAAGAACTCCAATCTAAAGTCATAGAGCGGCCCAATGGATTAAAAAACAAGATCTACCAACATGCTGCTTATGAAAGACTCACTTTAGCTTTAAGCACACACCCGGGATGAATGTGAAGGGATGGAAAAAGGTATTTCATGTAACCAAAAGAAAGCAGGGATAGCTCTACTTATAGCAGACTTTAAGACAAAGACTGTAACAAGAGACAATGAAGGTTGTTCTATAATGATAAAGGGATAAATTCACCATGAGAATATAACAATTATAAATATATATGCCCCCCACATTAAGCACCTAAATATTTAAAGCAAATATTAACAGAACCGAAGTGAGAAATAGACAGCAATACAATAATAGTAGGGGACTTCAATACCCAACTTTCAAGAATGGATAGATCATCCAGACAAAAAGTCAGTAAGAAAACAATGGACTTGAATAACACTATAACCAAATAGACTTAACAGGCATATACAGACTATTCCATCCAACAGCAACAGATTACGTACTCTTCTGGAGCACTCATGGAACATTCTCCAGGATAGAACATGTGTTAGGCCACAAAACAAGTCTTAACAAATTGAAGAAAATTAAAAACATATCTTTTCTGACCAGAAGGAAACTAGAAATCAATAACAGGAGGAAAATGGGAAAATTCACAAACATGTGGAAACTTAAAAATACACTTTTGGGGCTGGCCCAGTGGCACAGCAGTTAAGTTCGCATGTTCCACTTCTTGGTGGCCTGGGGTTCGCCAGTTCAGATCCCAGGTGCAGACATGGCACCACTTGGCAAAAGCCATGCTGTGGTAGGTGTCCCACATATAAAGTAGAGGAAGATGGGCACGGAAGTTACTCAGGGCCAGGCTTCCTCAGCAAAAAGAGGAGGACTGGCAGTAGTTAGCTCAGGGCTAATCTTCCTCAAAAAAAATGTATATATACACTTTTGAATAATCAATGGATCAAAGAACCAATCAAATAGAAATCAAAAAAATACCTTGAGACAAATGAAAATGGAAACACAACATACCAAAACTTATGGGATGCAGTTTTATGAGTAAAGTTTATAGCAGTAAACACTGTTAATAAAAGAGAAAGATCTCAAAGAAACAAGCTAACTTTACATCTCAAGGAACTAGAGAACAAAGAATAAACTAAGCCCAATGTTAGCAGAAAGAAGGAAATAATAAAGATTAGAGCAGAAATAAATGAAATAGAGACTAGCAAAACAATACAAAAGATCAACGAAATTCAGAGTTGGTTTTTTGAAAAGATAAACATAATTGGCAAAACTTTAGCTATGCTAGCCAAGAAAAAAAGAGAATACTCAAATAAAATTATAAATGAAAGAGGAGACATTACAAGTGATACAAATACAAAGAATCATAAGAGACTGGGATGAACAATTATACACCAACAAATTGGATAACCTAGAAGAAATGAGTAAATTCTTAGAAACAAACATACAACCTACCAAGACCAAATCATGAAGAAATAGAACATCTGAATGATCAATAACGAGTAAGGAGACTGAATGAGTAATCAAAAACCTCCCAAGATAGAAAACTTATAGCCAGATGGCTTCAGTGGTGAATTCTACCAAATGTTTAAAGAAGGATTGACACCAATCCTTCTCAAACTCTTCCAAAAAGTTGAAGAGGAGAGAACACTCCCAAACTCATTTTACAAGGCCAGCATTACCCTGGTATCAAAACCAGACAAGAAAAGAAAATTATAGGCCAACATCCCTAATGTACAGATTCAAAAATCCTCAGCAAAATACTATCAAACCCAATTCAACAATACATTAACGGAATTATACACCATGATCAAGTGGGAGCTATCCCTGGGGTGCTAGGATGGTTCAACATACACAAATCAATAAATGTGACACACCACATTAACAGAATGAAGGATAAAAATCTTATCATCTCAATAGATGCAGAAAGAGCATTGCACAAAATTCAATGCACTTTCATGATAAAAACTTTCAACAAATTAGATGTAGAAGAAATGTACCTCAACATAATAAAGGCCATATATAATGGGCCTGCAGTTAACATCATAGTCTACAGTGAAAAACTAAAAGCTTTTCCTCTAAAATTGGGAACAAGACAAGGGTGCCCACTTCCACCACTTTTATTCAACACACTACTGGAAGTACCGGCCAAAGTAATTAGTCAAGAAAAAGAAATAAAAAGCATATAAATTAGAAGGGAAGAAGTAAAATTGTTCCTGTTTGTTGTTGACATGATCTTTTATATATGAAACCCTAAAAACTTCACCAAAACACCAGTAGAACTAATAAAAAAATTTAGTAAAGTTGCTAGACACAAACTTCACATTCAAAAATCAGCTGCATTGCTATCTATTAACAACAAACTATTCAAAAAAGAAATAAAGAAAATAATCCCATTCACAATAACATAAAAAGAATAAAATACTTAGGAATAAATTTAACCAAGGAGATGAAACACCTATACACTGAAAACTATAAAACACTGATGAAAGAAATCAGAGAAGACACAAATAAGTGGAAAGATATCCCATATTCATGGATTGGATGAATTAATATTGTTAAAATGTCCATACTACCCCAGTGATCTACAGATTCAATGCAATATCTATCAAAATTCAAGTTGCATTTTTTACAGAAATAGAAAAAATGTGTATAGAACTATAAAAGACCCCAAATAGCTAAAGGAATCTTGAGGCAAGAAGAATAAAGCTGGAGGCACCACACTTCCTGATTTCAAAATAGATTATAAAATATGCAAAAGCTACAGTAATCAAAACACTATGGTACTGACATAAAAACAGACATATAGACCAATGAAACAGAATAGAAAGCCCAGAAATAAATCAATTTCTTTATGGGCATCTGATCCTTGACAAGGGTGCCAGGAACACACAATGGAGATAGGATAATGCCTTAAATAAATGGTGTTGGGAAAACTGGATATCAACATAAAGAAGAATGAAATCAAACCCTTATTTCACACTATATACAAAAGTCAATTTAAAATGAATTAAAGACTTAACTGTAAGACCTGAAATTGTAAAAGTACTAGAATAAAACATAGATAAAAAGCTTCTTGACATTAGTCTGGGCATGATTTTTTGGATATTACCCCAAAAGCAGAAGAAACAAAAGCAAAAACAAACAAGTGGGATTGCATCAATTTAAAAGCTTTGCACAGCAAAGGAAACAAGCAACAGAGTGAAGAGACAACATACAGAATTAGAGAAAATATTTGCAAATCATATATCTGATAAGGGGTTAATGTCCAAAATATATAAGGAACTCAAACTCAATACCAAAAAAAAGAATAAGCTAATTAAAAAATAGGCAAAGGATATTAATAGACATTTCTCAAAAGAAGATACACAAATGGACATCAGGTATGTGAAAACGTGCTCAACATCACTAGTCATCAGGGAAATGCAAATCAAAACCATAAGGAGATATCATCTCACACTTGTTAGAATGGCTATTATCAAAAAGACAAAAGATAAGTGTTGGTAAGGATGTAGAGGAAAGGCAACATTTATACACTGTTAGTGGGAATATAAAGTATTGCAGCCACTATGGAAAATAGCATGAAGGTTCCTCGAAAAATTAAGAATAGAACCACCATATGATCCAGCAATCCTACTTCTTGGTATATATCCAAGGGAAATGAAATCACTATCTCAAAGTGATATCTTCTGCATTCCCATGTTCATTGCAGCATTATTCACAGTAGCCAAGATTTGGAGATGAACTGAATGTCTGTTGACAGATGAATAGACAAAGAAAATGTGATTATTTATATATAACATGGAATGTTATTCAGCCATAAAAAAGAAGGAAATCCTGGGGCCAGCCCTGCGGTGTAGTGGTTAAGTCTGGCATGCTTGGCTTTGGCAACCTGGGTTCATGGGTTCAGATCCCAGGCACGGACCTACACTGATCATCAAACCATGCTGTGGCAGTGATCCACATACAAAGTAGAGATAGACTGGCACAGATGTTAGCTCATTGTTTTTTCCTCAAGGGAAAAAAAGAGGAAGATTGCTGCAGATGTTAGCTCAGAGTGAATCTTCCTCACCAAAAAAAAAAAGAAAAGAAAAGAAAAGAAAATCCTGCCTTTGTGACAACATGGATGAACCTGAAGGACATTATGCTCAGTGAAATAAGACAGACACAAAAGGACAAATACAGCATGATCTCATTTATATGTGGAATCTAAAAAAGCCAAACTGATAAAAGCAGAGCAGTATGGTGGCTGCCAGAGTCTGAGGAATGGGGAAAATGGGGAGATGTTGGTGAAAGAGTACAAAGTTCAGTTATGCAAGATGAATAAGTTTTGGAGAGCTAATATACAGCATGGTGACTACAGTTACTAATACTGTATTGTATACTTGAAATCTGCTCACAGAGTAGATCTTAAGTGTTCTCATCACACAAAAAAAGAAAAGTAACAGTGTTAGGTGATGGGTATGCTAATTAGCTTGATTGTGGTAATCCTTTCACAATGTATATGTATATCAAAATGTCACAATGTATACTTTAAATATATACAGTTTTTATTTGTCAATTATACTTCAGTAAAGCTGGGGGGGGGAA
Organism: Equus przewalskii; assembly: GCF_037783145.1. NCBI lineage: Eukaryota > Metazoa > Chordata > Mammalia > Perissodactyla > Equidae > Equus > Equus przewalskii. The sequence goes on from NC_091846.1 coordinate 27,181,297, forward strand.
CCCACAGCTAACATCATACTTAATAGGGAAAGACTGATAGCATCCCCCCTACAATCAGGAATAAGACAAGGGTGTCTAATCTCACTACGTCTATTCAACATTGATAGCGACATTCAAACAGAGCAAGTAGGCAAAAAAGAAAAAAGAAAAAGAAGAAGAAAAATCATTTGGATTGAAAAGCAAGAAGTAAACTATCTCTATTTTCAGATGACATCTTTTATATAGAAAAGTCCTAAGGCATCCACACAAAAAAAACTATTAGAGCCAATAAACTATTTTGGCAAAGTAGTAGGATACCAAATAGATATACAAAAGTCAGCTGTATTTCTCTATACCAGCAATGAACAATCTGAAAATGATGCTAAGAAAATAATTCCATTTACAATAGTATAAAAAAAGAATAAAATACTTAGGTTTAAATTTAACAAAACAAATACAAGTCTTGTACACTAAAAACTATAAAATATCATCAAAAGAAATTAAAGAAGACCTAAATAAGTGGAAAGGCACGTTATGCTCATAGATTGGAAGTTTTAATATTGTTAATATGGCAATATTTCCCAGATTGATGGACAGATTCAATGCCAGACCTATCATTATCCCAGCTGGCTTTTTCTTCTTTATAGAAATTGACAAGCTGATCCTAAAGTTTATATGGAAATTCAGCAGACCCAGAATAGCCAAAACAATCTTGAAAAAGTTGGAAGATTCACACTTCCAGAATTCAAAACTTACTACAAAGTCAAAACAGTGTAGTACCATTATAAAGACAGACATGTAAATCAATGGAATCCAACTGAAAGTCCAGAAATACATCCACACATTTATGCTCAATTGATTTTGGACAAGGGTACCAAGACTATTCACTGGGAAAAAAACAGTCTTTTCAAGAAATGGTGCTGGGAAAACTGAACATACACATGCAAAAGGATGGAGTTGGACCTCTACCATACACGATATTTTTATGGAAAATAAATTTACTCAAATGTAAATTTACTCAAAATAGATCAAAGACCTAGGTGTAAGTGAAGAAAACCTAGGTTAAATCTTCACGACCTTGGGTTAGGCAATAATTTCCTACATGTGACACCTAAACACAAACAACCAAAGGAAAATAATACAGTGAATTTTATCAAAATTAAAAACTTATGTGCATCATCGGACGCTGTCAAGAAATTGCAAAGTGAATTCACAAGATGGGGTAGAATATTTGCAAATTGTGTGTCTGACCAGAGTCTGGTATCCAGAAAGAATCATTACAAGTCAACAAAAAAAGACAAGTAGCCCAGTTTAAAAATTAAAAACGATCTGAATAGACATTTCTCCAAAGGAGATACACAAATGACTACTAAGCACATGTAAAGATGCTCAACATCATCAATCCTTAGGAAATTGAGTCAGAGAGAGATTCTACTTAACACTCACTAGGATGGCTATAATAAAAAAACAAACAAACATGGACAATGCTAGTATTCGTCAGTTATGGAGAAATTGGAACCCTCGTCATTACTGCTAAGAATGTAAAACAGTGCGGCTGCTTTGGAAAGCAATTTGGCAGTTCCTCAAAACGTTAAACACAGTTGCCATATGACCCAGCACTTCCATTCCCAGTATGTACCCAAAAGAACTGAAAACAAGTGTCATATAAAAAAATTGTAGATAACGTTCATAGAAGCATTATCCCTAATAGCTAAAAGGTGGACACAACCTAAATGCACATTAATTGATGAATGGATAAACAAAGTGTGGCATATCCATACAGTGGAATATTATGGAGCCATAAAAAAGGAATGAAGTATTGATACATCCTACAAAAATGGATGAATTTTTTAAACATTTTGCTAAGTGATAGCAGTCAGATACCTAATGCCACCTATTATATTTATTTACATAAAATGTCCAGAATAGACAAATACATAGAGGCATAAAGTAGATTAGTGGTTGCCAGTGACCACAGGGAAGGGGAAATAGGGAGTAACTGCTAATAGGAATGGAGTTTGTTTTAGAGTGATGCAAATGTTCTGAAATGAGATATGGTGATATTTATAAAACATTGTTAATATACTAAAAATCAGTGAATTGTATAATTTAAAAGAGTCAGTTTTATGATATGTAAATTATATCTCAAAAATACATTTTTTAGATGGTTATTAAGGTCCCTGTAAGTTTTATCTGGAGTAAACATGCCCAGTTCCTTCAATCATTCCCCTTACCACTAATACCCTCTGTACTGGTGACTATTTTTCTCTAGGGCTATTCCTAAAATTTAATCTGAGATGACTGAAGAGCAGAGCATGGATCTGATCAGTGTAAAATGGAATGGGATTAGTATCTACAGTTTCAGATTCTGTATTTCTGTTAATATAGCTGAAGATTATGTTGTATACGCTCATCATATTAACTCGCATTGACCTTACTGTCAAGTTAACCCTTGAAGTTCTTTCTCACATATTATCCATTTTCTACTTGTTAGATCGGCTTTCTGATATAAGTGTAGGAGTTTCCATTCAGCCCTATGGAAGTTTATCTTTATTTTGGCCCATTACTCTAAATTTTTTAGTTATTTTTAGATTCCTATGTTACCATCAGGTGCACAAGGTTTCCCTTCCTATCTCCTATGAGTTTCCAATCTGATCCACATGCTACCAGTGTCCTCGTCCAGGTCATTAACAGACAGAGAACAGAGCCTTGTCATATACCACTGTACCCCTTGCTCCAGGTAATTGGCAGCAATTCACTGACTGGTGCTCTTTCAATGTTTTTGTACATAAACTAGGCTATGATGTTGTAACAAATAAATCCTCACATCTCAGCGACTTAATAATACAGAAATTTAATTCTTATTCATGTCTCAGTCCAGTGTAGGGTGGGTGACTCTCCTGGGCAGTTTGCCTCTATGCACTACCCAGGGAACTGGGCTGTTCCCGTAGAGTGGCTCGAGCATGCACATGGATAGGGAACAAAGAGAAGGAGCTAAGAATCTCACAGGACACTTTAGGGACCAAGACTGAAAGTGGCATGCATCCCTTCTGCCCACATCCTATGGGCCATACAAGTCATGTGGCCTCAGACTAACTGCTGTGAGATGTACTCCTCGTAAGGGCCGAGGAAGAGGAAATGGTGTTGATGAGCAGCTAGGCATGACTTCCTCAGTATAAGACAACCTCAGTCTTCTAAAGGCACCAATGGCAGGAGACTGCCCAGTTGGGAAGGGGTGAATGAATCTTGCAGCCTTACTCTTTTCTCCTCAAGCTTTGCCTTTTTTCGGAGCTCCTTCATTTACATCAGTCCCATCACCACCCAGACATCAGGGGCTGCTGCAGCCATTTAAATGCACCCACAAAGGGAGATGCATGCTTTCCACCAACCTACAATGTGGAAAAGAGGCTATTCACCAGTAGAGTTAGAAGAAAGAGGCCAGCTTGTTCCCTCCACAGCCCTAAGAAATTTGGTGGTAACTCCACCAATTTACAAGTTTCTCTCTGAGAATTGTTGACCCCTCCAGGCAACAAAACCTAATATGATCTCATATTGACTCTCTCCTGCAGGTGGTCCCACATCTCTTCCAAGTAGAAACACTCTTAGATGCCTTGCCCCAAAGAACTATGAGAATTTTTCCTGATAAATCACCTCGTCTCCAAAAATTGATATCTAGGAAGCCCTTCTTTTTCAGGGGACATGCCAGTCCCAGCCACAGAAGGAATGTAATATCGCGTCTGCAGTCTTAAGGGGACAATCATAACAGACCACCACATATTCCACCTATGGCTAGGTGTGATAATTCTGGGGTAATTCTTTGTTATGTGGAACTGTCCTAACAAGTGACATGACATGCACTGAATTACCCCTAGTCATTGTGTCTAACAAAAATGACGCCACAATTTTCCAAATGTCCACTAGGATCCACAGTTGAGAATCATTGGGATTTACATGTAAACTGGTCCAAACCCAACCCTTCAAATACGTTGATAATTTAGCATTCAATCTCATGCACTTTAAAAGGCAAAAGAGGCTGTTTATTGGCTTTCACGTTCAAAGAAGGAACTAGCACCACCAAATGTGCTTCCCCCTATTCCTCCTTTGCTTTCAAGGCAGAAAAGCTTTGCCTGGAGATGGATGTTATCCATGGTCCATGATGGACCACGACCTGACACTTCTAGACTCCTATTTTCAGTTGCTTGTTCCATAGGAGAAATAATGGTAGTCAAGTCACGGCATCACCTGAACAAACTGCCCCACCCCAAATGAGCCTTCTGAAAGAGCAGCCCCCCCAAACTGAGCCTTCTCACAGAGCCCTGCTTCCTGTCCATCTTTCTTGGGCCAGCCAGCTCCCCTCTGGCCCACATCCCCCAAGGCCCTGACTTCAGATGCAGCCCTTCTTCGTAAGGCCTTTCTAGAGAACAGGGCTTTGTTATTATTAAATCAATTGATTTAGTGATTAGTAATATGTAGTATTTAATTTAGTAACATTGAGAGATTAAAATATTCTTGCAGCCAGGGCATGGTAACCTGTACAAATGCATCTCTGATCCATATGTTTATAAAAACTGTTCTAAATCCAAAGCATTTTCAATATTTTTGCTTTTCTTATTCTTCTGAGCTGAGATGATCATGAAAATCGCAGTAATATTATGGCAGAAAGTAGTATGAGGACTGTTTTTTATCCTACATCAATCATTCACTAATCCATGTGACTGTACCAACATACATTATTCCACCAGGCTCTCAGAGCGACTTTGTCAAATGTCAAGCTAATATTCATAAGCACTTGTGTGGCATTCCCCTAATCTAGCTAATATATTAACTTTTTCCAAGAACAAATCAAAACAAAAGCCGTATCACAAAAGCTTAAAGTTCTTTCAAATTTAAAAGCACATGGGGGAAAAAAGACCCAACCTGATATATATTTCATATGTTCTTGGAAAAGTCTTTATATGACTTTTTCACCGCTATTATCTCTATGGAAGGCAGCACGAGGCAGTGGCTAAAGGCCTGGATTTGGAGTCAGGAGACAGACGTGGGCTCTGCCTCATTCACCTGGTTGATCTTGGGAAAGTCATTCAATCTTTCTCTCTCCTTATCTCTAAATGTTAAGAATAATGCTTTCCTTCTAATGAGGATCTAATTAGGAAAACATAATCCCCTTCAAATATTTACAACCAAGGGAATTTAATGCAAAGAATTGCTTACTCAGGTGATGGAGGCTGAGGCCCAAGAAGGGATGCTAAGGTAAACCAGAGACTTGCAGCATCAGGAAAAGGAGAAGCAGGCAGAATTATGGAGTCCAAGCTCAGAAGGCCTATCTGGTGGGAGGTGGAGCCCTAGAGGAGAAACAGCCACTCACTTCTTAGGGGTGAGTAGAGAAGACTGCTTCAGACCAGCGCTTCCCATTAGCCAAACCCAGGGGAAAGCCAGCTAATGAGGGAGCAAAGTATGGCCTGCAGGGTCAGGGCCCTGGAGATGCACAGTGGAGCAGAGAACCAGTGAGGATTAAATCTGAGGGCAAAAAAAGTACCTTTATAGGGTCATTGTGAGGATTAATACCAGCCAGAAAATTTACAGGAGAGGCCTTTGTAAACTGTAAAGCTCTATAAAACATGATCAGGTATTGATTGATAAGATGTATTTCATTGAAAACATCAGGCACATCTCTCTCTCTGATCTCCTATGACACTTTGCCTTTAATGCCTTCCACTTATTATTTTCTGCCCTATTCTCTTGTTTTTTAAGCACATATATCTTTCCCTGCATAACGGTGCTCCCTGAGGTCAAGACGGTGGCTGATTCATCTTCATAAACCTCATCATGCATTTTCTGTAGTAGATGTTCAGTAAGTATTGGAAGGAAGAAGAGAAGGAAGGAAGGGAAGGAGGGAAGCAGGAAGGAAAGAAGGAAGGAAAGGATACAAAGGGATGGAGGGAGGAAAGAAAGATCACATCCTGAAATTAAACTGCCTTACAATGTAAAAGATGACTCCCATCCGGGCATTAATGGCATTTGGGCAGAACATTCTTCCTCATAGGGACTGATCCAAGTAAACACTTACAGGGTGTTTAGCATCCTTGAACCCCACTCATTAAGGGCTGCTAGTTCTCTCCAGTCATGACAAATACAGCTGCCCACATTTCAAACTGCCCCTAGGAGGTGATGAGGCCCACTTGCAGCTGAAGGTGCTCATACCTCCCCGTCAAGCCTGGCCTCAGGACCAGCTTAGGCAGCCCTTCTCCCATGCTGCCAACCCATCATACCTCCCTTTGACTTTTTATTTAATTTTATTCATTGCTACGTCTGTCGAGGGAGAGAGTGAATAAAGTGTAAATGTTCTGAATTTTCATTACCTACATGCAATGCAAGAGACAAAAAGTGATCCAAAGGAAATTAGAGAAGGTGAGCATTGTCACAGGGGAATCATTCAGTGCAGAAAAAATGAATTCCTTGTCCTGTTGGGACAGGGCTATTTATTTATTTAATCAACAAACCTATTAATTAATTACTATATGGCAGGCATTGTGTTAGATGCCGGATATATGGAGATAAATAGGATAGAGTCCCTGCCTTCTTGGGGTTTTTGATCTAACGATGGAGACTGAGAAGCCATAAGCCAGTTACAGTACAGTGTGTTGAAAGCTATGATGGTGGTGTGGCGGATCAGAATTTGCCACCCCAAAATGTGTCTCTTTGGCTTGATTATTTTTAAGAAAAAAAATCTCAGAAATAAACGTTGACCTTTCCTCTAACTGCCTAAAAGAATTTAAGATAGAAGGCCTATCCCAGGAAGGAGCGATCACCATAGATTGCTCTGGCTATTGGTAGACTAGGAAGAATCTTGCTAGGCCCATTTTTATCAAAGTTCTGTCTCAGGTCACATTGTCTGTAAATGGCCCAGCAAACATTTGTTTATCAAACACTTGCCTTTCCATCTCCATGTGAATTGTCTTCCTCCCCGTTGAAGTCCCAAACCACCACTCCCAACATCCTCCTTTATCTTTAAAGATGGCATTTAAGGTGTAGCTTCAGCCATTTTGGTGAGTTACTCAGTTTTCCTGGGTTTCTCCCATGTATACACATTATCAAACTTTGTTCGATTTTCTCTTGTTATTCTATCTCATGTCAATTTAATCCTTAGACCAGTCAGAAGAATCTAGAGGACAGAGGAATAGTTCCCCGTCCCCTACAGTGGCCAAGAGCCTTCTGGACATGCCTGACGGGTCTGGGGGCTCCATTTCTATAGCTATTCAGGAACACTTTGAAACGGCCTGGACAATGACTGGTCCAAGTTGTGGGCTTCCAGCAACTTCCTATCCCAGTCATGGTAGGGACCCTGATGGGCAGAAGTTGCCTGAGGTCATGGGGACACCCTAAGTTACAACCACAGGTTACATTCAAGTCCTTGAACTGTAGAACCCAGAAACAAGCAGGCAGCTGGAACCCATGCACAATCTATTTTACGACTTGACAAGATAATCCTTATTTGTCTGCCCCACTAGGCCAGCTGACACATTGGCCTCTCTGTTGCTTAATGATGCAGTTGTTATTGTTGCTTTCCAAAACGAAGCATCACGCAGATATACAGACACATGTGCGGGAAATATTTACAGCCTCTCCCGATGAAATATGTGTCAAGGCAAGCTCTTCCACTGAATGCATTCACTTATAAGTGTCACTCCACTCCCATTTGCTAAGAAGTAAGGGTCCGGGAATGGCAACATGATCCTATAAAGATGTATAAAATGCACACTGTGAATTAGTCCTTAAAGATGAAAGGCTGTGTGCCGAAGTACTTAAATCATTGTTCAAAATTCAGATTTCTCCTGCTTGAACTGTGGATGCTCAGTGTGATTCATTAGGGCCTTGCTCTTGTTCAGGCTTTAGACATGCTGAGAAATGACCTAATAATCCCAGAGGAAGATGAGCCCATCCGTTCTTTGAATTTTTAGAAACTCAATAAGTGTATCCACCAAGAAAGCAAGACTGTAATAGCTCCTCATGGTGGCCCATGGTGTCAGGGGTTTCCAGCCAGGACTTGAGATCAATGACACTGCACCAATGACTCTGTCTATGGATTGATCCCTTGTCCCTCATGAGCTTTATGTGAGCAGCAGAGAGCTCACACAAACCAGGGAACTATGTGCTTGTGTGTGTCCCTCCTATGGTATGAGACCCTTATTTGTAAACCCTCCAGGCACAAACAGAAAAGGAAATTCATTCAAATGAGACAATACAGATTTTGAAAGAGCTTTGTAGACTGTAAAATACATGCTAATAATAGTTGTTAGTTGCCATTTTATTATTTGTGCCCATTTAAATCCTTTCTTGTCACAATTAGTTATCATCATCAACATATAAAGAGGGGAATTTTTGTAGTTTAAAAAGCTGCAACTTGAGTTCTTCTTAGGACAAGAGAACTATCTTGGTTCAAGACAATATCTTACTGGGAATTTTGGTGCAGAAAGTAGAGCCCTAAGGACTTTGCCCTAAGGAGACAGTGAAATAAACAAAGGTACGGAGAGGGGCATCAGAAAAGAGAGATGGGGAGATGGCTGGAGGAGGGAGCCTGCGGAGTTCAAAGAACTTTTAAGAACCAGGCATCTTATATTCGAAACTAAATTGTGAAGGGCTGCATTATTAATCCTTCTCATTGCCCCAAAACTTCAGGAAGCCCTCTGTATACCCAACCTTACAAATCAGACGTATTTGGGGGAGTGAAGAAATCAGGCGGCACTGAGCATGGGGTAGCAGTGTAGAAAAGAATCTGAGAGCATGAGATGGCAAGATGGTCCCTAAAACTGGCCTCTTTTAGCTGCGGCAGAAATTAAGAGCCACTAATTACTAGAAGAAATATAAACTCACTCACGAGGTCTTTCCTCTTCATGGGGCAAAATTAATGGTAACACTGTGTGTGTGGCCCTGTTCTTAATGCTTTACTTGACATAGTTCATTGAATCATCACCCCAAATTCATAAAGGCATTGTTATGGCTACTTTACAGACAAAGAATCAGAGAGGTTAAGTCACCTGCACAAGATCACACACTGGGTAAATAGTACCCAGATATGGGATCTGGGCAGATGGACTCTAGAGCCCATATTTTTGTTCACTGTGCTCTGAAGCCAATGTCATTTGAATCTCAAAAGTCACAAGGATCCTAGCTGACATCTGGGCTGCAAATTCCCTGTGATTAACAGTTTTCAAACTAATGGATTCAAGCTGGGCCAAGTTCTGATGGTATTGAGAGTCTCCTGGTACTCGTAGAAACCAGATGTCAGGTCCGTGTTCACCAACAAGCCCCAGCAGCCCATAGAGGTGAGAGCCCACGGGGTGGCCTTGACGTGAACAGCATGCATCATTCCATTTTCTGGGAGCCAGACCAGCACTGGCCAGAGCATGAGGGGGAAGCAGAGGAAGTGACCACAGTCTAGGAAATGTGCAGGCCACATCCAGAAAACTCCCAGGAAGCCAGTTCAAGGTTAGCCTAACCTCCAAGATTCAGGAAGCGTTCACAATTAGCATCCCTCTTCTTGGCCTGGAATGATGGACTTGGGAAACCTGAGTGGTCCAGCCACAGCAGTAGGGGTCCCTAGGAGCCCAGGGGGCCTCTGTGTGTGCCCCCAGCACCAGGGAGCAAGAAACAAACTGTGTCAGAGAGATACAGTAGAGCCAGGTCAGCAGAGTAATGAGGGTCCAAGGAGGGACGAGGAAGACAAGAGTTGTAGGTGAGATGTTTGGGGATGCAGAGGTACCAGCTGTTGTCTGTGTTTGCGCTCCCAGCCCTTTGGCATAGGGAGGCTGGACTGACTTAAAGGGCTCAGACCAGAAGCAACAATAATGATTACATGCTGCATCTGATTCTTCAAGGCCCCCTGCCTTGCTCAGCCTCCTGCATGTGCAAGCTTTCTGGTTTAGACCTGTGGGTCCACAATCAGACATCAGCCAGGCTTGCTTCCACAGGAAATGTCTTCTGGAAATGAAAGGAAATTTTCTTAAAACCTTTTAAAAGTCCTGAGATTAAGAAAAGTGGGAAGATGAAATTATAGTGAGATGAGAACTGTGTTGTAGGCAGGAAGGCGGATCGGCAGCCTTACAAAGGAGTCCTTTTTGGGGCATTTGAAGGCACAGGTCTCCCCAGTACTTCCAGCTTCCTCATTGGTGTCTAAATTTGCTCCATCGATAATGTATCCTCCCTCCATTGGCCTTTTCCAGGACTCCCGCACAGAGGTTTCTGGAACATATTAATCTCCCTGCCCTGAACCTGTAGCCTTGGCTCACTGGCTACCCAGAAATTAGTGGAGGACCTGGGAATCTCATGATTATTCAGCACTGGGGAGAAGGGGGGTGGTAGAGTAGATTTGAGGTAATTTTCTCCCTTTCTCCTCTCCTGTCAATATCTCCTATCCTGGGAACAATCAGATGCCATCAAATGAGCAATAGAGCCTAATATAGGTTTAATGAAATGAGGTCCCTGGATTGACAGCACTTGTTTTAAGGACTCTCTAGGCTCTGGCAGCATAATTTATTCATAACTTGCTACTCCCAAGGAAGGGAAAACAGATGGTTTATCCATTTCCAAGTTGGAGGTTGAAGGACTAAGATCAATAGGCATGATCCCACGGCAAACACTGCTGTCTGGTATACGCCAAATCCCCCTTCCCTTTTGCCTCCTCCCACTATAAAGAGTAAGAATGCTAAGGGCCAGCCTGGTGGCGCTGTGGTTAAGTTTGCACATTCTGCTTCACTGGCCTGGGGTTCACTGGTTCGGATCCCGGTGGCAGACCTATACGCTGCTTATCAAGCCATGCTGTAGCAGGCGTCCACATATAAAAAGTCGAGGAAGATGAACACGGATGTTAGCTCAGGGCCAGTCTTCCTCACAGAAAAAGAGGAGGATTGGCAGCAGATGTTAGCTCAGGGCTAATCTTCCTCAAAAAAAAAGAAAAAAAAAGTAAGAATGCTAGAGACTCATGTTCCAAGCCTCCTTTGCAACCGAAGGTAGTGCTAACAGAACTATGCTGGGAGGCCTCTGGGAAGGATTTTTTCTCCCTGATCAGAGGAAAGAGGCATATAAGGAGAACACTTTTATATGACCCTCCTTTCTGTCTTTTGGACATGGTTAGGTGCAGATATAGTACTTAGAGCTGTGGCAGCCATCTTGTGACCATGAGGAGACGGCTGAAAACTGGATGCAATGATAACCTGGTGGCTTGATGCCATTAGAATGCCAAACTTACCCTGGAACCACTTACTTTTAGACTTCTTGTTGAGTAAATAAATATGTATTTATTGGTTAAGCCCTTGTTATTCAGGTTGTCTGTTATTTGTAGCTAAACATATTATTTTTTAATTTAGTTGCAGTAAATAGAGAAGCATGAACAATATATCTGAAGATACAGAATGGCTGAATCAAGGTAGCAGGGCAGAGGGCAGTGAGGATCTCTCTTACAGGATGGGATATAGTGACACTTATTAGGTGGTGGCAAGACATTTGTTTTAGACTCTGGCATGCCATGCCTTGAGATTCAAATTACAATCCTACTGAGGCTATAGTGTTAAGGGAAATGGTGGGAAACATTTAGGATGTTGGGTTATGTTGGATACTTCTTGCAGCTTTTGGTAAGGTCCTGCAAGAAAAAAAATAAACATAGGTTAGAGAGGCTCTGTCAGCAGGGAGAGAAGAAAATGAACTCTTCTGAGATGCTCTCTGCTGTAGCCAGTAATCTAAGTTGACTGAGAGTTCCATAATTCAGAGACTTGCTGGAGTCAGAAGCAGAGAAGTTAGACATAGCAAGAGATAAGACTGACAGAATTAGAGCCAAGCTCCCAACTCCCCTCATTCAGAGGACAAGGCCTGCTGGCAAAGGCCTGATCAAAATGGGCCTCCCCACCCAACCTTCTTCTTTCAAATGGCCTCATAGCAGCCACCATTAAACTAATAAAGAAAGGAGACAGACAAAGCTGGGCGACCCGATCCTTGGCCATGGCAGCCATGGAGGTGCCCCCCTCCAACCTCCTTTCAAGAAAGAACTTGCAGTGAGAGTGTTAGCCGGGAGCCTCCAAGCTGTTGGCCCCTTTGGGATGCTGCTCAGCCTTAGAGCTGAAGCCGCATGCTTTCTTAGATGCCTCTGGTCAATGACCGAGTACAGCAGGAGTACACGGGGCTTCTTGTTTCTGCCCAATGTGGAGCTCTTCTAATGAGCTCTCTGCTGTGAAGCCCCCTATTGAGTTAGCAAAGACTCTGTCAGATCTGTGTCGAAGCCTGAGACTTTTCCTGCCTCATCCTGCTTCCTTCACCATTTTCTTTCACAGGTGTTAGATCTATATCATAGTCTGAATGTTTGCCCTGCCTTGTATCCCAGGCAGCCAGATAGGCTAAGGGAGGAATTGAATCCTCTCATTCCCATTTTTCCAGATCAACAGGATGGGATATCTGCTAAAAACCCTTGACTATTGTGTGTTTCCCATTATCTCTTTTTCCAAATGCAAGTTTTATTGAAGGTGTCTTCTTCCTTCTGCATCACTGTTTCAAGTGCACACATTGTCTTTTAGTTATGGGCTGCTGCACCACAAGATCTACACTGAGAAAGGATGGGGAAGATCACAAATCATCTGAAGATCTGAGATTTGGTGTTAGCTACAGTAACTGGATGATCCCGTGCAGCGGCTGTCAGGGAGCAACGATGTCTACCGATGGTGAGAGGCCAAGGAGATGGAGTCTGGTAAACACTCTGGCAGGCTGTCCACAGACATGCCCAACCTTCTTGTTCCTTATATACTCTCTGCAGTAGAGGCCGAAAACAACAACAATGGTTCTTTTCTTTTCTTTTTGAGGAAGATTAGCCCTGAGCTAACATCTGCCACCAATCCTCTTTTTGCTGAGGAAGACTGGCCCTCAGCTCACATTCGTGCCCATCTTTCTCTACTGTATATATGGGATGCCTGCCACAGCACAGCTTGACAAGTGGTGCGTAGGTCCACACCTGGGATCCAAACCAGAAAACCCCAGGCTGCTGAAGCAGAACATGCAAACTTAACCGCTGCACCACCGGGCTGGCCACCAACAATGGTTTATTTTCTCAGTCGACCTCCTCTGCTGCTCAGATAAAGGGGAAGTCTGCTGAGGAGGCTGCTGGGAAGGTGTTTCTCTTTCTAATAAAAGAAAAGAGGGACACAGGGAAAAATCTGTTCTACCCCCCTGCTTTCTTTCTGTGGTTATAGTCATGCAAGAATTCGGCATCTGCAGATATGGTAGCCATTTTGTAACTGAGAAGGCAAGAAAATGGCAGAGACACAAATCCAAGCACTGATACCTGGAACCACCCACCCTCAGACATCTTGTTGGGCAAACAACAAATGTTCTTATGATTTCAGTCGTTGCTAGTTGGGTTGTCAGTTATCTGGCATTGAATGTGTGCTAAGTGATCTAATCTCAGACTTCTTTGAAAGAAGTATCCACAGTGTCTCCAGTTACTTCAGTTACCTATGTACCTTCATCCAAATTTTTAAAAACCTAAGTATATCTTCATATAGATCATATAAAATATTGGGAAATAAATAAAAATGATAATATTGTGAACTTTATTTCCATAAAGTTTCATACTTACTAGTTAAGAAATATATCATCTATTCACTCTCATGTTGTCGAACTTCAAATCCTTCATTCAGTTGAAAGTTCAAACAAAATATCCAGTCCTGGGCAATAGATCCAACAGAATGTGTCAGGCCTCGAGATGTGTTTCCAGCCTTATGGGTGATGGAGGTAGCCAAAGCCTGGCAGCAGGACTCAGCCCGGTGGTATGGGCAGAGGATCTCCCATTTAACCTAACTCTGCCGCTGGATTCGTCCACCATTTGCCCCATGAGAAGGGACAGGGCTCAACAGGTGCAAAGAAAACCACCGTATTATGCTTCCTGCCAAGCAGCTCTAGTGACGGGTGAGAGCCATCTGGGACAATGACTTTCCAATCCCTAGTATTCTTTAGACATCATTCAGTCTGATACTCTCATTTTACAGACGGAAAACTGAGGTCCAGAGATGTGGAGGTGACTTCCTAAGTTCACTTTATTACTTAGTGACAGAGCAGGGGTGGGAATTAACCGCAAGTCTCCTGCTGTCAGGTTCTTTATCTACTGAACTTTTCTTTCCAAATGAGCAAAGACGAGCATGATCTCCTCTTTTGTCTCACTCCTTCCAAAATATCTAAATCCAGAGCTGTCATCACCATATCTGATAGGTGTCCAACAAAGTTTTGTTAGGAAGGAAGGAACAGCTATAGTGTAAACATGTGACTGCTGAAGTCAGACTTGGGAGCCCAAACTTGTTCCGAGATTTTTTTCATTCCAAATTATCCCACTGAAATGAAGCATTCCATTGCCACACTATGGGCCTTGGACATCATAGGCTCTGAATTAACACTTACGGAATTGAATTGAACTGAATGCAATGGACTCTTTATGGGATCAAAAGTATCACAGACATACACATGTAGACAAACTTCTTTGCTTTTGAGTTAAGTTATTAACAGACCCAATGGAAAGGACGTTTTGTAAAAACATTGTTGATGGGGGGAGACAAAGATTCTTACATTTCTCAGAAATACATGAGAAAATAAAGTACTTTCAATAATCATTTTATGTGATTTAATTCAATAAACTTCATAGAGCACCTGCTATCTGTAACGTAGGATTCAGCACTGTGTGGGACTCAAGGCAAAACAGACACAATATCTTCCTGTTCTCAAAGAGCTTACAATCTAGAAATAGGGATAATGGGTAAGACTTGGGTGTCTATGTCTAACAAATAATTGTGTTACATGAACTATATAGAGCCATAAAGGAGATACACACACACACACACACTTAGGAGTTCCCGAGAGAGAGTTAGTTGAGCTCCCAAGAGAGGGCAGGTTCACAGACTTGGCACTGAGCCTTGGAGGGTGAGTGTCTCAAGCTCAGTGGATCCTCAGTCGTCCACCCCTGAGATTTTGGTGGTGCCTGCTGTGCTCACATATCCAGCCTATCTTGACTCGGCAGAGGTTCTGCGAAAGCAGATAAGGGACTCTGACCCAGCCTAGGGATCATGGGTGAGTAGGAAGGTGGGACATGGAATAGGTCAGGAAGAGCTTCCCTGAGAAAGTGATAATTGAGATGACGAGAGAAGGATAAGCAGGAGGCGACCAGGTAAGGGAGAAGGAAGAACGAAGAATGCTGAACTCAGAGGAAGCAGCCAAAGGGAAAGCATCCCATCTGAAGACTTGAAAGACAGGCTGCAGGGCTGAGAGCAGAAGGGAAGGGAGTGTAGGGAAAGGCGACGCTGGGGAGGCAGTGTCCTCAGAAGCCACGTTAACGGGATGGGTCTTCATCAGAAGAGAGGTGGAAGCCACTGAAGAATTTTAATTAAGTGGTGTTTCGATGTGCATTTTAAAATGCCTGTTAGTGTGTTAAGGCTGAGATTCTTAGCTACCTTGGCAAGCTAGTAATCGCATTGGAAGACTGGTGACAGGCTGCGAACAGTTCTCAGCAGAGATTCCCTCTCCAGATTTGGTGATCGTCAAAGATTCCTCAGGTCCCCTTCCCTGCTCATCATCAGCAAACACTTGCGGAGCGCCGACAGTGATCTGGTTGCTGATCTGGGCTGGATAGAAGTCTAGTGCTGTGTTTGTATAATGATAGATTTAATATATGCTGGCTCACAGCATCCATGCTTTATCAGAGGAATAAATGGAAAGTTATTCTGGGCTGAGAGGGTAAAGAGATCAGTTTATGGAAAGGAGAGCGTCCTTATGTACATAGTCTGTAAACTGCGGATCAAAAGCCAGAAGAGGAGTGCGGACTGTGAATAATGAAATCACACATTCAAAGGTCCGCATGGAGTCAGACATCCTGATGATTTCTTTTTAAGGAAAAATCAAGGCATTTGCCTAGTGCTGAAGGCTTTGAAGATAAGGGCTGTGAAGGCAGAGCAAGATAGCTATCACATTCAGTACAGATAGGTGAGCTTTCCAAATTGGGTTCATTTAAATAGTGTGCCCAACAGTGTCCCACCCACAAGGAGGGTCAGAGTGGCTGTCACTGCATTTGAGGGACACTTTAATCTGCAATAATTTGGTTGTTCCACAATGTCTGGTGGTTAGGGACCGAGCTGACCTTACCTGAAAACTTTACTTTAAACTAAAAACCCAAGCCCACATTCTAACCAACAAGATTTCCAATGTGGTGGAGTTGCCAGAAAAATATAACACAACCACAATCAGGGCCACAACCATGGCCCAGGCAAGTACATTTCTTAGTTTCCACTCACTCTACAACACTTCAAGCTTCATTCTTGCCTTCTCTCTATCCTCAGTTCCAAATAACTGCTGATGCTGAGGAGGGGTGGGCCTGTTTAAGAAGAGGTCATACTGGATTAGGGTGTGCCCTAAATCCGATATGATTGTGTCCTTATAAGAGAAAGAGAGGACACACAAAGATAGACAGACACAGACGGAAGAAGGCCACTTGACAGCAGAGACAGAGATCAGCGTGATGCAGTTGCAAGCGGAGGAACACCAACAATTGCCAGCAACTATCAGAAGGTAGGAAGAAGCAAGGAAGAGTTTTTCTCTAGACCCTTCAGAGGCAGCACAGACTTCTAGCCTCCTGAACGAATAAATTTCTGCCGTCTTATGCCACCCAGTTTGTGATAATTCATCATGGTAGCCCTAGGAAACTAATTCAACCATCTTCTTAAGTAATTTTATTCAATCCTCATAGTTTCAATTCCATCTACGTGCTTGTGACATTGAGTTCTTACGTGCTGGCCTGGAGCTCTCTCTTGAGTTCTAGGTCTGTGTTTCCAAGCACCAGTTGAAACAGCAGAAACAGTGGATCCCAGCGGCCTGCGTGCACGGTCTGTGTAATAAGTCAATCTCTTCCACATGCCTGTTTTCTCAATAATTTTTAATCTAGGTTTGTGGCGTCACCAAACACCTGCCTCCTCAACCCTCAATCTTGATGTTACCCTTGATTATTCCTCTACCTCCTCCTTCTACATTTATCTGACCATTCACACCTCATAATTCTCCCAGGGGCTGGCCCCATGGCCGAGTGGTTAAGTTCACGCTCCGCTGCGGTGGCCCAGGGTTTCACCAGTTCGGATCCTGAGCTCGGACATGGCACCGCTCGTCAGGCCACGCTGAGGCAGCGTCCCACATACCGCAACTAGAAGGACCTGCAACTAAGATATACAACTATGTATGGGAAAAAAAAAAAAAAAAACCCAAAAAACAAAAAGACCCTCATAATTTTCCCTTAGAAACTTCTCTCTGTAGAGTGCTGGGTGAAGTAGAGGGTGTGTCCAGCTGGAGCCCAAGTGATGTCTATGGCTAGGTTTCAGACATGTGTCTGAGTTTGTCTGACATCCTGGAGCACCAGGCAGGTGGGGGAAGATCCAGCCAGGAGCCAGTTTGGGCAAGATATTTGTGTGAATTTGTAAGGGTATAACCTACATATTCCTGGTCTCATCAGCCTATAACTACAAAACAAGGTCATACTTCCCTTTTATAATCCAAATTATTTTGGCAGGAGACCTCATCTTACTTGCCTGCAGGAAACTAGTCTTCCTCAAAGTGTCCTCGTGCTATTTCCAGAAGTCCCTAGAGGAATGTCTTATCTGTATTTACAAATCAAACTGGCACCTGCTGGCATCAGAAAGTGCAGTAGTCAGGGCCATTTTGGCCATGTGTGTCAGAGGCCATCACAAACTAGCTTATGCCAGACCAGAGAATAATTAGCTCTCATTGTTAAGAAAGATGCTAAGGATTTTCATGTAATTGAAGTAGCAGTGGAGGGGACCATGGCCTCAGGGACCAGAATCAGTGCTCAGTGCCTCCACAACACTTCTCTTTCCTCCTGTCTCAGTTCTGCTGTCTTTGCTCCTCTGTATGTGCTGACTTCATTTTCTCTCCTTGTCCACATGGCATGGAACATGGCCACAGGAAACAAATTCAGGGACAGACTCTGATTAACTCTGCATGGGTCCCCTACCCATGCCTGGGCTGATCCCTGTGTTCAGGGAAAGGGGCACTATGATTAGCTGGGCCTGGGTCACATGCCCATTTCTGCATCTAGGAGGCAAAGTCTGTTACTAGCAGAAAGAGAGTGGCAGCCAAAATCAGTAGTTACCACGGGCTACTACAGATGTGTCTTCCATTGTCATCTTTTTTTCTATGTCCAAGTCTACTGCCTCTAAAGCCACATGGTAAAGCCTGTTATTGCCAGTGCCATCATGAGACCCAGAGCACAAGCAGCACTCTTTAAGGCCCAACTGACAAAGTGCATCATCAAGCAGAGAAGGGCATTCTTTTATGTGAAAACTCAGTCTGATACCCAAGGACCCTCAAAGAAGTCAGCAGTTATCTGTAGCACACGATGTGGGAGGAAGACAGATGAAGTAAAATGGTGACAATATCCAGGGTGTGGATCCATGTGAAGAGAATGGGAAAGTTATTAGGACAAGAAGGTCAAGGACCATGTACTAAGGCCACCCCTAAAGACAGCTGTTCGGTTAGCACCAAAAAAGGTAGAAAGCTGGGGACCCAGAGATCAGACCAGCAGGTAGAGTCTTATTGACCGTGTGTTGGAGCGGGGAGGGGTGTGTGTGCGTGTCCTTATGGTGCCGAATAACCCGAATGAATAAGCTAGTCTGCTCTAGACAGATTCAAGATTCTGTAACTTTAGAATCCCTGACTCTTTACATCCTTCTCAAAGCCTCAGGTCCTGGAGGTGTCCTTGGAATCCCATTGCAGTGTTTGTTCTGCTTCCAGGCCCTGTTGCCACTTCTCATCAGCAATAACAGCACAGCACAAGCCCCATCTGGATTAGGGACAACAGGGAGCCAGATGGGGTGGAACTAGAGATGTGTGAGCAGCACTGCCTAATCCTGGAGTGGGAGCCCTGGTACCGCCCTTTGGCCTGGGTCGATTGTCACAGAATGTGAGGCCAGTAGTTCTGCTGCAGCCCATTCTGATCCAATATAGGCCAAGACCACTGGCCCTGCCATGGCCTGAGCCTTGACTGTAGCAAGTCAATGGAGCCAAAGTTAGCAGCCAAGGCTGATTTAAAGGGACCATTTAAACTTATTCTCATTTGTAGCATGAAACATAAATGATTGTGCTTACCCGGAGGCTTGGGGAATAGAAGTTTGTGGCTTGACAGAGTGTAATTAACACATCATCTACACAAAGCCTAAAGATGGACTCCACAGCACCATCGTGATTACTCCCAGGAAACACACTGTAATTGTATCATCCCATCCAAATGCACTGGGACAAGCATTTATGTGTCTGGATGAAAGTCAAGGCAGATTAAGAAGTGCTTGTGCCAGAGGCAGCTTCCCTGACTAGCATGAGGAGGCAAGAGGGGAGAGGAACTAGAAGGGACCAGTTAAGTAAATAATTCCACAGCTGTACAATAGAAGATACAATAAAATATGATGCACAATTAGGAATTATGTTGCAGAAGAACATATAATGACATGAAAACTGTCTACAATATGCAGTCATGCGTTGCTTAACAATGGGGACATGTTCTGAGAAATGTGTCATTAGGCGATTTCACATTGCACATCATTGTGCAAACATCACAGAGTGTACTTATGCAAACCTAGACAGTATAGCCTACTACACACCTAGGCTATATGGTACTAATCTTATGGGACCACCATCATATATGCGGTCCATCATTAACTGCAACATCGTTGTGTGGCGCATGAATATAATGTGAAAAGAGCAGAATATGAAAACTGAAGAAACAGTATAATCTCAGGACCCTCAAATTTTTATTATTCTTTGTGTGCTTTTTTTAATATTTCTAACTCTTCGTTGAACCTGGGTTACCCGTGTAAGGAGAAAATCTCTACTGGCATTATTTGAAAAAACAACATTAAAGGTCAGAAATACCTTTCCCAAGCTAGGATATTTCTTTTCAATTATTCCTACCCTTCTCTTCTCATTCTCTGGCACTGAATCCTGCCTCGGAGTCTTGCCTGAAAAGTCAAATCCTTTCCCCTTTTCTGCCCCTAATAATAGTTGGGGCCATCAGGGGGCAGAAAGTCCCGGGGTCTAATTTGATGTGGGACCACAAACAGACAGTAAAGAGAGAAGCATTTCAATGAGGACTTGAAAAATAAACTCCTTAACTTAATAATGTTCTATAAAAACCGATTACTAAAGAAAATAAATTATAACAAAAGCAACACCACAAAGGATGGCCATCTGTCGTGAATGTCGCAAGGGAGATTTCTGCCTGGGGAAGGAGGTTGAGCCAAATTATCTCTAGGGACTCCTCCAAATCTCAGATTCTGTGAAATAAATAGTGAGCCCATAAAAAAGGGAAGTACAGGGGAAAATGAGGAAATGCTCCATGCTGCTTTGACACATACTCTATGACTTCCAGCACCAATGCCTGCTCAGCCTCAGGTTGGTAACCCGGCCTTTATTTCATGTTCCAGAAAACTCGCCTGGTGTGTAGTTTGCTTCTGCTTGAAGAAAAGCTGGTCATGACCATGCTTCAGGCCCCTTATCTTTTTCTCTCCATCCCTTGGACAGTTCTGATGGCAACCGTTCCTTTCCCTCTGCTCTCCAGTGACAGAGCCTGAGTTGTGGTGTGAAGCATCTGTTAACCATTGGATGCCCAAAGGAGAGCACCCTCTCCGAAAAGCGCTCAACTTCACTCCGTCTCATTCCTCTACCCTAATCCCTCTTGTAGAGGCACGGAATCCCAGAACGCAGCTGGGGGCAGTTTCTGAGCACACAGTGTGATGGAAAAGAAAGCAAGCACAGCTCACACGGGAAGGGTTAGCACTTCATGCCATTCTGCGTGTATATTTTAGGGCAATATGTTTACGTATCGTTTGTGTGAGTTTGAGGAGATATTTGTCAGATCTAAAATAGATTGTTTTTTTCATGGCATGTTGTGGAAAAGGAAGAAGGAAGGGGGTGCTGATATTGGCTGACAGCCGAGAGGCACATTTTAGGGGCTTATCTTAACTCATCTCACTCATCTCACTCTTCTCAAGAGCTCCATTTTATAGTGAGGACTGGCAATCTTAGCGTGCTCAAATATCTTGCCCAGGGTTATGCACCACTAAGTGGCAAAGCAACAGTTAGAACTGGGTTTGTTCATTTCCTATGGTTTATTTAGCTGATGGAAAATATAAGATTTTGCTAAATTTTTCTAAGTGTCACCTCACCGAAAAAATAGTAATGTGTGGATGTAAAGGTCATGCTGGTACCTCAACAAGATTTCAGTTTAAATTTCAAGTTACGTGTAATTAAATTGTATAATTTAGAATATAACAATGCCGCTGTATTAGCAAGATAGACGCATTTAGTGATGCTTACTACTGAATGCAAAAGAGCCATTTAATTTAAACAAGATAATTCAAACGTTTGCTTTGCCTAAAGCTCATAAAATGTCATTTCATTAAATCATGTTTTCATTTATACAAGATGACTGTCATATCAAAGCTATTTCATTGTTACAGAAGTTAGCACAGTACAGTGTATTGTTATTAAATTATGCACATATAATGAAAAATACTTTTAGAATAAAGTACACTTGGCTATATTAATTTATTTACTCATTTAATAAGTAACAACTGAGCATCCCCTATGTTCCAGGCATGGTTATAGGCTCCTGGGGTGCAACAGATTTCCTCCATTGGGCAAGTGGAGGGAGAAAGAGATTGTAGGAGGCTGGATAATGACCCCCAAAAGATATCAGGTCCTAACTCCCAGAACTTGTAAATATCACCTTGCATGGAAAGAGGGTCTTTGTAGATGTGAATAAGTTAAGGGTCTTGGCATAGGGAGATTATTCTGGATTATTAAAGTGGGCCCCAAATGCAATCACACGTATTCTCCTAAGAGGGAAGTAGAGAGAGATTTTGACACAGACACACATCTCCAAGAGGAGAGGGCCATGTGAAGACAGAGCAGAGAGAAGGTGCTGGCCTTGCCGACTGGAGTGACGCAGCCACAAGCCAAGGAATGCCCTCGACCACCAGAAGGTGGAAGAGGCAAGAACAGATTCTCCTCTGGAGCCTCCACAGGGAGTGTGGCCCGACCCACTCCTTGATTTCGGCCCAGTGATGCTCATTTCAGACTTCTGTCTGCATAACTGTGAAAGAATACATTTCTATTGTTTCAGGTCACCAAGTGTGTGGTAACTTGTTTCAGCAGCAAAAGAAACTAATCCATACATGTACACATAAATATGATTACATTAGTGGTAACTGATAAAACTGGGAGCTGTGATAAATGGCAACTAGAGAGGCCATGCCTGAGGACCCAGCCCAGGCAGGCCTCGCTGTAAGTAAGCATTTCAGCAAGAGCCTGTGAGCCTGGAGCAGGAGCACAGAGAAGAGGGAGAGAATGGCTGGCACACGGTGGCTCGCAGGTAGGCAGGGCTCCATGAGTGTGGGGAACAAATGGAAAGCCAGGGAGACTGAAGCGAGGCTGACCAGGGCAAACGGCTGGGAGATGGTGTCAGAGAGACTGGCTGGAGCCACTTCACATAGGGTTTGTCGGCTGGAGTAAGGAGCCTGGATTTTTAGATGTGTGAGCTGTGAAGACATTGAAGGATTTTAGCAGGGAACGTGATCTGCTTTCCATTATGTAGAGATCGCCGCTGTGTAAAGAATGGATGGTCAGGGAACAGGTGAAGGGAGGGAAAGTAGTGAGAAGGCTGCTGCGGGACTGCAGCAGCTCAGAGCAGAGACCCTGGAGGCTGACACCAACGCTCCATCTTCTTCTGGAAACCAGCTCCTCCTCTGGGCAGCCCTATTTCAATGATATTACCACTGGTCCCTGGAGACCTATGGCAATAAGTTGGGTGATTCTCTTCACTTTTCCTTCTCCCAATCCCCCTGCTGTGCCATCACATACAATCAGGTGGCCTCTGATTCCATATCATACCTGCCTCCACCTTTCTGGTGCCACTGCCCCACTTTTGCTCAGGCCCTGGTTGTGTTTGGTCCATATGAACACGTTAGAGCACCCTGGTCTTTCACTTATGAGCTGGGTGACCCTGGACAAGTTACTCAACTTCTCTGTTCCCTAGTTTCATTGTCTGTAAAATGGTGAAAACAGTAGTCTCCTCTCATCCTAACATTCTGGAGATTTCACGAGATAACAGATGCAAAACGCTTAAAACAGTGAGTGTCATCATTACTCTTCCCTGCCACCCTCATCATGTTCATCCTCCTCCTCATCCTAACTGGTCTCCCCTTCCTGTCCTTCTCTCCTCCAGTCCCTCCTGCATGCCACAGTGGGATGAATCTTCCTAACATGCCGCCTTCGTGGGATCCCTCTCTTCAGCCCCCTTCAGTACCTGCGGATGCCTCCTGCACAAAGTATGGACTCCACGGCTTGGCCGTCAGCCCTTCTCCAGTCTCCCCACCTCCCTACTCATTTCCTACACCACAGCCGAACAGTGACCCTCATTTTTCCTGAACACGTGCAGGATTTGCTTTTTCACCTCTAGGCCTCTGCTCTTGCTGTTCCCTCTGCCAGCACTTCCCTCCCCCGGGGCCAGCTCCAGGCTGCATCCTCTGGGACCCGCTCATATTTAAGCTTTTAGGTCTTTGAAACCTCCAGAAGCTTCTCAGCACTTCCGTGGAGGGTCAGGAGCCTTCTGTCCCCTGAAGGGTAAGGGGATATGTCTGTGTTGGGGTGAACGAGAGACCCAACTTCTTTTCAGAAGAAGGACTGGATCAAAGCAATTTAATCTAAGACAGTACAGCAGGCCTGATGCCACATCTCCCTCTGCAACAAGGAGCATCTTCTGAGGGCTTCGTGAAGGCAGCAGGCCTGGGAGGGGTGGGGCAGTGAGGCATCCACCGTGCCTAAGAGGCAAGGCCAAATGCAGGCCAACTGGGAACATGCTCCTCCCTCCACGCAGGATTCTAGGATTAGGCTGTGTGGTCTCTGAGGAAGATGTGTGCTTGTCTTGCTAGGTGTAACTGCACTGATGACCTAGTAAGGTGATCAGCCCACCCACAGCTTTCCCGGGGCCACAGTCAGGAGTCCTCAGCCCACCCCATCCAGCAGCTGTGATGACCTAGCAGGAAACATCCTTGCCTGTGTAGGCAAAGCTCTGGGTTACAAGATTCTCAAAGAAACCCTCAAAAAGGCGTGGCCTTTCCCCAGTGCGAGTGTGGGGTCCCTACACTGAGAGACCTGGGGAGGAAGCTGTAGGGACAACCAGAGGGAAGAAATTCAAGACCAGGCTAGGGGGGCACATGAAGGCACAACCTCCTGGTGCAAGCCCAAGTCTGGAAGGTGTGGGAGAAGGCAATGTCGACCTAGAATTTCAACTCTAATCCTCTCTACATGCTTGGAAATACTCTTTAGAGATTTTGTCTGGCGGCTGTTTGTCTTGCTTTATTGCCAGACACATTCTCAGCTGCCTCCTCCACCCAACGCACATGGACATTTTCATGGAGGGAAGGGGATTTTCATTCCAAGATCAGAAAGAAGGATGGGAGTGCATATTTTGGTTCCCTTTCTCCTCCTCTCTTCTCAAAGGGGGAGGAATTGGCCTGACTGATGAATTGAGAGAGGAAGAAATTCCTGGGATCGTATCCCACATACCAGTGGGAGGGAGAGCTTGACCTTAAAGGTGGGGAACACACTCGGCCTCTCTCTTGCTCTCATGGCCCATCTGTGCTCAGAACAATGGGTCCTTTGTGTTCCCAGGGTCCATGGGGAGGGGTCATAAACCAGAGGGGCCTGCTATTGGGAGGCCCAGCCAGGTGTCTGCCTTCTTAGTTTCTTCTCCCCCATCTGTGACTCAATGAGGAGGTCAGACGTACTGGGGGCCTCATAACTTCAATTCTGGGGGAGGGGGTAAGAAAGCACATTTTGGCAATGCTGTAACCCAGCGTTGCCCAGAAGTCCTACACTTTCAATGTCATTGATCACTTGCTGGGCCCACAGTAAAGTGGATCACACCTTTTATTTTCCGGGGTGGCAATTTATAACATCTCTGGATTGGTTAGAACCCAAATGAGACCTCCAAACCCGTAACTATTCAGTGAAGAATTCCATGTATTTACATTGTAAGTCTGAAGTACTGGATTTAGTGGGGGCTGAAGCATAGGGTGGGCCAGGGAGAGATGACATGGTCAGCCCTTTGGGTGGGTTACTTCTGAGATTATCTGTAGAATCAGTTGCAGGGAAGAGACTCATGACCCAGGAGATGCTAGAGAAGACTCCAGATTTGGGAGGCAATATGACTTAACCTCTTGGTGGCCCTCCAAGGACTGGCAAAGATCACTGTTCAAGACAGAAAATGAAGGGACTCTACCACGCCTACATAATGCATCTAATCCATCCTCTAGATTAGAACCTCACAATCTGGAGCTGTGTTTTACTTATCTTTGTATTCAACCATCAAGCACTAAGCCTAGCATAAAGTACAAAATCACTCATATTTATTGGACTGAATTAAAGCCAGATTGAATGCCTGTGCCTGTGGATGATGGATTTAAGGATGAGGTTGAAGGGCATGGGCTCTGTCAGGGTCAAAGAAAGAAGTCCCCCAGATGTCACTGCTCATCTCATTTGAACGTGAAGTAAGTGACATCACTAAATGGGAACTAGAATCTTTAAATACAAAGAACAAACGGTTGTGAAAAGAGAGACAAAACTGTTAAAGGAATTGGGAACCTCTCTAATTAGTTAGGTTTCTCTTTCTCTTATTTCCCAGATATTTTCTGATACATCCTCCATAAGTGATCGCAATGTGGGTCCTCCCTAGGCCTCTACCTCTGATGGTTCTGGTTCGTGCATGAACACACATGCACGCACATCTGTTGTCCCTCTCAGGTGAGTATCAGCTAAGTCGCTAATCAGAAAGGAATCCATGAAGAAACAAAGAACAATGAGATTAACATCACACATCTCTTCCAAGGCACTGGGCACCCCCTGTCGTGGCCTCTCAGGTACACAGCAGTCATCCAGATGCCAGATATTTCTCAGCGATTAAGAACCAGGTAAATTAAATGGATGATCTGAGATTCCGCCCCGGGGCATTAACTTCAGTCAATTATTGAAGTTACTGCTAGTTTTGAAATATTATTTGCTTTAAATCTTCAACAATGTAAATCTCACA